>NC_058130.1:769376583-769421387 GCF_016433145.1 Gracilinanus agilis
GTGTATAAGAGACAGCTCTCTCTCTCTCTCTCTCTCTCTCTCTCTCTCTCTCTCTCTCTCTCTCCCTCTCTCTCCCTTCCTTTCCCCTTACGTTCCATCTTAGAATTAATATTGTGTATTGGTTCTAAAGCAGAAGGCATTTGGAAAATCACTTTAGTGGCCGGATGGAGGATGGACTGGAGAGGGGAGAGACTGGAGGCTGGCAGCGTGCTGCCCCTTCCCCACCCCCACACCCCAGCAGCACTTGGTCCAGCTGGGAGGCGTCAGAGAGGAGAAGGGACATATTCAGAGACACCATGAGGACAGCATGAGGTGGGAGAAGGGGAGGAATCAAAGATGACGTTTAGAGCCTAAGCCTAGAGCATGAGGGAATGTGGTGGTGTCTTTGGCCATAACAGGAAAGGTGAGAGAAAGGAGGGGTGTAGGGGGAAAGCTAGGCTGCCTTTAAGATGTCTGAGGGACTTGAACCAGGCACCATTGGCCTTGGAGTTTGGGGGCCCTCATTCCTTTCCCTCCATACTCTCATTTGTAAATGAAAGGGGAAAAAAAGAGATCTGATAGATCTGGAAGGCTTGAGCTTAATTAAGTACACCCTGGACGCTAGCTGTATGACCTTGGGCAAGTCACTTCCCCTCTGTCTGCCTCCTTCTTCTCATCTATTGAATGGGGATAGTAAGAGCACCTCCAGACCAGACTGAGGACCAAATGACAGGACACCCCCTGCGGTAGAGGATGCAAAGACGGTCATCCAGAGGAGTCATGGGCCCGGGCACACGGCTCATCAGTAGCAGAAGCGGGCACTGAATGGAGGCCTTTTCCACATTCAGCGCTTAGCACGGTGCCTGGAACCCAGCACGCAATGAACAGGTGCTAGTTAATTCACCGAATCCCACTGCGGCCCCCTATGGGCAAGGATCTGGCAAAATCTCAACTTGCTACAGAAGGCAGCTGGGTGGCTCAGTGGACAGAGTCAGGCCTGGAGACCAGAAGTCCTGAGTTCAAATCAGGCCTCCGACATTTTCTAGCTGGGTGACCCTGAACAAGCCGCTTCACCTCCCTGCCCAGCCCTTCCTGCTCTCCTGCCTCGGACCTGATACGTAGTATTGATTCTAAGTCAGAAGATCAGGGTTTGAAAAAAAAATTTGCTAACGAAAGAGGAACTATTAGGGAATTCAGAGATGAAAGACCCCTAGAGATCGCCTGAGCCAACCCTTCCTTCTACAGAGGAGAAAACTGTGCCTGGGATCACTGACTCAGGGCTGAAGAGGCTTGTCGAGGCCCTCAGATTCAGCCCCATCCTTTTACAGAGGGGAGATGGGAAGTAACAGCCAGGCTCACAAGGCTACTAAGTGTCTGAGGCAGGATTTGAACCCGGGTCTTACGGCTCCAGTTCCAACACCATCTCCCCACCAGAGATCTGATTTGGCCAAGGTCACCCTGAGTGTCTGAAGCTGGAAGAGAGATGCCTGGGGTGGGGGGAAGCTGGTGCTGTCTCCCCTTTCCCTAGGTCCCGGCGTACCTCGAAATCTTCGGGGCAGCTCCGCTTGCTATTGTTGTTGTTCATGTTCTCCTTGAGGGCCCTCCTCTCCGCCCCCGGACTCTCATCCCGCTCCATCTCTTCCACTTGGGCCAAGGGGCCGCTGGGTGCCCTGGGAACCCCAAACTCCAGTTTCTTCCTGACTTCCTTGTCACACAAACCGGACCCCTTCCGGGGCTGTCTGGCTGGTTCCGGAGATGCCTCCGGAGGCCGTAGCTCTCCTCCTAGCAGGGCGTCTCTCTCCAAGTCCTCCAGCTGGATGAAGTCGTTCCCGTTTCCCGAGGCGTTGGGGAAGGGGTCCGAGAGCTGACGGAAGCAGTAGGGGAAAGCTGACCCTCCAGGGGCCTGACTGTCCAGGAGCCCGGGCTGCTTGGGGCTGTCCAAGCTGGCCAGCCGGGCCTCCAGGTCGACGTCCAAGCTCTCCAGGAGGAAGGCACTGGGGCCAGGGGCGTCCTCGGCCCCCTGCGAGAGGCTGCTCTCCGTCTGCTGCCGCCACAGCTTGTTATGTCGCTGTTTGCTGTGAAGAGAAAGGGAAGGGAGACGGGTCAGCCCAGAACCACAGAACTGGCCCAAAGGAACTGCCCCGGCGCCCAGGGACACGGAGTTCTCATCCCCTCTCTGTCACCCACAGGCCACCATCCCCCCCACCCCCCAGCCTCAGTTTCCTCTTGTTAAAATAAAAGAAGGGGATCTTGGAGGTCCTACCCAGACTTCTGACTGTCCCTTCTAAGGGGCTCCTGAGCACTGACACTCTGCGCCCTGCAGCCTGTAGTCTAAGGCATCTCTGAGGCCAGCAGGGTTAGGTGACTTCTAGGTCACACAGCTAAGGAAGAGTCTGAGACTAGGCTTGTAATTTCTTCTCCAGCTCATTTTACAGTTGAGGAAAGTAAGGCAAAGAGGGTGAAGTGACTAGGCCAGGGTCACACAGCTAGTAAGTGTCTGAAGCTAGATTTGAACTCAAGTCTTCTGGACTTCAGACATGGCACTCTATGTGCTTATGATCCTTAAAGTGGTCTATAAACAAAAGTGATGAACGAATATTAGAGGTAGCTTCAAACTGCAGGGATGAAGAGACAGCACAGAAGAGTGGAAGGAACTCTAGATTTGGAGGCAGAAGTCCTGAGTTCAAAACCTGGCTCTGCTACCCGGGCCCACTGAGGTCTTGGGGAAGTCTCTGACCTTCTTTGGGCCTCAGTTTCCCCATCTCTAGGTTAGCCTAGAGACCTCTGAAGGTGGAACCTTGGGCTTCAGTTTCCTCATCTGTAAAATGGGAGGGATAGACTCGCTGGCCACTAAGGCCCCCTCCGCTCTAGATAAGATGCTGTGTTTACGGGGTACATAACAGAAAGCACCCCCAAAATCATCAGATCCAACCCATGTCCCAAGTAACCCCAATAACAACAACAACAACAATAGCTGGTATTTCTTTCTTTTTTTTAAAATCCTGTCTTAAGAGTTGATACTAAGTATTGGTTCTAAGGCAGAAGAAAGATAAGGGCAGGCAACCAGGGTTACGTGACTTGCCCAGGGTCACTCAGCTAGGGAGCGATGAGGCCAGATTGGATGGGAGGCCCTTCGGACTTTAGGCCGGATACGCTATCCATTGTGCTACCTAAGTTGCCCCAAAGGTGCTTTCTTTTAGCTTCCCAGAGCAGTTCTCTTGCGGGAGTCTCACGACTTCCTCCAGGAGGAGGAGGAGCATTTTAGGGGGACATATTATCCCCATTTCCTGGAGGAAGCAGCTGAGCTTCGGAGAGCCTGCAGTGAGTGTCGGGGGTGGCGTGGGGCGGTGCAGCCCTCACCTGGCGTCCAGGATGCCTTCATACTCGGACAGCTGCCGCATGAAGCCCGCATTGGGCCGGGCGATGCTTCGCTTTTGTTTCACATAGTTGAAGGCCTTCTCGAGGGGCCAGCCAAACTCCTTCATGGCGTAAGCGATGACCGTGGAGGCCGAGCGGCTGACGCCCATCTTGCAATGTACCAGGCATTTGGAATGGTTCTTCCTGGGGAGAAAGGGGAGGCCGGGTCAGCTGAGGAGGGAAGGAGGCAAGACCAAGCGCTCCCTTCTCCTTCCAAACACGGAGGGTCTGCGTGCGTCCCCAGCCCGCCCCCAAGGCTGCTCTGGATGTCTGCAGAACACCCCGGAAAGGAAACCCCCCAAAGTGAAAGGACACGGGGCAGGAAAGCAGGGCGAGGCAGCCCCCGGGGCCGGGGCTTTGGGCTCTGCTGGGACGAGGGCAGGTCCAAGAGGGGTGTGTATCTGGGACGGAGCCAGGAAGCCTCGTCTGGACTCCCGAAGCCGCTTCCAAATCAGGCAGCCGGGAGACGTCTCTGCCAAGGCCAGGAGCTGCCGGACGAGGCAGGTCCTGGTCCCGGACAAGCTCCCGGGGGGAGTCTGCTAAATGGGGGGGAGGGCAGGTAAGAAATGGGCCAGGGGGCCAGAGAGCAGCAGCCTTCCTTCAGAGCGACAGGACAAATGCAGCACTTGGAGGCCCAGCCCAAGTCTGGTTCTGCTCATTCAATTCCTAGCATCCTGGATTTAGAGTCTGAAGGGACTTTAAAAGCCAGACACTCGATCCCCCTCATTTTGTACAGATGAGGAAACTGAGGCACAGAGTTAGAGTGGCTTGTCCAGAGTTACACAGCTTGAAAGTGTCTATGACAGGATCTGAACTCGGTTCTTCCCAACGGCAATTCCTGAGGCTTGTCCACTACATCATGACTGAATTCATTTGAATAGGGACATATAGATGGAATAATGAACAGAGAGCTGGCTGGGAGTCAGGATGATCCCAGTTCCAATTTCACTTCAGACAACTCAGTTCAGAGCAGGTGCTGATCTGTATTGGAAGAGGGAATGTCCTCACTGGAAGTACCTGGCAGTGACAGAATCAGAGGCTGGGGTTAAGAAGAAAAAAAATACTGCAATGAGAGAGAGAAACAGATAGAAAGAGAGAGGAGAGAGAAAGGGGAGACGGGGAGGAAGGTAGGGAGAGAAACAGAGGAAAGAAGAGAGAGAGGGACAAACAGAGAAACAGAGATAGTGAAAGAGAGAGGAGGAAAGAGAAAGGGGGAGAAGAGAAAAGAGGAGAGGGGGAAGGAGGAGGAAGGGAAGAGAGACGGACAAAGAGAGAGGGAGAGAGACAAGGAGAGAGGAAGAGGGAGAGGGGTAGAGAGATAGAAAGAGGGGGAAAGAAGGGAGAGGGAGAGAGACAAAGAGAGAGGAAAAGGGGGAGAGGGAGGGAGGGAGAGGGGTAGAGAGATAGAGGAGGGAAAGAAAGGAGAGAGACAGAGGGAGGAGAGAGAGATAGAGGGAGAGAGATAGAGAGACAAGGAGAAAGACAGAGAGACAAAGAGAGAGGGAGAGAGACAGAGAGGAAGAGGGATAGAGAGATAGAAAGAAAGGAGAGGGAGAGAGACACAAAGAGAGAGGAAGAGAAGGAGAGGGGTAGAGAGATAGAAAGAGGGGGTAAGAAGGGAGAGGGAGAGAGACGGAGACAAGGAAAGGGAGGCAGAGACAGAGAGACCAAGAGAGAGGAAGAGACAGAGTCAGAGAGAAAGAGAGAGAGAACAGTTGGGGAAGGGTGGGTGGGTTAGGTGAGGTGGCACCTGGGCAGAAGCCAGGAATACTAACAGACACAGGTGAGGGGGGAGGGCTTCCAGGCGTCAGAGATGGCCATGGAATGTTATGTCCAAAGAACAGCCAGCAGGACTGTTGGGCTGGAACCAGACATTCTGAATAGATGATATTTAAGCCTCTTCTGGCTGTAAATCTTAGGGCAAACAGGCGTGTAGAATAAACACTTCCAGGTCTAATATTCTGTGTCATAATACTTGGGGAATGATGGCAGTCCTGGGGAAAAAGCACTGAATTAGGAGTCAGAGGACCTGGGTTCAAATGTTGCCTGACATTTACTACCAGTGTGGCCTTGGGTGAATCCAACTTTCCAAGTCTCCTTTTCCTCCTCTGTAAAAGAGAAGTGGGACGAGATGGCCTCTGAAGGCACATCCAGCTTTGGGTCCAGGATCCTCGGTCCCTTTAGCCCCTGGGACTCAGTTTCCTCCCCTATAAAATGAGGCATTGGATCAGATGGCCCGGGGACTTAGGAGTCTATAATCATTATTTTCATAAGTAGGTCTTTCCCCCGCCCAAGTCAAACATCCTAAACCTGGAGATCCCTTTGAGCTCCAGAACTCTTGGCACGGGCCAGGATGAGGACCTTGCCCTCTCCTCAGGAATTTGGGGCAGGGGCTGCTTTTACGACAGATGTGGGCGGGCAGGACCCAGGAGAGGGAGGTCTGACCTCCTCAATGATCCTCCTGGCTGGGCTTGCTCAGGTAGAGGAGGGAGGGCAGCCCCCGGAGCAAGCAATGGGCCAAACTTTATTTGGGCTGAAGGCAATGGCCGGGCAGCCAGACTGTTTATGCTCCCCACAGCTGCTCTGCTCAGCGCTGGGTGCTGTCAGATGTTGGCTTCATCCTCCCTTCAAATCCCATTTCCCAAATCAATGCTCTTTTGAGCCTTACAATCTGTAAGAGGGAGCCCCCGGACCTCTCCCTGGGAACATAAGTGCTGTCAATCAGACAACAAGGATTTAGTAAGGGCCTTCTCTGTGCCAGGCACTGGCCTAGGAAAAGATATCGGTTTTAGTTTATCTTGTTCCTGGGAAGAAAAGAATCCATCTCCTATTTCTATAATGCTTTAAAGTCTCTGAAGGCAGGTTTGGCAGAAAGGCCTGACTTCAAATCCACCTAGCTGGGACCCTGGACAAGTCACTTATCCTTGATCTGACTCAGTTTTCTCATTTGCAAAATGGGGCTAGTAATAGCATCAACCTCCTCTGGGACTGCTATGAGGACAAAATGAGGTCATATTTGTAAAGAGCTTTTATTATTAGCTATTCTCATTTTAATATTCTTTAAACATATTTAATATTTAATTAATTTTAATGAACTTAATATTTATAATATTTTTAAAATATTCTTTTTTTAAACTCTTACCTTCTGTCTTAGAATTAATATTATGTATTGGTTCCAGGGCAGAGGAGTGGTCAGGGCTAGGCAATGGGGGTTAAGGGACTTGCCTAGGGTCACACATAGCTAAGAAGTGGCTGAGGTCAAATTTGAACCCAGGATCTCCCATCTCTAGGCTTAGTTCTCCATCCACTGAGCCACCTAGCTGCCCCCAATATTCTTTATTATACACATTTAATATTTAGATTTATTATATAAATGTTTTCTCCATACCAACGGGAGGACAAAGAATGAAAGGGCAGCTTGGAAGGATCTTAGTTTGAGAAGACAGACCCGAGGCTCTGGGCAAGTGACTTAGCCTTTAATTGTCCCACGTAACTCTCTGAGGCTGGACATTGTAGCATCCATGAAGAGACTCGTTATCCGGGAGTTCCCAGAACAGTCAAATCACAGGGCAAGTCCCTGTCCCTAAAATGGGGACAAGCTGATGTCCTTTGCCCACCTTGAAGGGCCACCTCACAATAAGGCCTAAGCCAGAGTGCACCCCCAGCCTGAGACGCTGCTACCGCCTCACTCGCCTTCTGCCTTGGAACCCAAACTAAGCATTGCTTCCAAAGCGGAGGAGCGGGCAGGGCTGGGAAACTAAGGGACTTGCCCAGGGTCCCAGGCGAGGCCACGTCTGAACCCGAAGGCTCATCTCTAAGCCTGGTTCTTCCTCCACTGCGTCACCCCCTGCCCCAAGAGGCCTTAATTCTCTCTGCTCTCATCAATCTAAATAGACAGATTGAAAGTGAAAACAGACTCAGGGGCTGCCCTCACCTCCAGACCTGTCGCCCCCTTTTCAGAGGAGGGAGGTTGGCTCAGAAACCCAACAAGAGGGAGACAAGGACTTGAGCTGCGATTTCTTTAGGGACTGGGAACTCCCAGAGGATGGAACTCCTTCCCTCAGGGAGATCACCACTTAATCTGAAATGTGTAGCCCGGCAGAGGTGGCTGGGGCAGGGAGGGTGGCCAGGCTCACGAGGGCCGTGAGGTGCTTATAAATGCCGATTGATCCCGACACGAGCCCAAGCTCGGGATTTCCCACAACGGGGGTCCTTGGTACCCAATGCTTCTCCCCTCACTCACTTGGCTTTGTTTATGAAATGATACGCCTCGTTCCAGTGGGCCAGCAGGTCCGTGGTCTCCTCGTCGTAGACCCTGATGTTATGGTAGGCAAAGAGGCCGGGGAAAAAGTTATCTATCTCTCTGGTTACGTTTAAGATGTAGTCAACACTGCAATGACAAAGAACACGAGACGAGGTGAGCAAGGAGAAGAGGGGCCCACGAGACGGAACCCATCTCTCCTCTCCTGAAGGCCCCAGGTCCTCCCCTCAACCACGGGGCCCCCCAGGCGTAATGAAAGGAGGGGGCTGGGCAGCGGGAGTCCTGGGGGACCCCTGGCAAGCCACTTCTCTCGGCTTGTTTGCTGTATTATAAATCTGAGGGGTAGACTAGAAGATAGTTAAGGTTCCTTCCAGTATTCACATTCTACACTGAAAAGTTCTACAGAACCCCTTGAGGTCTGACATTCCCTGTTCTAAGGACTCTCCCAGCTCTGACATTCCTTGTTCTAAGGACTCTCCCAGCTCTGACATTCCTTGTTCTAAGCCCCCTCCCAGCTTGACATTCCACATTCTAAGGATCTTTCAGTTCTGACATTTTCTTTTTCGGCTCTGAGGTTCCTTGATTCTACCTATGCAGATGCCAGAAACATTTCAAAACAACAAAAAATCCAGTTAAAATGTTTGTTTGTTTTTTTTTTAAAGTTGGGTACACGTGTCTGTTGTTCCTTTAGTGTGTTTATTCCCATCAATTCTGCAATTCTCTCTCAGTTGCTGCCTCTAATTTCAGGAGCTCTGTAAATCTGAGGCCATTACAGAGAGGGGAAGGGAATGGGCCTAAGTCAGACCTCATCTGCAGTGGAAAGCTCCACCTTCCCAGAGCCCTGGGTCTTGTGGTGTTGGCCTTGCCGCTGACATGCTTGGGTGCCATTCAGCCAGTGACTTCAGCTTTCCTGGACCCTGGCTAGCCTCACCTGTATAAAATGGATACTGATCCCCTTCCTTCCTCCTGTCCAGGATTTCTGAGTGGTTCCAATGAGCTAATGTCTATAAAATCCTGTCAGGTGCAGCAGAAATGTGAGCTGTTATTACCCAAAGAAAGCATCTCCTAGACACAGGGGCTCGCGCTTGAGCCCACAGCTTATCGCCAACCTTACTTACTTTTCAAGCAGACTTTCCAGAGGAAAAAAACAGCTCCAGTAGTCCCAGAAATGTGTATTTTAGGATTTGTTTAGTCTTGACTTTTAAATGTGGTCATTCGTGGATGCCATGAGGGTGGACCCTCTGAAGGGTGATCTGGTCCCTCTGAGCTGTTTATTTCCTTTTTTCCTCCCCTTTTTTTTGGGGGGGGGGTGGAATAATAATAGCAATGTTCAGAAATTTGTTCCCTGGAATCCAGATTGGAACATTTGTCTCTCATCCTGCTGTGGAGTGAGGGATTCTGGGCTCCCCACACTGTTCCTGGCAGGCAGGAGGCCAGTATTTATTCAGAAAATCCCAGCAATTGTGGGCACACGATGAGACATCTAGTTTTTGGACACAGCCAATGTGGGAATGTGTTTTGTTTGACCATACATATTGGTTAAAAAGCCTTTGTTTTTCTTACTTTTTTTAATGGTGTGAGGTAGGAAGGGGGAGAAAATAGGTTTTTGTTCATTGAAACAAAATTTAAAAAAAAATTTTTTTTAAAGAGAAAATCTCCAACATTTTCCAAAGCTTGAAAGCTAATGGAAGGACTTGTGGTGATAGCAAAGAACTGGAAACAAAGCAGATTGCCCATCAACCGGGGAATGGAGAAACAAACTGTGGTGGTACATGGACATGATAGACATTAAGTGCAATGTAAGAAATGATGCGTGTGATGGATACAAAGAAGCCTGGACAAATCTATGTGAACTGATGCAAAGGAAGGAAACAGAACCAAGAAAACAATATAAATAAGGTCTACAACAACAAAATGGAAAGAACCATGGGAAGAAAAAAAATTAGAAGGGAATGTTATAAAACCATAAAAATCAAGCAGGTCTTGATTAAAGTGATACAAGAAGACACTTCCTCCTCATCCTTTGGCAGAAGTGAGAGAGGTTCGTAAGTGCTATATACTGTACACATTTTCAGACTTTTTTCAATGAACTGATTAATTAATATTTATTTCCTTCCTCTTTTCCCCCTTTTTTTAACTTAAAAAATGCTATTTGTTATATAGATTGGTTCTCTAAGAAGGAAAGGGGGAGGGATACTGGGAGAAATACTGGTGATTTTAAAAAAATCAATAAAAATGTATTTTTTTAAAAAGCCAATAACTAGTAATAAGGGAATAATAATTCACTGCACTTGTTGCCACCCTCCCAGTTATATACAGTTATGTACAATCTCTGTGGTCTTAACCTATTTTCAAGTGTATTTGAAGCCATCATTATAAAAAACAATCAATGGAATCAAGAGAAGAGTAATCAAAGATTCCTGATTTCTTCTCTGGACATCATTCCTGGCCAACCCAATTTGCACCTCTAATTCAATATGGCCTGAACTCAAATTTTTCATCTTCCCCCACAAAACTGGTACCTCCATTCATTTACCTGTTGTTGTGGGGGGTAGCACCCTTCTCTTAGTCCCTCAGGTGTGTAACCTCAGAGTATAGACTGGACTTGTATCGGCCCTTTATCTCCCATATCCAGCCTGCCGCTAAGACCCTATTGGTTGTACCTTTCATAATGATTGTCTTCTTCCTCTCCCCTCATGCCAGTTTACTTATTTTTTTTAAAACCCTCACCTTCCGACTTAGAATCACTACTAAGTATCGATTCCAAGGTAGAAGAGTGGTAAGGGCTAGGCAATGGGGTTAAGTGATTTGCCCAGGGTTACATCACAGAGCTAGGAAGTAGCTGAGGCTAGATCTGAACCCAGGACCACCTCTTGTCTCCAGGTCTGGCTCTGTCCACTGAGTCACCCAGCTTCCCTTTCACATCTCATTAGCATTGAGCTCCCATCACCTCTCCCTTGAACAATTCTGGTAGCCTCCTACCTGATCTCCCTCCCTGCCTCAAATCGTTCCCCAATCCAAACTGTCCTCAATTCCATCATCTTTGGGTCTCTTTCAAGGGAACCTTGGGCCACCTCCAGGAAAATGTAAGTACTGGGGAAAATAGAAGGCCCTGTTTTATCTCTCAGTCTCAAGAAGAAAAGAATAGAGCAGCAGCAAAACACAGTGTTTAGTACATCAGAAAGCCCTTAAAAAGGCTGACTGATTCCGGAGGCTCAACGTGACCCTGTTACTTCCTTATTCAAAAACCTTCTGAAGCTCCCTATTGCCTCTAGGACAAAGAATAAGCTCTTGGAGAAGGAAATGGCAAACCACTTCAGTATCTCTGCAAAGAAAACCCCAGCTTGGGTCATGAAGAATAGAAATGACTGAACAAAAAAATCCTTGTTGACTGATTAATTTTAAAGCTCAGCTCAGGGGTCTGAGTTGGGATCTTCCCTCTTCGAATCTCCCTGGCTCTCTCCTTTTTGTCCCCGTCATGCCCTATGTCACATCATCCTTCTCTGGGTACCATGGGCTGTAAGTTCCCGATTGGAGGAATTTAAAACATTTATTATTTTTTAGACCTCTGGATTATCTGTATATAACCCACCACGGGATTTAATCATTTGACATATTGAACTGGACGGGACCTTAATGACCATCTAGTTCAATTCATACCCAATAAATCTACGACATACCCCAAAACAGTCATCCAGTTGGTGCCTGAAGGTCTCCAAAGGGGGAGCCTCCCCACTGCACAGCTCTGCTAGGAAATATTCCCTAATATCAAGCTTCAATTGGCCCCTCTGCCACTTCCCCTCTTGCTCCTAGATCATCCCTTTGGGGTAAACCTGAGAAAGTCTCTTTCTTTTCCCAATGGCAGGCTAATGATGATGATGATGATGATAATAATAATATCCTTATTTATATATTGCCTTAAGATCTGCAAAGTATTTTACAAATATTCTCATTTTATTCTCCTACCCACCCACCCACTAACAACCTGATATCATTGTCATTTTATAGATGAAGAAACTGAGGCAGACACAGGTAAAATGACTTGCTCAGGGTCACTTAGCTAGTAAGCATCTGAGGCTGTCTTTCTAATTCCACGTCCAGTAATTTATGTATTGTGGCACCGAGCAAGGTCTGGTTTTGATTTTTTTTTCCTTTCTCTTTTGGGTATGATTTAAAAAAAAAACCAAACAATCCTTACTTTCTGTCTTAGCATCAGTTCTAAGACAGAAGAGAAGCAAGGGCTAGACAATCTGAATTAAGTGACTTGCCCAGGGTTCAAATGTCTGAGGCCAAATTTGAACCCAGGTTATTCCAACTCCATGGCTGGAGATCTATCCACTGTTCTCATTAACTCTCTTTCAGGAATAAACTGATTGCCACGAAGGTTGCTCCCGGTGCTGTACATCAAATTATTAAGCCCCTTTGGTGAGATCTCTACAGGGAATCCAGAGACCTGTCTGAGCAGCACAGGGTGGAGCCCCTTCGTGTTACATGGGCCCTCCTCCTACGTCTGGCTCTGGGACAGTAACCACATCACTAACAACCATCCCTCCTGGAAAGGCTGCCTGGCCTGGTCACACTTCCCCTCTTCTCTAATTAGAAGGAAAGCTCCTTGAGGGCAGGGCCTGTCTGTTTGGTATTTCTATCCCCAGATTTCCCCATCATTCATCTGTAAAGGAGGGACCGGACCAGATGACAACTAGGTCTCTTCCACCTCTACATCTCAGATCCCATGATCCAAGGTAGCCAAGAAGAGGTTAAATGACCCCTCGTTTGGGGTGGGACAGAGGGGATAGTCAGGCTGTGCTGGACAAGACAGAGCTTCTAGGATACTGGGTAGAAAAGGGGATGCTGGGAAAGGCTAATGAAAACCTCCAGTTCTGACATCTCACATTCCTTGACATTCCTCCTGCCCCTCCAAGCTCTGACATTCCTGGTTCTAAGGCTCATTTCGGCTCGGTTCTGTTTTCTTCTAAGGCCCTTCCTTGCTCCAAGGCTGCCTCAGCAGTCTCAACACTGGTCTGTGGCATTTGGGTTTCTCTTAAGAAACCATTTCCCTACCAAAAAAAATAAAAAGGCTGATGGACCTTCAACTCATGAATTATTCAGGGAATGACATTTTGAAGCGCATTTGTTAGAGCTGCTAATTGCTCCTGCCAGCTGCCCCGGGAATGGCAGGCAGAACAGGACAACAATCTGTTCCTGGCAGGCTGCTGGAGGCCTCTCCTCCTGGGTCTGAAGGTCAATGGCAGCCTTCCCTGGGCTTGGATGAGGAAGGGCAGGATTAAGTGAAGCTTCCCTGATAATGGGCCCCGATGTACTCACCCCGAGCCCTGCAGCTCCTCCAGATTGGATGCGTTCCACTCGGAGCCCTAGGAAAGAGCACAGAGAAAACCCAACACATTCAGATGGCCATGGCCTCCAGAAGAGCCTAAGTTCTGGCCCCAGAGTCACCATCAGGGGAGCCTTTGGTCAAGACCAACCTATCAAGTGGATGAGGCTGATTCATAGAGATCTCCCTAGTCCCTAATTCAAAGAAATCATCCCCCTGTCCCCGATGCTTAGGATTAAGGACCTGGCAGAGGCTTGGAGAGAGGGAGGTGGCAGGAGATTTGGGTTCTAGGCTACCCTCTGATACTATCTTGCTGTGGGAGATTCTTTTTAACCTCCCTGGCTCTCATGTTTCTTATTGGTAAAATGAGACTGAAATAGATGGAATAGTCCTAAAGTCCTCCCAGCCCTGACATTCCTTGTTCTAAAGCCCTTCTGGCCCTGACATTCCTTGTTCTAAGACTCCTTCTAGCCCTGATATTCTGGGTTCTATGGCCTTTCCAGCCCTGACAACTGTTCTAAAGCTTCTCCTAGCTTTGACATCCCCTGTTCCAAGGCTCCTCTTAGGCCTGACATTCCAGGTTCTATGGCCTTTCCAGCTCTCACATCCCTTGTTCTAAGACCTCTCCCAGCCCTGACATTCTGGGTTTTATGGCCTTCCCAGCCCCAACATTCCCTATTCCAAGATCTCTCCCAGACCTGACAACTGTTCTAAAGCTTCTCCTAGCTCTGACATCTCCTTTTCCAAGGTCTCTCCTATGTTTGACATTTCCTGTTCTAAAGCCCCTTCTGGCCCTGATATTCCCTGTTCTAAGACTCCTCCTACCCCTGATATTCTGGGTTCTATGGCCTTCCAAGTCCTGACAACTGTTCTAAGGCTTCTCCTGGCTCTGACACTCCCTTCTGGCCCTGACAAAAATCACTGATCTAAGCTTTAGCACTTCTCCCAGGTCTAAAACCAATCTCTTGTCAGCTCTCTGCTAGCCCTGAACCAGGCGGAAACATTTCAAGACCTAAGATCCTTTCTACATTCTCTAAACCTTGAAGTGGCCCATTAGCTTCATGAAAACATAGAGTCCCGAGCAGTGCACTCATTTCTTGGCTTTGCCTTGCAGAGGAAGAATCCTTTAGAAACTCACTTGAAAAAAACCACTCCAAAGGGTATTGAGGGAGTTTCAGGGGAGACTGGGAATAGTATCACTTTGTTCTTGGGTTCCACATCCATTCTTGGGGACCACATCAAGCACTTGGAGGGTCCCGAAGAACCAAAGAACACGTGTCCTGGGGCTCCCCCAATCTATTTCCTTCCAAAGAGGGCAGGGGGCCTAACTATAGCAAGAGGTGTACAATCACAGGAGGCTCTATGGAGGGGTGGGGAGTGGCAACTGGATTCTATGGAACCTGAAGAGTCCTCAGGCCATGATGTGGAACAAGTGAGCAGAGGACAGGACATAGAATATGGGGAATTACCTTTAAATCTCAGCCTGCATGACTGTGAGAAAATCACCTTGGGCCTTGGGTTCCTCATTTGGAAAATGTGTGTGTGGATGTGTGTGAGTCGGGGATGGACTAGGGGATCTCTAAGAACCCCCCAGGCTCTCAGGCTCAAGAGATGGTCCTTTGACCTGGAATCTTGGAGCTGGAAGGAAGGGCCTTTAGAGACACAAGAGAGAATTTCTTTCATGGATGTGTTAGACTAGATGGTGAATGAGCTCCCAGTCAGCTCTCCAATGCTGTGATTCTGTGATTATCTTTCCTTTCATTGGGCAGAAGAGGAAACTGAGCTCAAGAGAAGGGAAGGAACTTATCCAAGGCCATTAGAACAATTCAATTCAATTCAATAAATGATCAAGTGAGCATTTATTAAACATCTATTATGAATAGTGAGGGAGCTCAGTGGATAGAAAATCAGGGATCAAGTCAGGAAGACTCTTCTTCATGAGTTCAAATCCAACTTCGGACACTTCCCAGCTGTGTGACCCTGGGCAAGTCACTTAACTCCCATAGCCTAGTCCTTACAACTCCTTTGCCTTGGAACCAATACACAGAATTGATTCTAAGATGGAAGGGAAGGTTTAAAAAAGAGGGAGAGCAAAAGTCAACACAGTGAGCCCACCTGAGGGTGGTATGTAGTGCTCTGCCCTGAGAAGATGCCTCAACCCCCTCATGCCCTCCTAATAAAGAAGACACAGGCTCTTCTATCTGCTTTCTCCAAGGCCCAGATGGGTCTTTACAGTGAACCAGAGCTCCTTCCCCTTTACAATCCTCTCCGTCTTTTGCCTTTTCTCCTAATGCTACTCTGACCCAGAATTCACTTCATGGAACGGGAAGGGCGGAGGAAAGAATGGCTCAAATCCTGAAATTCCTTTAGGAGCGCTCATGGAAAAAGTGATCCAGAGCACCAACCCTTGCTAATGAGGTAATTAAACCCTGTTTAAGGCCACAACCTTCCTTCAGCCTGGGACGCCACCTAGTGGCAGACCAACAACGGGCACCGGGACTTCCACTAGAGACAGAGAAATGGGAGACTTTAGATGGTCCCTCCAGCCTGCTGCAGCCCAGTTTTGGGGTAAATCATTGGATTGGGGGCCTGTTTACTATACTATGAGAAGAGGGTGCAGACGTCCTTCAAGGCTCTTCCCTTTTCTAAGGGGGCTCAAGACCATCCCTTCCCCCAACCCCAGACAGGACATTCCCTGTTCCAAGACCCTTCTCCCAACTGACACTCCCTGTTCTAGGACACTTCCAGCCCTGACACTCCCTTTTCTAGGCCCCTCCCCCTCTGATACTCCTAGTTCTAAGTTCTCTCCCAGATCTCACACTCTAAGCCCCTTCCTTGGCCCAATTCCTTAATCTCTTTGAACCTCAATTTCTTCCTCCACAAATGAGGGGGCTGGACTACAGAATCTGAACAGCTTAAATCTTGCCTCTGACAACTGCCTTGCGGATGGGCAAGTTGGGTTATCTCTGAGCCTTTGTTAAATCTATTCTGTACCACCTTCCTAGGAGGACAAGGAAAGGTAGCCGAGTAAACCTTAAGGCACTCATCCCATTCTAATCAGTATTATTGTTTATCTCCTGAAGTGTTTTATCAATCCCTACAGGATTTCCAAGGAGGGCGGCCTGTTTGCTTTATCTTTGCTTCTTCCTCAACAACAAGGACAGGCCACCAAACATAGCAGGCACTTAAAAGTTTGCTGAAGCCCCTCAGCATTCCTGAGGGCACTTAAAGGAGTCCGCATATTACTCAGGATGGGAGAGAACTTAAGAGTTGGGAGTCCTGAGAACCACATTTCAAATCTCTGCCTTGTACCACTCTCTAAAAATAGAACCTTACTAGGATTTCTTCCTGACCAGAAAAGATTGGTTTCTCAAATCACTAACCCCCTTAATTTGTCTTTTTCTCTATGACTTGCCACAAATCCTCGGGCTACTTCAAGTTCTTGATAAAAGATACCACAGGCATAACCTCAGCCTCTTACCAGATAGAGGTGATCAAAGATGAGGGAGGGCTTGTCCATCTGGCCCAGGATGAGAAGCATCTCATTGTCAATGAATTCTTTGAATTCCTTCAGGTTACAATTCATCTGCTTCTCTAATTCATTGCGTATCTATGGAATAGGGAAATATTAGGAAGAATTATTTAAAAAAAAAACAAAAAAAAAAACAACTTTCACCCCAAAAGTCAAAACTGTAGTATGAGTCACAAGCTTATTTTTTTAAAAACAATATCTACTTTTTCTTCTTAGAGAGGATACAGAATGTTGCTTATACAATCAGAAGTCATAAGTGGGTTGGTTTGCTTTGTGCTGTTTTAGTTTGGATCTAGACCAGAGATTTTATCAGAGAAGGAAACTCTTAAGTGGGGAAATTTCCTCCCCATAAACAGAATGGCAACTCTCCTACAACTTAGACTCAAATGCCTGGAGGATTAAAACATTAAATGACTTGCTTACTATCAATAGCCAGAATGTGTCAGAAATGGGGAACTTGAACCTAGTTTTTTACCTAGAGATAGGTCCAGGATATACGATGACATACTACATCTTGTTCTGTTCAATTGTGTCTTACTCAGGATGGAAGTGGAGCCATTTCCTGGGTCTGATCCTACTACTTACCAACTGGCAAGAAAACCCTGATCTGCTATTATCTACCTCTGCTGGTTCTTCCCTCTCTAGGCAAGCCAGTGGTACCCAGATCCAAAGTGCTCACCATATTAATGCTAGTCAGAAGGAATATCTGATTGGATAAACAGCCTTAGCTTTCCCTGGAGCAGTGATTACAAGCATGGATCACCGCACCCAGCTTGGTACAATTAAAACAAACCAACCAACCAGCCCAAGAAATCTACTACCTAAAATATATCATCAGCAAAAAAATAAAGCTATCTATCAAAAATCTATAAAAAAGTATTACCTATAATTGCAAAGAATTAGAAACAACCTAAATGTCCCCAAACTGGTAAACAGCATGGGACACTGAGTCAGCCTCACAGAAAGGTAAAAAACCCTACATTCGGAATCAAAAAGCCTTGATTTAAATGCTAGCATTATATGAGAGGAAAACAAAAGTAGATAATCTCAAAAAATTCAGGAGTTAAAACAAGGATGCCCTTTGCCCTTTTCCACTGTTACTTGACACAGTTTTCAAGATAGTAACGATAGCAATAAGACAAAAGAAAGAAATGAAAGGCATAAAGATAGGTAGAAGAGACAAAATTATCCTTTGTATGCATTAAACTCCAGAGTCAGTAAGACAGTAATGGAGAAAGAAATGTTTAGTTCCAGTAAAGTATGATTCAAAACAAAACAAAACACAAAATCCAAAGTATTTCTATATACCAATAAGAAAATCCAAAAGGAAGAAGAGAAAAAGAAATCCCTTTCAAAATAGCTATAAAATATATGAAATAAATGGGTCAGTCTACTAAGGAACATTCTAGGCTTGCATTGATTCAGTCCCAAAATCCTCTTTAAAAAAATAGAAGACCTGGTTCTAATATTATCTAGCCCTGTGATTTTGGGTAAGTCATTTAGCCCTATGTAAAATGGTGGCAACATTTCTTACAGTGGTCTGGTCACAGGTATATTATGAGGGAAAAGGCTTGGAAGCCTTATAAAGCACTATGGAAAATGGGAATTTTTGTTATTATTGTATCATCATAACAGAAGAAAACTTAACATCTAAAATTTATATGGTACTAATAAAATTTCAGGGGCAACACGCAGTTACCAAATGGTCAAAGGGTCTGAACAAGAAAATTTACAAAAGAGCATACAATCTTGAAAAGAAATATTTGGCCACATAAGTGTTCAAATTTCCCAGTAGCTGGAGAAAAATACAAATGAAAACAAGATGGAGGTATCATTTTGTACTCAATACATTGATAAGAATAAGCAATAGAGACAAGATTCAATACCAAAAGGCGGGTGGTGTTGGGGAAAAGTGGATAAATTCACACAATGCTGGAGGAATTGCAGATTTTTTTTTTTGGAAGGTGAGCTGATAGTACAATAAAAGTCATAAAAATAAACAATAATACTCTTGGACCCAACAATCTTTGTTACTAGAAATATATCAAGTAACAGCAAAGGGGAAAAGGAAAGGTGATCTGCTGCACACATACATATATGGTCCAGGGGGGAGACCGTGGACTCAGGCTTGGACCTGCTGAGTTTGGAGGTGCTGCTGAGACATCCAGGCTGAGATGGGCCTGGATTTGGGCCCCTGAGCTCAGGTAAGGGATGGGGCTTGGATAGAGGACTCTGTGAAGTCATCTGCATCAATATATTTTTTTTAAACCCTTAACTTCTGTGTATTGGCTCCTAGGTGGAAGAGTGGTAAGGGTGGGCAATGGGGGTCAAGTGACTTGCCCAAGGTCACACAGCTGGGAAGTGTCTGAGGTCGGATTTGAACCCAGGACCCCCCGTCTCTAGGCCTGACTCTCAATCCACTGAGCTACCCAGCTGCCCCCCTATCTGCATCACTATTAATTAAACTATGAGGGAAGATGAAAGGACCAAATTGTAGCTCGAGAGGCCATCTAGTCCAACTGCCTCATTTCCTAGAGGGCCCCAAGTTTCCTGGATGACAGAAGGTCTCAGTTACTCCATCTGTAAAATGAGGACGTTTTCACTAGATTAGTGACCCAAAACATGTTGTCACAGCCCAACTGAAGGCTTGACTATTTTTCAAACCTATAACTGATGATCCACAGGGACCAAAGGCATGGAATATACCTCAGGTTAAGAGAAGGTAAAAAATTTTCAAGGAAATTAAACCCATTTTCACATAGGAAAACATTTTTGTAGGTTAGGCTCTTTTTGGATTCATATGCAAAGGGAAAATAACACTAGAAAAGAAATTTCTTCATGGATCCCTTAGTAGCACTCCAGGATTCTGGGGGAAACACAGCTTGGTCAATTCTTTTCTTCTTGTTTTTTTTTTTAAACTCAATAAATTAGTGACCAGATAATCACAGGTCTTGTCTTTTCCAGAACAGGATTTCAGGACCAGAAGGGGCTTCACTGGCATCTTGCCCAAATCAGACCCATCCAAAATCCCCCCCCAACAATATAATCAGGGAGTGGTCATCTAGCCTTTGTTGAAGACCTTAGGTGATGAGGAGCTCACTATTTCTTGAGGCATGCCGTCCTACTTCCTTTTTTTGTTTGTTTTTAAACCCTTACCATCTTTCTTAGAATCAATACTGTATTATATTGGTTCTAAGGCAGAAGAGTGGTGAGAGCTAAGTAATGCGGATTAAGTGATTTACCCGGCTAGAAAGTGTTTGAGGCCAAATTTGAACTTGATTGAAGTGCCAGGACTTCTCATCTCTATGTGCTGAGCCACCTAGCTACCCCCAGTCCAACCTACTTCTGGCTAGCTCTAGCTCTAATTATGAGGCAATTCTTCCTTATAGCAAGTCTAAATCTGTTTCTTGGCAGCTCCCACCTATGTACAAGGTATGGCTTGTTTGTGGAGTAATGGGCAGCTAGGTGGCATAGTGGAGAGAGCACCAGGCCTGGAGTCAGTCAGACTCATCTTCATAATTCCAAATCTGACCTAAGATTCTTACCAGCTGGGTGACCCTGGGCGTGTCACTTAACCCTGTTTGCCTCAGTTTCCTCACTTGTCAAATGAG
This sequence comes from Gracilinanus agilis, assembly GCF_016433145.1. Lineage (NCBI taxonomy): Eukaryota > Metazoa > Chordata > Mammalia > Didelphimorphia > Didelphidae > Gracilinanus > Gracilinanus agilis. The sequence continues at coordinate 769,396,716 of NC_058130.1, forward strand.
CTGGAGAAGGACACAGCAAATCACTGCAATATCTTTGCCAAGAAAACCCCAAATGAGGTCATGAAGAGTCCAGCAAGGCTATAAATTATGTAGGATCCATATGTGGAAATGTAGTTATTAAAATCTTGCAACAAGCTTTAGGCTTTTAGTAAGTTTAAACTGCCTGAAGAAGTTTGGGATCATGCTTGTATGCATGATCGTTGCTTCCCCCATTAGACTGTGGGCTCTTGGGGAGCTGGCACTGTCTTTAGCTGAGCTCTGTATCCCTGGCACTTAGCACAGGTCCTGGTTTTACATCAGGTGCTTAATAAAAGCTTATTGAGTGTCTAAAGTTGCAAAGAGGCAAGCTGAGGCTCCTTGTCAGGAGAAACTTCCCAACAACTAGTTATCCAAAAGAAGAAAGCCTGCCGGGTGGAAGGGAGCAGGGCTGGATCCCTGGAAAGAAGGATGATGGCTGGCCAGGGACATGTTCTCAAGAGGTTAAACCCTCACTGCCTAGCCCTTACTGCTCTTCTGCCTTAGAACCAATACACAGTATTGATTCTAAGATGGAAGATAAAGGTTTAAAAAAACAAACAAACAAAAAACCTGTATGAATTACATTTTTTTAGTCGTGTGACTCTGGACAAGTCACTTAACCCCTACTGCCTAGCCTTTAATGTTCTTCTGCCTTGGAACCAAAATACAATATTGATCCTAAGATGGAAGTTGAGGGTTTAAATAAAAAAACTGCTTTGATGAGCTGTAAAGAGATTTGTGAGTGGGAAGCCCTCCAGAGATGCCTCCAAGTCGGGGGACTCCTTTCCTTCTCTTACTTCTTTGGAGGTCACGTTTTCCAGGTCCTGACTCATCATGATGCTTCGGAGTTTGGCTTTGATGAGGCGCTCTGTTCTTTCCCCTTCGGTTGGCCTGAGGGAGAGAGAACATGGAGGAAATCCCAGGAAATGCTGGCAGTGGGGACTGGAAACAGCTATCAGAGCAGGGGCTCCAAGGAACGCCTGTGGCCCCTGCTGATGATGCCTTGGCCAAAGGTCTGGGGACTTTCTTTTACAGGAAGGGGGGGGGGGGCGGAGGTCAGAACACAGGCTGTGACTCTGGAAAACCCCTCTGAGATATTGAGAGCCACTGAGGGCCCCAGAATGGGGAACAAAGAGAAAAGGAGAAGCCTGGAATCCTGAACAAGGATGTTAGCCAGCCTCAGGTCAGGTCAGACCTGGGAGAAAAGAGGCTCTTGGAAAACCAGGTGGGAGCAGCTGAGAGATACAAGGCTAAGGTGGGCAGCTGCCAGGGAGGGGAGGGAAGGTGAAACTTGGATTTTGGACCTGGATCTTCTACTAAACACACTTGTGACCTTGGCCAGATCACTGCCACTACTCTTACCAGTTACTGATTCTAAAGAGAGGACAAAATAATCTCTAAAAACCCTTCCTTCTCCACCATTCCCTGTCCTGAGGCCCCCCAGCTCTAATAATGGGTTCTAGTTCTGGATCTTTCACCCTCGTCCCCAGGGGCTGATATTCTATGGACTTAATACATTCTAAGTTCTATCTGGATCTCAAACTCAATGTTCCTCATTCTAGTTACTTAATCCTCTTCTGGGGATGAAAGGTCATGGGATGAGGCAGGGGGTGCCCTGACAGCCCCAGCTTAGAGAGAGGAGGAGCCACAGCACCTACTTGTCCACAAAGAGAGCAGGGGAATCGGGCCGTGTGGACTCCAGGTCCTGCATAGCGTTCCACTCATTGATGCAGCTCTGATCAGAGCCAATGCAGCTCTCGTAGTACGTGGCCCATACCAGAGCCATGCCTCCAGGGAAGTAGTTATATCTCCGGGCCACCTCACAGGCCTTGTGCAGAATCTGGAGGGCGGACCTGCAGGTGGGAAAGATGGTGGATCAGACCTGACAATGGGCACGGGCTTCTGGGAGTATCCTTCTAAGTAGGGTTTCTGGCTTTGTCAGGGCAGGGAAGATGGATGAGTAACGGAGATTTGGCTTCTTATAATTCAATTCAGCTCAAGAAGCACTTATTAAGAACAAATTATAAGGAGACAACTAGTGGCTCAGTGGAAAGAGTACTCGGCAGAGGGGAAGCGAAGACAAACATGATCTCTCCTTGTGGGCAAGGGTTTGGGGAGGACTCTCGGGAGGCAGGAAAGCCAGTGGTTATTGCTCCTAGAACAGCCAATCTATGTACACAGAGACATTAAACTCAAGACCTAGATGGAAGTCCTCCGATGGGCTGTGTAGTGTGATGCTCAGAGCTCTAGCCTCGCAGTCAGAAAAACCAGACTGATGCCTGTCTGCCTCCACTCCTAAGACCCCAAGGATGAACTTTCTGCTTTCTCTTGGCCTGGTCTTGGGCCACGCCGTGTCCTGGCCGTGTCATCCCCACCGTTTCCAATTCTATTTTTAAAAAATATTCCCTCATATCCCTACTGTTCTGACATGCAGTAAGAGCTTAATGAATGTTCGCTGCTGACCAACTCTAGATTGGAGAATGGTCATGAAATCTATATTGGCATTCCTGGACAAGATGTTTTGATCCATTTTCCTACATCTCCAATCACTGGATCCTCTGATTCCCCTGTCCAAAATGCCTCTCCCTTGGCCACCATTCATTCCTTTGTGGGTCATCTTCCCCTGTTAGAATATAAGCTCCCAGAGGCCAGGGACTGTCTTTTGTTTGCTTGTTTTTATATCTCTTGAATTCTTCATGGTACCTGGCACATGCCATGTACTTGTTAAATTTTTTTTTCATCCATCCACCCATCCACCCACCCACCCACCCATCCATCCATCTATCCATCACACATTAGCTGTGTGAGAACTTAGCCAGTTTCCTAATCTATCAAATGAAAATAATGCACCCATTTCCTGGGGCTGGGTACAGAGAAGCTTCATGCAAACTCTGTAGTGTGACAGAAATATAAACTTATAGTAAAATGAAAGTGGGTGTCCCACATGAGGTCAGCATGGGGCAGGGGCAAGAGCCTTGCATTTGCAGCCAAGGTTCATGGGTATGTTTCTACCTGTGTGACCCTGGGCAAATTATTAACCTCTCTGGGCCTCTATACAATGGCAGGGTTGCAGAGAGAGATTGGACCAAATGGTTACTTGCAGCTCTCAATCTATGAAGCCAGAATCTTAAATCACTTTTTTTTTTTAAATAGAACTCCCTTACTTCATGTCTTAATAATAACTCTAAGACAGAATAGGAAGGGCTAGATAAACAGGGTTAAGTGACTTTCCCAAGGTCATAGTTAGAAAGTGTTTTGGGCTGGATTTGAACTTAGGTCCTCCTGATTCCAGGCCTGGCCCTTTATCCACTATGCCACCTCACTGCCCCCCTAAATCACTTTAAGCTGGGATGGAGGGGGCAGCTGGGTGGCTCAGTAGATGGAAAGCCAGGCCCAGAGATGAGAGGGTTCAAATCTGACCTCAGATACTTCCTAGCTGTGTGACCCTGGGCAAGTCACTTAACCCCCATTGTCTAGCCCTTGGAACGGATATACAGTATTGATTCTAAGACAGAGGGTAAGAATTTTAAAAAAAAAATCACTTTAAGCCTCTGTGCCACAGTTTCCTTATTTGTTCAATGGGAGGGTTGGCCTAGAATCTGGTCTCTAAGATTCCTTCCAGCTCCAGCTCTAGGATCCTATAAGCCTTTCTTAGGGAGTTCCTTGATGGCTTGTTTGATTTCTTTTCCTGATATGGGATTATTTAAGTATTCTATTTCCTCTTCTGTTAATCTAGGCAATTTATATTTTTGTAAAAATTCATCCATATCACCTAGATTGCTGTATTTGTTGCCATATAATTAGGCAAAATAGTTAATGATTACCTTAATTTCCTCTTCGTTAGAGGGGACGTCACCCTTTTCATCTCTGATACTGTTAATATGGTTTTCTTCTTTCCTTTTTTTAAAATTAGATTCAGCAGTACTTTGTCCATTTTATTCGTTTTTTCAAAGTACCAGCTCCTGGTCTTATTTATTAATTCAACAGTTCTTTCACTTTCACTTTTATTTATTTCTCAGATCCTATAGCCTTTGACTGTTGATCTTCTTCTATGCAATAGTTTAGCTTAGAAAAACTAGCCGAGTAAGAATGACTCCTGAAGCCGCCAAGATTGTGAACACATTAACCGTCGTGCTGGGATCACCACGATGGATTCCTAACCTATAACCTCTGCTTTTGTCCTTGGACCAACGGGAGCAGAGGCCCGGAGAAGGAGCGGCCAGGGACGGGAGAGGAGGAAACCAGGCCGTTGGACGGGTCACTTTGTGAGGCCCGGAGCCCGGAGTCTCCTAAGTGGGTGCATCAAGGGGGACACTAAGGACACAAGGACGTGATGCCGGAGGAGGGTCAGAAATGACACGGAACTCCTGAACATGGCTGGACGAGGCACCGTGGCCAAACGTGGGCCCAGAGAGGAAGTGCGTGACTTCGGAACGCTCACGTTCCCCTACCAGGGTCTCATTTTAACTGGATCATCGATACGCAGCGACAAGAGACTGTAGAAGACGTCCGAGCCATCTCACTGTACAGATGACCGGAACAACCGAATGACAACGGGCCTGACTGGCGGGGAAGGGTAGGCCAGTGTGGGGTGACTTCTCCAGGGACATCTAGCTAATAAGTGTCTGAATTAGGTTTTTGAACTCAGATCTTTTAGACTATAAGGACATTAACCTGTTCCCTGCTCTTTCCTTGTATGTCAAGATGAAGCAACTAGGCCAGAAAGGTCTTAAAATAAGCTAATTTCTAGAAATTACATTTGGTAAGCCCCCTCCCAGCCCCTGTTCCAAGCCCCCTCCCGGCCCTCCCAGCCCTGTTCTAAGGTTCCCCCCAGGTTACTTCTTGGCTGCCTTTGGGTACCTGCTAAGAGAAACCTCTGACAGGCCCTAAATAAAAACAACTGAACCCAGTTCCTGCTGCTGGACTGACATCCGGTCCACTGAAGGCCATCCAGGAGAGCGAGGCCAGCCTATGGGTGGGTGGGTGGGGGTCGTGCCAGGCTCACAAGCCTGGCATGGACACTTACCACATGGCTTGGACAGACACAGGCTTAAACACATGCATTCTTCCTGCTGTGCTCACGCTGAATCCTCTGGGAAAGAGAAAGAAAAAGAAAGTCATGAGGCAGGAGGAATCGTCCTCCAAACCAAAGGGGCTGGTGCTGGGCTGGGGCAATGCCACAGGGGATGCACCCACAAGGGAGGGTCCGCCCAGTGCCATCAGGAGTGCTGGGAAGAGCCAGCCTCCAGGCCCAGCTCCGCTACTTACTAGGGTGTGTGAGTTCAGGCAAGACAGACCTCCCTGGGAATGAATTTCCATATATGAGGAGTTTGTACTGGATAACCACAAAAGGCCAGCCCAGCACTGACATTCCCTGTTCTAAGGCCCCTTCCAGCCCCAACGATTCCTTGCTCTCGGCTCCCTCCCAGCCCTGATATTGGAGGGGTTTACTATTTCCTTCTAATTCTAATAATCTGTGAGCCGACTCACTTTTATTCCTTCTCCACTTTCCCTCCCACCTTTACAAATCATCTCATTCAGAGAATCCAGGGGCTCCAGTCCCACCCTACCACAACCAATTCTAACCACCAGGCCCTCCAGCCCTCTCCTGAAAATGTAATCCCCAAAAGGAGCCATTTTCATCCACTCTCACCCATCTCCATCCAGGTGTATCTTGGTGTCACTCCACAGACGGAGCACCATCCCGATGGTGCAGCTCGTGCTATCGAGAAGAGAAGGCAGACGAGAGGTTACGTGGGGCTGGTGTCCTTGCACCACTCTTGCTCCCAGTCCTCCAACCAGCCCTCAAAGCTTGTAGAAGGAAAAAGAATAAAACACCCAATGGTCCAGATCACTCAGTATGGAAACACCGAGGGAAGGGCCAAATCACAGGGTCCTCTAGACTGCAAAGGGAGCTCAGGGGCAATTTAGACTAACCTTCCTCATTTTACATTAGGGGAAACTGAGGCCCAGAGAAATAAGATCACAGATTTGAAAGGGGCCTTGGAGATCATCTAATCCAGTCCTCTCATTTTCCGGAGAAAGAAAATGGAGTTAACGAGACTTTCCCTGGAACATGAAAGATAGTGCATGACACAGCTAGTGCTTGGAGGCCTGACCTCTCATAGTTCTACCTAGGTGATCTCGGGAAAATCATTAGATGTCCCAGCCTCGATTCCCTCACCTTTACAGTGACTTAGATTCCAAGGCCTCTTAGGTCCCTTCCAGCTCTAGATTTGCTCTCCTTGGGCTCCCAATCCTTTGATCTGAGGGGCCATCCCAGGGAAGAAGAGTTTAACCCCAGAAAGAACCCGGAAAGAGTAATGGGGTGCAAGTGAGCACCAATGAGTCCAGGTAGGCTAGAAGAAAGGAAGGAACAACATCCCAATGATGAAAGCTTTCCAAAAGGGAGGGCTGCCTCTGTTTGGGCTAGATGGTCCCAATCTGGAGACCCTGAAGCAGAGTCAGGATGGCCATTTGTAGGACCCCTTTCCCTGTTGGGAGATGGGTTGGATTAAATATCTCAGAGGTCTCTTCCACCTCAGAAGCTATGACTCCAAAGCTACGAGGGGCTGGGTAACAGATGCCAACCTTGGAAGGGATGGAAAGAAACACAGGCCAGTGCCAAAGGGTTTCACCCAGGGGGGTTAGAGAAAGTCAGCCCTGGCTCTGGGAGCCCCACCAAGATGTGGCTGGCTGAACAAATGTAAATTGATTCTTTCTTTTTCTATTTAAGCTCTTATTTTCTATCCTAGTATCAATGCCAGGACAGAAGAGTGTCAAGGGCTAGGCAAATGGGGCTAAGTGACTTGCCTAAGGTCACACAGATAGGAAATGTCTTAGGTCCTCCTGACTCCACTGAGTCATCTAGCTGTCCCTGAATTATTTCTAATATATCTTCCAGCTTTGAAACTTCTGTGCTCTAATGTGGTGGACTCAGATTCAAATAAAAATGGGGGAAGGAGGCACTAAACCTTACAAGAGGATTCTTCCCGGTGGCATGATGTTTTAGAAAACCACATTTTTAAAAAAAACCCTCACCGTCCATCTTAGAATCAATACTGCGTATTGGTTCCAAGGCAGAAGAGTGGTAAGGGCTAGGCAAAGGGGATTAAGTGACTTGCCCAGGGTAACGCAGCTAGGAAGTGTTTGAGGCCAGATTTGAACCCAGGACCTCCTGTCTCCAGGCCTGGCTCTCAACCCCCTGAGCCACCTTGGTGCCCCCAGAAAAACCACATATTAATATTATCTAGGTTCGATTGTATTTTTATTTACTTTGTTAATAAATATTTACCAATTATAGCGAGTGTTGTGGCCCACAGGGGTTTGACACCTCTCCTTTCTTTTTCCTCTCTCTTCCCCTCTCCTTCCTTCTCTCTCTACACCCTCTTCTCCTTTGGGGATCTCATCTTGTTTCCATTACCCTGTCTCAGAGGATGACTCCAGATTACATTATTGTTGCTCAGTTGTTTTCAACCTTGTCCAACTCTTTGTGACCCCGTTTGGGGTTTTCTTGGGGAAGATATTGGAGGGGTTTACTATTTCCTTCTCCAGCTCATTTTACAGATGAAGAAACTGAGGCAAACAGAGTAAAGTGACTTATCCAGGGTCACCCAGCTATTCATGATGCCACTGAGCTTGCCCATTAATTACACATCTGACCCTAAGTTAAGCTCCAGACCCTCATCTCCAACTACCTGAGACATTTCACAGGGGCCATCCCAGAGAGTCAGCCCAAATTCAACACGTCTGGAACAGAACTCATTATCTCTCTGTCCACAGTGGCCCCACTAGTGTTCTCTCACCCAACAGCCACCACGCCAGGTAGTTTCTGCCTCAACAACATCTCTCACATTTGTCTCTTTCTCTAATCTCAGAGCTACCAACCTAATTCGGGTCCTAATTGGGACCTAATTGGTTTTCCTCCCTGCTCTCCCAGGGATTTCTACAGAGTTGTCAAAGTGATTTTCCTAAAGCGTGAGCCTTATGGTGTAACTCTCTTCCTTTATCATCCCAAGTGGCTCCCTATCACCTCTAGGAGTAAATATATACTATTCTGTTTGGACTTTAAACTTTAGCCTGCACAGCCAGGCTCCAGTTTGCATTTCAGAATTAGTACAAATTATTCTCCTCTTAAGTCCAAAAGAACTACCTTTTCTGCTGCTCTTCACACAGGAGCACTCCTCTCCCATCTCTGGGCCTTTGCCCAGGCCGTGTACTCCCATCTTCTCTTCTTAAGAGTCCCCAGTTTCCATCAAAACTTAGCTCTAACATGGCCTCCTACTGAAGGACTTTCTTAATCGCCCACAGCTGTTAGTGCTGCTGGGCTACAGAATCCAGCTGCTATTTTTTTCCCCATGCAAATGTTTATGTGTGTGTATGTTGTCTCTCATGAGAGAATGTAAGTTCTTTGAGGGCAGGAACTGCTTCACTTTTGTCTTCGTTTTTCCAGCAATAAGCATGGTGCCAGGCAAACAGGAGGAATTTTTTTTTCCAAACTCTTTATTTTCCATCCTAGAATAAATTCTATGTATTGGTTCCAAGGCAGCAGAGCAGTCAGGGCTAGGCAATGGGGGTCAAGTGACTTGCCCAGGGTCACACAGCAAGGAAGTGTCTGTGGCTACATTTGAACCCTGGACCTCTCGTCTCTAACTGTGTCTCCCAGCCCTGACATTCCTAGTTCTGACCCTGGGCAAATCACTTACCCTGTTTGCCTCAGTTTCTGCAGGGATCCCACATGGAGTAAAGTCCTGCAGGGTCCAGCGCCATCCAATTGCTTTTTGTTATTATTTCTCTAATCACTACGTCTCCTGGGAGGAGGATGAACACGGTTTGGGCATGGAAAAACGAATCTTCTAAGAGGATCCTGTGGCTGTGCCAGCGAGGGTGCTGCCATCCCACAGGCATCTTGGGTACCAGTTAATGGGCTCCCCAGAGAACGACCTCACATCAACACAGAGAAGGGGCCCCTGGGGCCGAGGGAAACTGAATTCTGGCTCCCGGGTACCTGCCGAGGAGCTGGGCCTCCCGTTGGCTTCCTGCCTACGGATGCCCCACGTCAGCCCGAGCTGAACCAAACTCTTAGCCCAGAGATGGCATCTCGGCCTCAAGGTGAGTGGCAGCACCCTGATGAGTCAAAAGCTCCAAATGGGATCCCAAAGAGTTGGACACGATGGAAACAAGTGAACAACAGCAAGGGGGCATGCAGATAGCACGATGGGCTTGGAGTCAGGAAGACTTGAGTTCAAATCGTGCTCCAGACTCTTACTAGCTGTGGGACCCTGGGCAAGTCATTTCAGCTTTGGTCTCAGTTTCCTCATCTGTCAAATGAGCTGGAGAAGGAAATGGCAAACTAGCCGTGTGCCCTGGGCAAGTCAATTTACCCTGTTTGCCTCAGTTTCCTTATCTGTCAAATAAGCTAGAGAAGGAATTGGCAAACCAGTCCAGGATCTTTGCCAAGAAAGCCCTGAATGGAGTCACAAAGAGTCAAATATGACTGAAATGAATGAACAATGATATGCAAAGATCAATGGAAGGAACTGAGGACCCTGGACATGTGGGAGAGACAAAGAGGAGGGAAATCTGAGGGATCCAGGAAGGGACCCACAAGATTATCCAATCCAACTCCTGCTTTACAGTTGGGGAAACTGAGGCATCGTGACTTATTCACATTGATACAAACAATAGATAGCAGAGGCAGGATCTGAACCCAGGTCCTTTGACTTCAAATGTAGTTCTCTCTTTAAGTAAAAGAACACTATATGTACGAGAGATTAGCTTTGTTCTGCTTGGCCAGAGGGAAAAAAGGAACAATGGAGTAAGTTAAGAGATTCCGACATAGGCTGATGTAAGGAAAAATTTTCTAACATTCCAACAGTTTCCATCCAGTTGCCAAAGTGATACTCCTTAAACACAATTCTCTTGCTCAATAACCTTCAGGGGCTCCCTACTACTACAGATTCTTCCCTTTGCCCACTTACCTTTGTGTCCTCATCAGCTAACAACAATAATAGTAACAGCTATCATCTACATGGTGTTTACTATGTGTCAGGGACTGTGCTAAATTCTTTATTAGCCTCATTTGATTCTCACCATAATCCTGGGAGGTGGACACTCTTGTGGTCCCCATTTTAAAGAGGAAAAAACTGAGGTAAACAAAAGGTAAATGACTCGCTCAGGGTCATACAACTAGTAAGGTCAGATTTGAGCTCAGGTCTTCTTGACCCCAGGCCCTCATTCAGGAAGAGTCCCTTATAAATGGGAAATTCTATATCCAGGCTATGTCCAGAAGGTCCCTGCCTCCTCTGGCTCCTCGAGCTCTCAGGTCAACAATCTGGCCACAAATCTTTGGGTGTGTTCTGAACATTTGGGCCAATGTCTGATGAAGTCTCTGGGCCCCTTTTCCAAATGATGTTTTAAAATACATAATATAAGATTCAGAGAATTGCAAAAGAAAACCAATTCGACTGAAAGAGAGTGATCAAAATATTTTTTAAACAAACCCCAATTCCTGGAATCCTAAGAGCTCCTGCTAAGGATACCCTAAGCAAACCTTGCTTTAGCATCCCTCCTTCCAATCTATCTGCACTAACCCCAACCAAACATACCTCTCCTTGCTGGAAAAGTCCACTCCCAGCAAGACATTCTCTTCCGTGTCCTGTCGCCCGCTGCTATAGACCACCACCATGTACCTGACGCGGTCTGTCCACGCGCTCTCCAGGCGCACCGCCTGCAAGGAACAATGATGCTGTCACTGCCTCTTGGAGAGGCCGGAGATATGCCACAAACCAGTCCAACAAGTATTTACTAAGCCAGGTATTCCACTGGCAGCTGGAGATATCAGGACAAAAGTAAGACAGCCCTCGCCTCTCACACCATACTACATACTACTACTCTACCATTCAATTTAACTAGAATTTACTGAATGCTGACTGTGCTAGGGGGTACTAAGACATAACCAAAGCAATCTCTGCCCTCGAGAAATCTGTACCCTACACAAGGGAGGCATAAACAGGTAAAATAAGGAGCCAGTGTGGTAGTGGGAAAAGTGATTGCTTCTGACCAGGGTTTGAATCATGTCTTTTATAGCTTTAACTGGGTAACTCTGGGTAAAGCATTTAGTGTCTCTAGGTCTCAGTTTCCTCATCTGCAAATTGAGAGATTTGAGCTACATGGCCTCTGAGGTCCCTTCTAGTCCCAGGTCTCCCATTCTATAAGTGTAGACATGATTATTTGAGGAGGAGGGATCAATAACAGTGAGGGGGTGCCATTTCCTTCCATAAAATGTCATAATGTGGAAGGACAATTCATCCATCCATCCATCCATCCATCCATCCATCCATCCATCTACCCACTTATCCATCCATTCGCCCATCCATCTACCCACTTATCCATCCATCTACCCACCATCCATCCATTCGCCCATCCACCACCTATCCATTCGGTCGTCATCCACCCACAAACCAAGTTCTCCAGAATAAGCAAAGTTCTTTGTTAGGCCCTTGGGGAAAGTGAACAAACTTGGCTTTGTTTCCCTTCTTTTTTCCCTTTTGCAGACTTGTGAATTAAAAATTCAGATGAAATTGAAGGAATGGAGATTATAATTGAATATGGAGTAAAAAGTAAGATCAGTAAACAAGGAATCGGGAGTCCTAGGATGTAGATTTGGTTTTGCTACTAATGTTATACAATCTTAGGCAATTTACTTTTCTCTCTTTGGCCCTCAGTTTCCCCACCTATAAAATATAGGGATTCAGATTAGAGCAAAGTTTTTCATAGTAATCTGGCCAACAAACATTTCTATGCTTGAAGTATACCGATGGGAAAAGGAAAAAGGAAAAGGGAATAAACATTGATTAAGAATCTCTTATGCCCCAGACACTGGCATTTAATAATTTAAAAAAATAACAACAATGTCATCTGATTTTCACAACAATCCTGGCAGGTAAGGGCTATTTTTATCCCCATTTTACAGATGAGGAAACTGAGGAAGACAGAAGTTAAATGACTAAGCAGGGTCACAGCTAGTAAGTATTGGAGGTGGGATTTGGACTCAGGTCTTCCTGACTCCAGAACCATCTACCATAAGTGGATCCCATAAACAATGATCTAAGGTGCCTAATGTACCTTTATAAGATAAAGCAGTTGGGAAGGTTTGTCGTAAAAAATGACAAGTCTATTTTATAACATTTCATTAAAGTGACTGCAAGCTGACCTATTTAAACAAGTTACTGGTGACAAAAAAAAAAAAAAAGGGAAATGGATATAGTAAAAGACACTAACACAATATCACATAAAAGTTTAACGAAAGTAAACCATTGCTCCAATAAAGCAAACAAAAGAGCCTAAAAACTACCTTAGCAATATTTGATCTCCTTGCCAGGGGAAGAAATACGGCAGTCTAGGGCAACAATGCTGAACGATGCAGATATAATTTCAAATTTAGTATTTTAGTTAGGAAAATGATGTTGAAATTTCTTCACAAAGCAAAACACAAAATAATTTGAGAAATTCTGGAGTACATAATTTCTAAGGCTTCTTTCAACCACCAAATTCTCTGCTAAAGGCCCTTCTCAGTTTTGACATTTTCTGTTTGAAGGTTTCTCTCAGCTGTGAAGTTCTATGATCTCAAATGCAGTTCATTCCGCATTGTTCTCAGACATCCCAACATGTTCTTTCAACTCCTCCTCCTGTATCTTCATGTTAAAGATGCTCAGGATGACATCATTAATTGAGGCTCTCCTTCTTCCCTGCCTCAGGCTATCCTACACTTCATCCAGGGGCACCTGGAAGGCCCCAACTAGAGTTTGACTAGTAGGGCTGTCCTCAGTCTTCCCCAGACCTCCAAGACTTCACCTCAAAACTTCCTGTCAAATACCATGTCTTACCCCTATCAGAAAGATCCCCAAATCCTTGCTCCACTCTAATCCTTAGGCCCTATCTTCCTTTTCCAATGGTGGAGGGCCAGTTCCTTCCAAGCTCCTTACTAAGCAGGACAGAAACCCCCAAACTCCTGGATCCTGCCATCCACCCCATGGACACCCAATTAGGCCCATGAGGTCTTGCTATCTCTCCTCCATCAGACAAATTCTCATATGTGTTGTCTCTCTCAATTAGTGTGAGTACTTTGAGAAAAGAGAATTTTTTTTCCTACTTGAAACTATAGTACTTAACAATGTGCTCAGTACATTGTAAGTCATTAATAAATGCTATTTCAACCATTCACTCAAACATTTATCCTTTTTGCCTATCTATACATTCATCTATCCATCCAATTAATCCATCCATCTATCTATCCATTCATCCTTCCATCTAATCTTTCCATTTAGCTATCTCTCCTTTCATTTTATCCATAGATCCATCCATCCATATCATCCATCTGTCCATTCATCTTTCTAATCTTTACATTCAGCTATCCATCCATTCATTGTATTTATTCATCGTCTATCCATCTTATCTCTGTTCATCTATCCCTCCATCCTTCATCTAATCTTTCCATTTAGCTATCCATCTAGACATCTTATCCATCTATCCTTCTAATTCACCCATTAATCCATACATTTATCCATTCACTTATTTTAGCTCCTTTGCCATCAAAACATGTAAACTCCCACTTTGATCAGCTTTTAATTTTAATTTTTACTAGATAGCTTTTGGTTTTTATGTCTGCCATTTGTGGATGACCTGCTAGGAGACTTTCCTTATACCAATGAAGAAAAGAAAACAGTTAAGCAACAGTCATGGAGACCAATGGCAAATGATAGGGCTTTGTGAAGGCAAATCTCTCTGTGGCTTAGTCTTGTGTTCCTCAATGGCTCAGACCAATGTCCTCCAAGGACTCAGGCTACATGGGCCCAGACCTGCCAATCCAACTCCCCCCCACTCACCACTCAATTATGTCTTCTTACCAGTTTGATTCTATCTTCACAGCGAAGAAGGTTGATCATTACTTGAAGATGCTGGGGCAAGTCACCTGTTGGACCCATAGAAAGTGGATTTAGATAGAAAATTATGGGCCCACAGATAGATCTAGAATACCAACCCATCCCCTCCTTCTCCTCCTATCTCCACCTGTTACCAGGATGCTAATTAAGTTTGATTTTAACAAAGCACTTTTCTTTTTTAAACACTAAATTCCTTAATTCTTAATTAACAACGCTAAGACATAAGGGCAAGGGCTAGGTGAATGGGGTTAGGTGATTTGTCCAGAGCCACGGAGCTGGAAAATGCCTGAGGCCAGATTTGAACCCAGGTCTTCTTGACTCCAGGCCTGGTACTCTATCCACTGTGCTACCTAGTTGCCCCTAACCAGGCACTTTTCACAACCCTGGGAAGCAGGGAACAAATGGTTTTGTAATTCTTATTTCATACAGGAGACCTGATTATAAATTCAGGACTCTTTCCACCAGATCACTGAGGAGTCATCCTCCCTGTTCTTCAAGGTCCACCTCAAGTGCTGTTTCCTTCCCTGAAGCTTTCTTTAACGTCTAACCACTGGATTGGTCCCCAAACTCAACCCACCTTTCCTGAATTCTTGTGGGATTCCAAGATTGTAATGGGGAAGAAACTCGAGGCAGTCAGAGCCACCAGCAGCTACTACAATATCCCAGGGGTGACCAGAGTCCAGGCAGTGTCAGAGGAGAGAAGGGAGTATGCTTGTGTGAAGATAGAATTAACTCTCCCTTTGTCTATTTTTAGTTAATCAAATCAAGAACTTAAAGTACCCCTACTTAGTAGCTAGCTATTAGGTAAGAGAGCTCACAAGTCACTTACTAGTTCACACCGCTAAAAGGCCACAAGCACGCCCCCCACCCATGGCAGTGCTGGGCAAACTGAAAGACTGCAATTGGTTTCTGTGAAGAGGGGGGAGAGAGACAGGAAATGACATGGAAAAAAGAGGAGACCAACATGGTCTGGGGCTCTTGACTTCCTTGGTTTTGGAGAGGCTGATTCCTTGGAGAGACTCTTCCCCTGGATTCGGCATCGGTGAGTAGAACTGAAGAGACACTTTTCCTTGGAGTCATTCTATGTTGGTGGAACTCTGGCTGAAGACATCACAGGGACTTCTGGCTGAGGACTACTGGGAAATCCATGTGGAGATGGGACTTGGGGAAGCCCCTTCCAAGGGCTGAGCCAAACTTCACTGGAGCAGCAATTAGGGAGGCTAGACCAGGCTTTGTCTCCTTCCTATATTTCCCACTTGTAAATAAAAGCTGCTAATAGTCATTTTGACCTAAAGGCTAACAATTTATAAATGGTGACCACGTTATTATTTTTTAACTATCATATTGAGTAAAACCTAAATTTAATTGTCATACTTGAGAGATGCTGCAAGGGAAAAGCTGACAGGCCTTGGCAAGAGACTGGATATAATCCAATGAGAAATAAGTGATCATGACAAATCCAAGGATGTCTCCTAAGTTGGGAGCCTGAGGGACTGAGAGGATGCTGGTGCACTCAAATAGTAAAAAGGAAAGTAGGAGGGAGGGGAAATTCTCTGTTTTGAATATGTCCAGTTTAAGAAGGAGGCAATTAGATGGTCCAGTAAATAGAGCATTGGATCTAGAGTCAAGAGGACTCAAGTTCAAATCCAACATCAAAACAAAGATGTGTAATCCTGGGTAAATCACATAACTCTGCTTGCCTCAGTTCTTCATCTGTAAAATGGGGACACACTGAAGAAGGAAATGGCAAACCACTCTTGCATCTTTGCCAAGAAAACCCCAAATGGGGTCCCAAAGAGCCTGACCCAAGTGAAACAAGTGAACAACAACATGGGTCAGGAACTGTGCTAAGTACTTTACAATGATCTCATTTGAACCTTACAACAACCTTGGGAAACAGGGGCTATTATTATTATTATTATTTTTTTTTTTAGTTGAGGAAATGGAGGCAGGCATTGGTGAAATGACTTGCCCACAGTCATACAGCTACCCACAGGGTCAGTTAGGTATGGTGTTTACATATGAGTAGAAAAATTCCTAGTTACATTCCAACTCAGGAAAATGTGTCTTTCTGTCTCCAGACATAGCACTTTATTCCCTGTGTCACCCGGCTGCCCAACATGCATCTCTGCTATATATTATATTATAGAGATTTTATCTGTATTACAGTAATGATATAAAAGCTTTGAGGATAGGCAGAGATATAACAAAGCAGCGGGTAAGTATAGCGGAGAGAGTGCCAGGAAGCCCTGAATTCAAATCTAACCTCAGACACTTCAAAGGTGAGTCACTTAACCCCTATTTGCCTCAGTTCCTCAACTCTAAAATGGGGATAGCATTACCCTCCCAGGGATGTTGTGAGGATTAAATGAGAAAATTGCAAAATTCTTAGCACAGTGTCTGGTACAAAGTGAGCACTAATTACTAATTAGGAATTAAAGCTCTATTGTGACTTTACAGACCCCCCCCCCCCCCGCACAGAGAGAGATATTGAAAGCATACACAGATATATATATATATATGGATCTGATCCCAAGTCTTAATGAAGTATATGTGCAAACGCACATATATACATATGCATGTCTGTATACCTATATATGTACATGTGTGTACATGAGAAGGCATGTATACCTGTTTATATATGTGTGCATATGTAGATATATATGTGGATGATGTAAATATAAGGGAGAGAAGGCAGACACAGAAATAATTTTCATAACCTGGACTTGCATGAACTGATGCAAAGTGAAACGAGCAGAACCAAAACACTGTACACAGTGACGAGAATACTTTACAATGAACAACTGTGAATAACTTAGTTTTCTCAACAATACAATGACCCAGAACTATCCCAAAGGGCTCATGATAAGAAATGCCATCAGCTTCTGGAGAAAAAGAATTGAGTCTGAATCTAGACCAAAGCAAACTTTTTTCACTGTCTTAATTTGTTTTTGTTTTTTTTTTTCTATTTGAATTTCCTTCCACAAAAAGATTAATATGGAAAAACGTTTTATGTGAAGGCACTTGTAAAATCTATATGAGATTGCTTACCATCACAAGGAGGATGGGGGTTGGGAGTAGAGGGAGAGAATTCAAGTCAATATTCTTTGAAATATATTGGAAACTTTTTTACATGTAATTGTGGGGAGGAGTTAAAATGAAAATACTTTGTAGACAGAAATAATTTTCATGCTCCAATGTGTATTATAAGTAGAAAGAAGAGGTTTGAGCAAAGCTTGGTGAGGTATCCAAGAAAAGGAATCACAGGGGGCAGCTGGGTGGCTCAGTGGATTGAGAGTCAGGCCTAGAGATGGGAGGTCCTGGGTTCAAATTTGGCCTCAGACACTTCCTAGCTGTGTGACCCTGGGCAAGTCACTAGACCCTCATTGCCTAGCCCTTACCACTCTTCTGCCTTGGATCCAATACACATTGATTCCAAGATAGAAGGTAACGGTTTATAAAAATAATAAAAATTATAAAAAGGAATCAGAGGATTACAGATTGAGAGTTGGAAGAGGCCCTATAGGTCACGGAATCCAAATTCCTCTCCTGTTTTGCAGACAAGAAATTAAGGTTCACAGAAGTTAAATAGTTTGTCCAGTCAAACAGGACCAGAACCCAAGTCTTCCAGACTCCAAATCCTGTGCCCTCTACCCACTCTGTCATGCTGTCTCTTGAGTTCATACAGGATCCTCAAGGGTCATTTGCTTCAAAGGCAAATGTGGAAAACGAGTGCTATGAGGCCTCACATTGCACCGGTGTCATCTTGTACTGATATCTCCTAGAATCCCAAGTTTAGGATCACAGATTCAGAAGGCTAGAAGGGGCCTTCAAGGGTCATCAAGGCCTTCCTCTTCCTTTTACAGACAAGGAAACTGAGGCCCAGAAATGTGACCACTGAGTAAGGGTATCTTGGGACTCCAAGTGTAGCTGTCCTGCTGCTGTACCATTTCTCTGCAGCTCCTGGCTCACCTCTAGCTGTTCCTGAATGACCACAAGCAAGTGACCTCACCTGTCCCTGCCAGGTTTCTAGCCTAGAATGCGTAAATTCAGCAGAAGTGCCTACCGATGGCCGTGACATTAAGAAATCTAAGCATAAAAGCTAAACACGAGCTGCCTACCTCTGCCCGGCCCCCCGCCTGACAAATGTTTTCATGCAAGGGATATTTTCCATATGGACAAAATTCTTTCAGTGGGTTGCTGGCTGATTTATGGAACTGCTGACAGATGGAAACCCCAGCCTGGGCCTGGTCCCCACGCTCGGTCTTTTGTTATTCCGAGGCGTTTACTAAGCACAGGGGACAGAACTCCCTCTGCGCTGAGATGTTTGGGGGTACGGGTCTGCCAGGGTTCTGGCCCTCTTTCCACCAATTGGGCTGACACTTGGTTCCTTAAGTCAAAGGCATAGAGGAGGGAAGGGGCTCCAGGTCTATGGATTCCAGCCAGGAGGAAAGGACCCTAGGGGTACCCACACCCTCCATAAAAATCACCTCTATGGCACCCCTGTAAAGGGTGATGGGGAGCACCCAGAGACAGGGTGCTTGACAGCTCCATTAGAAAGTTTGTCCTGACTTTGCTGTTGTTGCTGTCCAGTCCTTTCATTTTGACTCTTCCTGACCCCATTTGGGGTTTTCTTGGCAGAGATACTGAAGTGGTTGGCCATTTTCTTCTCTGGCTCATTTTACAGATGAGAAAACTGAGGCAGATGGAAGTAAAGTCTCTCACAACAATCCTGGCTGGATAGTACTATTATTATCATTCTTATTTTACAGATGAGAAAACCGAGGCAGACAGAGGTGGAGTGACTTGCTAGGTAGTGCTATTGTTATCATTCCTACTATTTTACAGATTTGAGAAAACTGAGGCAGATGCAGGTGGAGTGACTTGCCCAGGGTCACACAGCTACTAAGTGTCTGGTGCCAGATTTGAACTCAGGTGTCTGTGCCTCCAGGTCCTACATTCCATCCATGGGGCCACCTAAATATTTCTCCTTGCTGTTTTGTGATGGGGTGGGAAGACAAGGGATTCCAAATCAGGGACCGTGTCTGACTGTGGGTGAACCATGGGCTTATGGCATCAGGAGGCCATCATCTACTCTGATGCAGATTTTATAAATGAGGAAACCAAGGCAAGGCTCCACTAGATAAGAGACCAGGAAGAAGACCTGAGTTCTGGACTCTGAGCCTTACTTCCTAGGAGTGACCTGGGGCCGGCATGTCTAGGCTCTTGAAGGTTCCTCATCCACACAAGGAGGTCTTGGACCAGATGGCCTCTGAGGTCCCGTCTGCCTCCTGAGCCAGGATGGATGAATGTTCTCCTCCTGACGCCGGGGAAGGCAGGGGACCAACGATGATGCCCAGGGAAACCACCCAGGTGTAGGGAAGCCCTTACCTGCGTGCTTGTGGGGCTGCTGGAGACTCCGGGGTCCTTGGGGGCTGTTTCCTTGTTGCAGGAAGAGCGCAGCACCTTTCACCATGAAAAAACTCTCACTGAGGCTGGAAGGCAAAAACAAACAAACAAAAAAAACTGTCCCAATTAGTCAACTGTCCCAAGACCCTATCCTGGCACTACTGGGGAGGGGAGGAACCAAGAGGGGGGAAAGCAGGCTCCAAAAATGAAAACCAGCAGCCCCATTCCTAGCCTGGGCTCCCCCTTTCTCCTCCTCCTCCTCCTCTCCAACCTCAGAACAGTGAAGTCATAGAAAGACTGGACGGGTTTTCTCCACCCATCCATGACCTACACACGAGCCTCAAAAACTGCCCATTTGTTAGGTGCTCAGCATGTGGCACATAGTAGGGACTATATAAATGCATATTTCTTCTCCCTTTTACCTACTAAGTGCCAAGAGCAGTGCTAAGCAATAGAAGTATACATTTTCACTGCTGTTCAGTCATTTTTAGTCCTGCCCAACTCTTTGGGACCCCATTTGGGTTTTTCTTGGCAAAGATACAGGAGTTATTTGTCATTTCCTTCTCCAGCTCATTTTACAGATGAGGAAACTGAGGCCAACAGGGTGAAGTGACGGCTAGTAAGTATCTGAGTCCACATTGGAACTCAGATCTTCCTTAACTCCAGGCCTGCCTCTCTGCCCTCTGCACCATCCAGCTGCCCCTTGGCGACCCAATAAGGGTGCCAGGCACTGAAGAGAGAATGTACACAAATGAGGCAGGCGCTGCCTGCAGTGGGCTCACGTTCTAGGAGGGGAGCCAGGAAGTTCGGCACAGAGCCTGGCGTAGAGCAGGTGTTTCACAAATGCTTGTTGGGGGACTGACGGATAAGAATATATAAAAACATACAAAATATAGACAATGGAAGTTAGGGGGCCAGAAAAGCCCTCGTGCAGGAGGCAGCCCTTACGTGAGCTACGCTTGGCCCTTTCCTCCTTAGACCAGGGGGCTCGAAGCTAAAGTTGGCTCTGGGAAATGTTCAGCATAATATCAACCTTTCAGGTTGAGTCTCAGGTTCTACATCAGACCAGTCTAGGTTAAGTTTCAGTGAAGAACAGAGATGGAAATTTCCAATTACAATAGAAAGAAAGATATCTGTAACCAAAGAGAATTTTAAAAGAAGTCCTATTCTTCCACTTCATTGTCTACTGTTTTATGTTCTAGACTACCAGCTGACACTCCCTGTTCTAAGCCCCATCCCAGCCCTGACATCCCCTGTTCAAGGCCTCCTCCCAGCCCTGACACTCCCAGTTCTAAGTTCCCTCCCAGCTCTGATATTCTTTGTTCTAAGCCCCCTCCCAGCCCTGACACTCCCTGTTCTAAGCCCGTAGAAGCTCTGAGATTCCAGATCTCAAATTCTGTAGTTGTTGTTTTAAAATCTTTACCTTCTGTCTTGTAATCAATACTGTGTATTGATTCTAAGGCAGAAGAGCAGTAAGGGCTAGGCAATGGGGGTTAAGTGACTTGTCCAAAGTCCCCCAGCTAGGAGATATCCAAGGCCAGATTTGAACCCAGGATCTCCCGTCTCTAGGCCTGGAACTCTATCCACTGAGCCCCCCAGCTGGCCAAAATTCTAAGAACCTCATTACATGGTTCTTCATAATGAGAAATGGGACTGCCTCCAGTGCCAACTACTCCTCAGCAAGTGTTCCTGTTCTGGGACAGACAATGTGTCACCCCGAAGATGAATCGTCTCATTACTGGAGAGGAAAAGTCTCTTTCTCTCCTTCCCTCTTTCCCCCCACCCCTTTGGCTCCACTGACACCCTGGCAGCCCCCTAAGGTGGGGGCTTCATGATGAATTGCTTAAGTAGGGAAATCTTGGAAGAAAAGTCTTTTATGGGGCGAGCTGACTCCCCATGGAAGAGATAAAGGATGTTCCCGCCATTTACAAAGGACAGGAAGCTGTCTCCATCCTGGGGCTCCCAGATGGGCATGTTAAAAAAGAAATCTGAATTCTAAGAATGCACAGAAGTATGGAGTCTAGGGCTTGGAGTCAGGAACACCTGAGGCCAAATACTACCTTGGTGCTCTGTGTGCCAAGGTTCTGGGCAGGTTCTATTTCTGGGCCTCTGCTTCCTTCTCTGTAAAATGGGAATGAAGAAAGCCCACACTACCCTTGAGTTCCAGAGCCTTCTTGTTTTTCAGGAAAGTACTTGGTAAACCTTCACAAGCCAGCGAGAAGGCCCCCATTGGTTAACTTTCCACTGCTCCTTCTTGTCTTCAAGAGATAATACCAAGTCCCCTGCTGGGCACTCAAAGCCCTTCACCACCTGCTCCAAGTCAGGAAGACTCCTCTTCATGAGTTCAAATCTTGCCTCAGACACTTACTAGCTGTGTGACCTTGGGTAAGTCATTTAACCTTGTTTGCCTCAGTTTCCTCATCCGTCAAATGAGCTGGAGAAGGAAAAGGCCAACCACTCTAGTATCTCTGCCAAGAAAATCCTAAATGGGATTGTGAAGAGTCTGACGTGCCTGAAAAATGACCGAAGAGCAATGCTCCAGGGTCAGGTCAGACTCAATGAGGGCTCTTCCCTCCCTGGCCCTAAGGCTCGATCCTACTGAGCTACATTCCCCTAAATGGTTGAGATCAAGCTTCTTACACTGGGATGATGCCAGTATTAACCACCAATACCAAGGCAGTGCACACTAGTGGAGGAAGGGCTGATGCTAAAGTCAGGAAGACCAGGCAGGCTTCCAGTCCTGCCCCTGCACATACTAGCCTGGGCACTAGAGGCAAACAAATCATTTATGTCTCTGGAGGTGCCTTAAGAACTCATTTCTGCACTGGGACTTCCCCCTGGGGATGAAAAAGCAGATCTGGATGAACCAAGCAAACAAACGGATATTTGGATTGGTTTCTTCTCAATTCGAGAAACGACAAATTGTCCCCTGAGTATTTCTAGGTAACTAATGTCATTCTTAGACCCCCAAATAACTACAGGGAATAACTAAGAAGTGGAATTCTGGCTCTAGTCAGAGATACCAGAGATCAAGTCCTGCCTCTGACACAGACTAGCTGGGAGACAAAGCACTAACTTCCCTGGGCCTCAGTTTCCTTCTTTGTAAAATAAGGGAATTAGAGGTGATGGCCTCCGGGGTCCTGTCTAGCACTGGGTCTTTTATCTTATGAAATCCCACTTTAAAAAAATTTTTAGTTAATTAATTTATTTTTAAATATTTTTCCAAGTTTACATGATTCATTTTCTTTCCCTCCCCGCTCCCAGAGCTGAAAAGCAATTCCACTGGGTTGTACAAGGGTTGTCACTTGATACCTATGAAATCCCACATCTGAGGCTCTGTAACCACAGGCAAGTCACTGATCCCTTCTGAGCCTTGGTTTCCTTGCCTGGAAAATGAGGAGGCTGGACCAGACGGCCTCTAGATGGAAGGCCCCTTCCATTCTAAATCTGTGTTTCGATGAGGCTGCGGTCCATAGCGATACCTTCCCTCCGTGTCCTACTCAATGTTTCAAGCACCCTCACAGGAATCACCGAGTCATCGGAGGGTCATAGGTTTGTTGATCTGGGAAAGGGATGGGAAGGAGCATTTATTAAGCACCAGGAACTGTGCTTGACCAACAATGATCTCGTTCAATCTAGAGCTGAGAGGGACCTCGGAGTCCATCTAGTCCCCCGCCCCTCATTGAACAGATGAGGAAACTGAGATCCTGCCAAGTCAGAATTGGGGGTGACCCACTCTTCATTTCTCCCAGGAGAAAACAGACCCTGCAAGTAAAGGGAATTCTTGAAAGTCACAACATAAAACGTGATAAAAGCAGGACTAGAACCCATTCTACCTCGAATTTTTCTCCCTTCTCTTCATTAGGACCATGTTATCGGAAGTCTTCAAACAGGGAGGTGCAATTAAAAACCCTCCTGGTTTTGCAGCCTCTCACTCACCCACGAGAGGGAAAGAAGACTTCAAGCCCCTATCTGGGATGACTAATATTCAGCCTGGCTCATTTCAGCACTGTCCGGCCTCCTGCCAGCCAGTGAGCCTCTCCCCTACTTTCTCCCCCAGTCGCCTACCATTGCTCTTTGGGATTTCACAGTCAAGCTCACCATCAGAATTATTCTTCTTCAAAGCCCAGGTCTCTGATTATATTAGGCACCCATGACCGCTGCCCACAAGGCTTCCAGAGCTCTGAGGAGAACAAACAATATCCTTCCAGGCCTGCCCCCAGCACATCAAAGTCCATGCGGAAGGAAAGAGAGAGGGGAGGGAAGGGGTAGGCTTTCCAATCCAACACCCATCTCTTTTGTTCAGTGCTTTCAAAAACAACAAAAACCCCCGAGCCTGTTGGAAATCCTATAGCCATTCCCAGTGACCTCTGCTTCATGAATCATGGACAAAAATTACCCTGGTTCTCCCTTCCTTCCCTGCTCCCAAAGGAAATGTTATAACACAAAAGGAATCAGCTCATTTTGAGCCCATGACTGTGGGTCTAGAGCTGGAAATGACCTCAGAGGACATCTCATCCAATTCCTTTATCTCATGTAACAGACGAGGAAACTGAGGTCAAGCAAATCGCCCCAAGATCACACCGTTAGTGGCTGAGATGGGATTTGAACCCAGACTCTCTGAATAAAAAGTCAGGGCTGTTTCCATTGCTTCTTAGCACCAAAGTCAACTGTCTCTGTGCTCCAACTTCAAGCCTGATAAGTACACAGCGCTCCCCTCCACTGGGTGGGGAGGGCAGCCAGACTTCATTGATTGCTGCCTCTGTTCTCCTGGACAATCAATGAAGGCCACTTACTGGAAGAATATTTCAAGGCAGTCAGAAGAGCACATTAGCCAAGGGCTGTGAGGTCACTCTCTATCTCGGGAGCTCAAGGCTTTGGACCAACCACAGGAGATCATTCTCGTGGCTGATGCACAAAGGGAAAAAAAAAGCGAAGCGTGGTCAGCCGCAGCATTCTCGGACAAGATACCCCCGCCTCACTGATGTCCTATTTCCTGGATTTCAAGACTGAGATCACCAAGGGCAGCAGTTTCTTAAGTGGCTGCACAGATCCAACCACGATGGACAGTGGGATCCTCGTGGAATTCTCCTTACCAGTGAAGAACAGTCATTTAATTCATCAGGATTTCAAAGCACCCTTTTATGGAGTCTCTTAAGAAAAATGCATTCTTTGGATAGCCCACACTTCCCTAGTTCTGTAATACATATGATTCTCTCTCTCCTCTCTCCTCTCTCTCTCCTCTCTCTCTCCTCTCCTCTCCTCTCCTCTCCTCTCCTCTCCTCTCCTCTCCTCTCCTCTC
>NC_058130.1:769431328-769448442 GCF_016433145.1 Gracilinanus agilis
TCTCTCTCTCTCTCTCTCTCTCTCTCTCTCTCTCTCTCTCTCTCTCTCTCTCTCTCTCTCTCTCTCTCCCCTCCCCACCCTCCTCTAAATATTGGTTCCAAGGGGCAATAGGGGTTAAGTGATTTGCCCAGGGTCCCACAGTTAGGAAATGCCTGAGGCTGCATTTGAACCCAAGACCTCTTGTCTTTAAGCCTGGCTCTCCATCCATCAAGCCACCTAGCTGCTCCACAAATGGCTTTCTTAATTACAAAACTTAATGAAAAGCCTTTTCTCAATCTTTGTCCTCCTAGGTATCTGACTGCTCCTTCTCAGTCTCCTTTGCTGGATTTTCCTCCAGGTCACACCCAATAAGCATGAGTATTCTCTAAATTTTTGTCTTGGTCCTCTTCCCTTCTTCCAGAGTCTCTGCTGTCTTGCTTAGTGATCTATTCCACTCCCAAGGGTTCAACTATGATCTCGGTACAAATGATTCTCAGATCCCTTTATCCAAATATAATCTCTCTCCTAACTTCCAGTCTCTCAAGACCAGCCTTCTTTTGGACACCTCAAACAGGACGTCTTGTAGGCACCTCAAACAGAACTCATTTTCTTTCCAAACTCTCCCCTCTTCCCAACATTGCTCTTATTGTCAAGGGGAGTACCATCTTCCCACATACCACGTGCGGCCTCACCTTTTCACCCCCCATTTAATTTGTTGCCAAGTCTAGCCAATTCTACCCTCACTTGTCACTTCAGTCACGACTCTTTGGGATGCCATTTTCAGGTTTTCTTGGCAAAGACACTGGAGTAGTTTACTATTTCCTTCTCCAGCTTGTTTTACAGATGAGGAAACTGAGGCTAACAGGATTAAGTGACTTATCCTGGATCACAAAGATAATTTACCATTTCCTTCTCAAGTTCATTTGACCGCTGAGGAAACTGAGGCCAACAGGATTAAGTGACTTGCCTAGGGTGATTGAACTCAGGTTTTCCTGACTCTAGACCTGGTTGGTGCTTTATCCATTGGGCCACCACGATACCTTTACTACATCTCTTTTCTGTGTCCCCTTCTCTCCATTCACACAGCTGCTACCCTGATATGGGCTTCTCACCACCCAAATGCCTGAATTATGACAATAGGCTTGGCTAGTCTTTCTGTCTCAAGTCTCTCCATACTCCCATCCATTCTCCATTCAGTCACCAAAGTGATCTTCCTTCTAAAGGGCAAGTCTGATCATGACATCCCTCATACTCGACAAACCTCCCTGGCTCCTTATTCCCTCCAGGATCAAGTAGTACATCCTCTGGTTCCCTGGGGAAGGGAAGGAAGATTTAAGAGATTCCCTCTTAGCACATCTCCTATGCCCATAGGACCAAAGGTCTAGAGCTGGAAGGAGCCCTTAATTATAGAAGAAAGTGAGAGACTTGACCATATCAGTAGCATGAGATCCAGGCCTGAACCCAGGGCTTTGGATTGCTTATAAAACCCTGCCCTGTGCTGTCTCCTGGGAACATGCCCAAATACTGCAGGGTCCATCACCACTTCCTTCTGCTTGCCCTTTGTGGCAGGCAGTTCACTACCTGGCCCAACTGACCTTTCCTGGTCCACATACATCCTCCTCCTTCTATCAGTCTATGGAACGGCCTCTCTGGGTGTCTCGCCCTCAGCATTCCCACTCCGGCCCATTTACGTAGGACGCCTGCCCCTACCCTTGCCCAAGACCCCTCCCTCCTGACCTCTGCCCCTTAGAAACCCTAAGAAGTTCTGGTCAAGGGCTGCCTCCAACAAGAAACCTGCTGTGTGACCCTGGGTAAGTTATTTCACTATAGCCTGCCTCAGTTTCCTTCTCTGTAAAACACCCCAAATGACATTGTAGTTATTTTATTAAATGTAGGGACCACTTCATTTTTGTCTTTGCATTATTACTGCCTAGCATGCTGGTTTCAGTTTCTCCAATTTACACTGTTTTTATTTTACAGAGATTTTATATGGATCTGATTCCCTCAATGGAATGGGAGGTCCTTGAAGCAGCAGGGATCATTTCACTTTTGTCTTTGCATCCTTACAGCCTAGTGTGCCTACCTCAGTTTTTCACCTATAAAATAACTCTTCTTTACACTGTTTTTATTTTACAGGGATTTTATCCTTATGGAATCTGGACTTCCTCATATGTATATGTAGTTTGTCTTTGAATTTTTACTGCCTAGTATGCCTGCCTCGGTGTCCCCACCTGTAAAACAACTCCTCTTTACAATGTTTATATTTTATAGAGATTTTATCCCTGTAGAATCTGGGCTCCCTCTTCTATGTATATATATTTTGTCTTTGCATTCTTACTGCCTATGGTCTCTGGCACATCATGGGCCCTTAATACATGCTTATTGGTACATCTACATTTTCCACAGAGGATGAAAGCTCCCTGAGGCCAAGGCCCATCCCATTCTTTGTCTTTGTCTCCCCAGGACTCAGTATAGTACCTGGCACCCAGCAGGCACTTAATAAATGCTTATTTCGCTGACTGGTATATACAGGAAGACCCCAAAGCCTTAGAGGGTGAGCTTTAATAATTGCCCCCAAAAGTCTTAAAAGCTTCTGTAGCCCAAGACTTCTGGGCCGCCCTGTACATGCCCTCATCTACCCAGAGACTGGCTTCCCTGATGGAGTGCAGGCTCCCCGAGGGCAGGGACCATCGGTGCCATTCCGTGTCTTTGGGCCCCCCTCACCTAGCCTAGTGCCTGGCACACAGGGTTTGGTGAGTATCTGACCCTTTCCCAGCCCTCTTTGCCCCCCACCCCCCACCCCCCTGGCCGGCCAGGCCACGTTGTCTGCGTGTTTGGACGGCCTGGGCCTGTGATTTCCCTGGCCCAGGGGAGTCACAGTGATGGAAGAAAAGTCATTTGACCAAGAGCTCCCCAACTTAGGGTCTTAGAGAACAGCTGAGAAAGGAGGTGACTCGCCCAAGGTCTCATAGCCAGGGTTCTTTGACTTGCCCAAGGTCTTCATGATCAGAGCCAGGATTAGAAAGAAGACAAGGAGGCAGCTGGAGGGCTCAGTGGATGGAGAGCCAGGAGGTCTTGGCTTCAAATCAGACCCTTCTTAGCTGGGTGATCCTGGGCCAGTCCCTTGCCCCCCACTGCCCGGCCCTTACTGCTCCTGTGCCTTGGGACCAATACACAGTATTGACTCTAAGATGGAAAGGAAGAGTTTAAAAAGAAAACCAGAAGACGACGAGCCCTTCTGCACCAGCTCTCTCCTTCCAGGGGATAAAGCGTGAATGGCTGAGCCTCTCTCCAGATGCCCGGCACACACCTGGCAGGGGCCGCAGAGCCCGGGGGGGACCCTGGGGGCTGGGCAATGGGACTCAAGGAAGTGGGGGTCACGAGCCAGAGATGCTGGCAGGCGGCAGGACAAACGTTTTTGCGTTTTTGCCAGGCTAGCCTGTATTGTTTGGCGGGCAGGCGTGGGCTGTTCTCAGGCCGAAGGAATGTCAAGAAACATTTCGGATGCTGCAGGACATTCACAGTGAGGGCTGGCCAGAGGCCTTGCCTTCACGCTGAGGGGGAGGGGCAGCTGGGCTCTCAGCACAAACAAGGCTTCGGGTAGACTAGGAGGATCTGGGTTTGAATCCTGGCTTGGCCACTTAGATGACTGTGGGCAAGTCACTGCCAAAGGATCTGGACTAGACAGACTGTACCGTCACCCTCTGAAGGCCAGTGAGGGGTCTGGCAGATACAGTGCTGCAGGCGAGAAGACCTGGGAGAAGCACTCAACCTTTTTGGTCTCAGTCTCCTTCTCTACAAAATTCGGGTGACCACAGTCCCCACCTCATTTCAGAAGAAGCCAGGCTGATCCAGAGAACAGAATCACTGGGCCATGAGTCAGGAAGACCTGGGTTCAAATCCAACCTCAGATACTCACTAGATAGGTGACCCTAGGCAAGTCACTTTGCCTCAGTTTCTTCAACTGTTAAATGGGAATATAAATGGGAATCACAGCACCTACTTCCCAGGATTGCTGTTGTGGCCAAATGAGATAATATTTGTAAAGTGCTTAGCGCAATGTCTGGCATATTTGTTGCTGTTCAGTCATTTCAGTCATGTCTGACTTTTCATGACTCCATTTGGAGTTTCCTTAGCAAAGATACTAGATCGGTTCTCCTTTCCTTCTCCAGCTCATTTTACGGATGAGGAAACTGGGGCTAACAGGATGAAGTGACTTGCCCAGGGTCACACAGCTGGTTTGTCATTTCCTTCTCCAGCTCATTTTACAGAGGAGGAAACTGAAGCTAACAGGATGAAGTGACCTGCCCAGGGTCATACAGCTATTAAGTCTCTGAGGCTAGATTTAAACTCGATTCCAG
Source organism: Gracilinanus agilis (assembly GCF_016433145.1). NCBI lineage: Eukaryota > Metazoa > Chordata > Mammalia > Didelphimorphia > Didelphidae > Gracilinanus > Gracilinanus agilis. The sequence goes on from NC_058130.1 coordinate 769,435,669, forward strand.
ATCTGGCACTCTATCCACTATGCCACCTCGATGCCCACCTGGCATATAAGAGGTGCTTAAAAATGTCTGCTTCCTTCATTCCTTCACAAGACTTTTGTAAGAATCAAATAACACTTAGGGCTCAGGATTATATAAATGCCAGCTAGCATGACTATTATAATAATGAGTCCATATTATTATTATTATATATCCAAAGCTCAGTGGTGTATAAATGCCAGCAATTCATCATCATCATCATCATCATCATCATCATCATCATCATTTCTGGCTCTAATTCATTCTCCTTATGACCCCTGGATTGGGCATCCTAGGGGCACTCACAGGGTGCCTGGACGTGGGTCCCAGAGCACTCATTAAATGACACTTGACTGAGGCAGTTTGGACGCTCACTGGACAGAGTGCCAGATCTGGGGAAGGGTTCAATCTGGCCTCAGACACTTCCTAGCTGTGTGACCCTGGGCAAGTCACTGAACCTCCACTGCCTAGCTCCTACACTCTTCTGCCCTGGAACTGATACTTGAATCCATTCTAAGATAGAAGGTAAGGGTTTTTAAAAAAACGGACAAGAAATCATTGATTAAGAATCTATTGTGTGCCACGTGCTGGAGATACAAACACCGACATAAAACAGCCCCTGCCCTCAGGAGCTCACCTACTGGGATGGGGGAGAGGGAATGCGAGGCCAGCATGTATACAGATGCATAGGACTAAAGATGGGGTGCATGCTGGAAGTCACTAGTTGTTGTCAGGGTGAAGTGCAGGGGATGGCACGGGACTGAGAAACACCTTGTGTGAGATACAGAACGCCAGAGCTGTGATGGACCTCAGAGCACACTCTGTGGGGGTGAGCATTCTGCAAGGCGCAGGTGAGGAAGGAAGTGAATTCCTGGCACAGGGGACTCACTGGACAAAGACAAGGAGATGGGAGATGTAATGTCATATATAGGGGATGACAAGTTGGCCAGCTTGTCTGATTCCTGTGCAATCAGCCCAGAAAGGTAAGGAGGGTGAGAGTAAAGACTGTGAAGGACTCCAAATGCCAGTCTGAGATTTTTGGAATTTTATCCTCACGGTGCCAGGGAAGTAATAGAGCTTCTTGAGCCGGGTAGTGTCATGGTGAGACCTGAGCTACAGGATATCAATTTGGCAGCTTTATGTAGAAGGGAGGGAAAGGAAAGAGACTGGCAGGGAGCCCAAGTAAGGCTGGATGGGATGGGGGGACATTCCGGGGGGTAGATAACACTGTGGAAAAGTCTAAAGACTGTAACATGCCCTGGAAATGGATGATACAAATATGATTTTAATACCCAAACCAGGTAGAGTCAAAACAGAAAAAGAAAACGATTAGACTAATATCCCTAATGAACAATGATGCAAAAATTTCAAATAAATAATAGCAAAATGAAGTTGGACAATGATAGAGACAGCATTCATATTTTGTTGTTGTTGTGTCATTTTCAATCATGCCCAATTCTTTGTGACCCCATTTAGGATTTTCTTGAAAAAGATATAGGAGTGGTTTACCATTTCTCTCTACAGTTCATTATACAGATGATAAAACTGAAGCAAACAGGGTTAATGACTTGCCCTGGGTCCAATAGCTAGTAAGTATTTGCAGAGGTCACATTTGAACTTAGGTCTTCCTGACTCCAGTCCCAGTGCTCTATACATTTCAGTACTTAGCTCCCCCAAAATTTATAGTGTCTGCTATAGAAATAGGCATTGTGCTAAGTGCTTCACAAATATAATCTCATTTGATCTTCATAACAACCATAGGAAGATGATGCTTTTATTATCCCCATTTTACAACTGAGGAAACTGAGGCAAACAAAAGTTAAGTGGCTTGCCCAGGTTACACAAGTAATAATAATCTGAGGTTGGATTTTGTCTCAAGTCTTCCTGACTCCAGGTCCTGAGTTCTGTCGATGGCATCACCTAACTGCTTCTGGCAGAAGTCCTGGGTTCAAGTTCTGGCTTGACTCTTTCCTAGATATGTGACTTCACGCAAGAAACATCACCTTCATGGCCCTCAGCTTCCTCAAATCTGTAATGTTTACACCACCTTCCCTCCCACAGAGCCTCTGAGAAGAAAGTACTTTGTCCCCTGGAAAACCCCAGGGCAAAGTGAGAGGGTGACCTGAGAACAGTTCCTTCTATCACACAGAAACTGCCCCAACAGAAAGCAGCAACCAGCCTGCCAGAAACAACAGATCCCAATGGGAAATGGTTTGGAAACAACAAAATCCTTCCAAAGACAAATTCTAAAAATTGTTCCTCTGGCCTTATGGCAACTCTTCTCCGACAAAGGACAGTAGGACAAGAGTTGAAGAGACCCGAGTTCTAGCCTGGCCTCTGCCAGGAAGTGGGCAAGTTGAGCCTCTATTTCTATCTATAAATGATGAGCAACACCATTAAAAAAGGTGACACTTTATGGAAATCTAATTTGGTTTGGCCTTTCCTAAAAAGTCACTTGCTGTAATAATAGCATTTATGGTTGAAAGAGGACTAAGGAAGATCTTAGGACCCTTCATATTACAAATTAAGAAACTGAAGCCAGAGAGAAGAGGTCACAGAGGACCAAGATGGAAAATGAATTGGTTGGAGAAGTGTGTGTTGAGAGGGAGCTGTGAGAGAAGGCTTAGGGGAGAGCAATGAGAGCTCCCTATAGGTACTGGATTAAATTTGTTTCCCCAGTTTCTGACAGGGAAAAGGGCCTTTCTCCTTGCCAAAAAACCCAAAACAAAACCTTGTACATTGTACTAGATGCCCTCCCCTCCCATATTTTCTAGAAGATTACATGTACAATCTATCTCCTTCCCACTAAACTTCAACCTCGTTCTCTCTACAGATCTATTTTCTGCTTACAAACATGACCATGTCTCTCTCATCCTTAAAAACAAAAAACAAGGGGGTAGCTGGGTAGCTCAGTGGATTGAGAGTCAGGCCTAGAGACAGGAGGTCCTGGGTTCAAATCTGGCCTCAGACACTTCCCAATTGTGTGACCCTGGGCAAGTCACTTGACCCCCACTGCCTAGCCCTTACCTCTCCTTCTGCCTTGGAGCCAATATACAGTATTGACGCCAAGACAGAAGGTAAGGGTTTAAAAACAAACAAACAAACAAACAAACAAAAAAACAAGCAGAGGCAGCTAGGTAGCACAGTGGATAGAAAGCCAGGCTCAGAGTCAAAAGGATCTGAGTTCAAATCTGGCCTCAGAAATTTCCTAGCTGTGTGACCTCGAGCAAGTCACTTAACCTCAACTGCCTAGCCCTTACCAGTCTTCTGTCTTGGAACTGATACTAAGACAGAAGGGCTAAAACAAACAAACAAACAAAAAACACTTCAATATACCTTACCATCCTATCAAGATATTTATTTAGAATTCTCCTCCAGGTCACAGTCCAATTTCTTGAAAAAGCTGTCTATTCTTGCTGCCTCCACTTCTTGTCCCTGATCTCCTTTTTCTTCACTCCCTGAAATCTGGCTTTGAACCTAATCACTCAACTGAAACTCTTCTCTCCAAAGGTACTAAGGATCTCTGAACTGCCAAGTCTGATGGTCTTTTCTCAGTTTCTCACCCTTCTCGAATGATCTGCTGATCTGATACTGCCCGTCACCCTCTTCTCTTGGACACCGCTCTCTTCTGGCTCTCCTCCTACTTGTCCTAGCCCCTTCTCAGTGCCCTTTGTTGGCTCATCGCCTACATCACTCCTTAAATGCAGGTGCTCTCTAGGCTTTCGTCTCTTCTCCCTCTACAATCTTTCTCTGGGGGCCTACCTCACTGGCTCCCAGGACAGATTCCCAGGTCTCCCTCTCCCTGAGTCCCTCCAACCTTTCCACTCTCCTTACAACTCACTCCCTGATATACATTCTTAGATCCAGTGACACCAGTCTCCTGGCTGGTCCAACAACAAGACTCTCCCTCCATCTCTTGGCTCCGCTGAAGGAGGGATTTTTTCATTCTTTGTTCTTGTATTCCCACTGCCTTGTATAGGGCCAGGCACACAGCAAGTGATTAATAAATGCTTGGTGATTGTTGGTCCTCAGAGAACAGACCAAGGGGTGGTGGCTGGAAGTTACAGAGACAAAGATGTAGGTGTGAGGTCAAGAAAAACTTTCTCACACTTCAAGTTGCCATAATATGGGAATGTACCTTCCCAGCTCTGCCATTCCCTGTTCTGAGGCCCCTCCCAGGGGCTGACGTTCCCTGTTCTAAGCTTTGACATTCCATGAAGCCAGGACCCTCTCATAGGCTCCTCTGACTGCACAGATTTATAAGCTTTATGCCATCACAATCCAAAACAAATGGTGTTCCTACCACCTAAATGGGAAAGCTGGAGGGAGGGCAGCCTACAGGGTTCTCTCATTTCCTCAAAGACCCCTGAGCGACCCACAGACGACCAAGGTACCAGGGCCGGTGAGGAGAGTTGGGGTTGGGGAGGGGTCCTTGCACGTGAGCGCCTGGCCAGTGCCTGAGATAACTGTAGCACTTCTTAGCGCTGGAGTGGGGTAGAGGGAGCCCACCTGGGAAACCAGGGGGACCTGACTCCCTCCACATCCCCTCACTGTGCTGGGCATAGGAGGCCAGGATGTTGCAGCCAGGCCAGAATATGAATCAGCACCCTGTTCTCAAGGTTGTAGGGGGAAGATGGTCTACACCTCCCTTCCAGCTGGAAAGGCCTCCAGAGTACCACTGAACTCACTTGAAAAAAAGGGGCAATAATCCTGCCCTGGGAGGGAGGACAAAGACTAAGACCAATGGCCCCTGCCCACCAAGTGATTCCCTTCTAACTGGTTGGCATGGGAGAAGTCCAAGCTTGTACAATCCAGATTCACAGCTGGAAGGGGCCTTAGAGGTCAAGCCCAGACACTGTTCTAAGGAGGTGGAAATCGAGACCCAAGAAAAAGATCTTTGCTCAAGGTCACCCAGGAAGCAGTATAGCTTTCCTCTGTCCTAACTCAGAATGGAGCCCTCCTCACTGCCCTCCATTGCCTCCAAGAGCCTCCATTCAAGAAAAAAGTGCTTGGGGGATGAATGGCTAAGAAAACCCAGAAAAGCAGCAGCCCAATCTCTCCCCACCTCTCTGTCTCTCTCTGTCTCTCCCTCTCTCTTCTCTCTCCCTCCCCCTTTCTCCCTCTCTCTCTGGCTCTCTGTCTCTCTCTCTCCTTTTCTTTTTCTCTCTCTGTCTCTGTCTCCCTCTCTCCCTTCCTCTCCCTCTCTCTCTTCTCTCTCTGTCTCTCTGCTCTTCCTTCCTCCCTCCTTCTTTCTCCCTCTCTCTCCTCTTTTTTTCTTTCTCTGTCTTTCTCTCTGTCTCTTTCTCTGTCGCTCTCCTCCTATCTTTTTCTCTTTCTCCCCCCCTTTTTTCTCTCTCTCTGTCTCTCTCTGTCTCTCTCTCTCTCACACACACACAAAGCCCTAAACACTTTACATTTCAAATGTACAAAGTTCCCTACCTGCATTTTTAGGTGCCCCTTTAATTAGGTAGGGAAATGATTATTGTCCCTATTTTATAGATTGGAAAAATTAAGATTCAGAGAGATGAAGATATTTCATTTACTCAAAGGCAAAAAGTAAGTAGCAGGTAGGTGGCACAGTGGATAGAACACTGGGCCCAGAGTCAGGAAGACATCTTCCTGAGTTCAAAGCCAGCTTCAGACACTTACTAGCAATGGGTCCCTGGGCAAGTTACTTAACCTGTTTGGCTCAGTTTCTTCATCTGTAAAATGAGCTGGAGAAGGAAAGGGTAAGTTGCTCCAGTATCTTTGCCAAAAAAGTCCCACATGGGGTCACAAAGAATTGGACATGACTGACAAATGACTGAACAACAACAGAGTAAATAAAGGCATAATTTGCACCTGGGTCCTAGGACCCTAAGATCTTAAGAGTTGGAAGAATTCTCAGAGACCATTTAGTCCAGCCCCTTCTTTCTTAAAGAGGAGAAAACTAAGACCTTGGGAAGTGAAGCAAACAGACTAAGTGACTAGCCCAGGGTGGAAAAGCTAGTTAAGAGAGGTGAAATTATTTACTCAGAGCCAGAGGTGGGATTTGAACTCAGGTCTTCCCTCAATTCCAGACCCAGAGTTCTATTTATTGTCCTCCACATTGGGCAGGGCCAGAGATGGGAGGGGTGGTATCCAGCCTTATGATGCTTCTCCTGGGATCTGGGCTTTGGAGGCCACTGGTTCACAAATCTAGAGTTGGAAATCTCTTCATTTTAGGGATGAGGAGGCTGAGGGGGATGAGGGATTGGGATGGGGGCACCCAGCTAGGTGAGAGGATGCCGGCCGGAGGGGGCTGAACACTTGGTCTCTCTTGCTGGGTGGGGGCTTGTCAGGGCTCAAGGCTGTGGCCAGAACCAGACCACAAGGAAAGGCCAAGGGTTGCCTCGGGGGCACAGCTGGCTGCCCCAGCTGCCAGTCTGAATTAATTATTCTTAGCCCAGAGCACATTCACTCCTGACACACTCTGGGCAGATAACAGGAGCCCAAACTCACAAACCATTCCCAAAATAGCCCTGCTTAAAAAAATGTAAACTGTGATATTTCCCAGGGACAGGCTCTGCTCGCTCGACTTCGGGCCTTAGCCGGGGCCCTGAGACATATCCTTGAGACTCGGGATATGTCAGGGAATGAATTCGAGGGGCAACAAGAGGGCCTGCCGCAGAAGGAGGAAGGGAAGGGGAAGACACTGGGAATAGTGAGCCAGAGAAGACTCGGGCAGGGCAGGAGCGATCTGCCTTCAAGCATCTAAAGGGATGTCCTAGAAAATAAGAGGAATGATGGGGAGGATGATGGGAAGCAATACGAGCTCCTCTGATTCTCCTTTTGGATTCCAAAGCACCTACTGGTTCGAGTGATTCGAGGATTCCATGTTTCCTGCATTCCAAAGCATCGATCGCTCTAGAGTGCAGGACTCCCCATTTCTTGATTCTTAAAGTCCAGGACTCTACAGTTCTTAAATCCCAAAGTATTAGTATTAATATCTCCATTTTACAGTTGAAGAAACTGAGTCAGAGAGAGGAGAAGTTACTTGTTCAGGGTCACACAGCTAGTAAGTATCTGAGAGGATTTGAACCCCAGTCTTGCGGGATCAGAGCTAAACATGAAGACCAATGAGCACAAAGGCAAAGAAGATTTTTTCAAGTTCTCATGTCAGGAAAAGCTTCCACTCAGATCTAGTCTAATCCATACTTCAAAGTGCCAACGGCACAATGATGACAGTTAAACTTTGTTAGAGTCTGCAGAGTCTTCAGGATCCCAACTGTTTCCTATAAACGGGAGATAATCCAGGGATCCGTGGTCCCAAGTCACTGACTTTCCCGAAAAGGTTTCAGAACCCAAAGTTTCCTGGCACAGGTTTTGAGAAGAAAAGCGGGGGGTGGAAGTGTTAAAAAACGAGATCCATTAATGTTTCTTTTTTCCTGAGTTCATATGACCAGGAAGAGACAAGGGAAGAGTCCAGCCCAGTTCTGGTACCTGTCTCTCGAGGCCCCTTCCCTGACTCAATTTCCCAGTGCCTGGACTACGTGAGAACAACATTTCCCACCCTGGGAAGGAAGCCAGAACCTGGCTACCAACAAGACCATCTGTTTCCCAATACCTGTGGGCAGCCTGGAGGCCAATCTCTTAAAAGGTATATTCAGGAGGGGGTGAGGCAGCTGGGTGGCTCAGTGACGGAGAGTCAGGCTGTGAGCCAGGAGGTCCTGGGTTCAAATCTGGCCTCAGACACTTCCCTAGCTGTGTGACCCTGGGCAAATCATTTAACTCCCATTGCCCAGCCCTTACTGTTCTTTCTAGACAGAAGGTAAGGGTCTTTTTTTTTTTTTTAAGTGTATTAGGTACAGATAGCAACACAGAGAGGGAAGAGGGGATGAGGGCAAGGAGAGAGGAAGAAAAGGAAAAAGAAGCAAGTTTTCCCCTATCAGCACTCAGGTGGTACCTAGGTGGAGATGCTTCTCAACCAAAGAAACATGTTCAGGGGTGTCTGACTCTTCATGACCCTATTTGGGGTTTTCTTGGCAAAGACTCTGTAGTGGTTGGCCATTTCCTTCTCCAGTTCATTTTACAGTTGATCAAACTGAGACAAACAGTGAGAAGTGACTTGTCTAGGGTCACGTAACTAGTAAATATCTGAGATCACATTTGAACTCTGGTCTTCCTGACTCTATCTAGCCCTAGTTCTCTGTCCACTATGCCACCTAGCTGCCATGAAAGAAAACTGCCTAAATGCTAAATTATCCCACCAGAATTTGCAGATTGGGGGAGTCCTTTTTAGTCCAATATTAAATATCCCTTCACTTGTTACAAAGGATTTGAGTCATTCCTTGATGGAGAGGCAGCCTTCGAATTATTTTTCCCCAATTCAGCATTTATTAAGCATGTTTATTAAGAGGAGATTTCTAGTTCTAAATATGTGCCAAACATTGTGCTGGGGGCCAGCAAGACAAACCAAAAAGCTGAGAAAATCCCCGTCTTCAAGAAATAGACATCCTCCTTGGGGGGATCCCAAAGGAACAGAGGCCAATAAGTCCAGAATGTACGAAAAAAGGACACGAAAGCATTTCAAGAGGGAGAATTTGTGAATGACGCCTGGGGATTGGGAAAGGCTTTGTTAGTGGAAACTTGAGCAAAAGGCAGAGGTGAGGACAGAGAATGTTCAAGGAAGGGGAGACCGCCTGGGAAAAGGCTCAGAGGTGGGAAATAGCTTGCAAGTGATACCTAGGAGCTGTGTGACCTTTGGCAAGTTCTTTCCATTCTCAGCCTCCTCGGTAAAATGAGGGGGTTGGACCAGATGGTCTGTGAGTTCCTTTCCAGCACCAGAGGAAATAAGTGGCAAACAAAACCCCAGGTATCTAGAAGTCCAGGTATCTGGAAAGTGTAGGAGGAAACGGATGGGAGGGGATAGTCTAGATAACCGGAAGCTTCCCCTTTCTGAATCTTAGTTTCCTTCTCTGAAAAAAAGAGGGGATTTCTAGTTCTAAACTGTAAGTTCAGAGAACAAGGCCAACGTCATTGTACCAACGGACTTGTCCCAGAAATCAGTGTGAATTTTCTTTTCTTGATTTCTTGGCTTGTTTTGTTTTAAATCAAACCTTTGAGTGAATGGAGGTCAGTGAAAATCAAAAGTAATTCTCTGAAACAGTGAGAATTCCTTTGGCTGATGTGAGGTCCTTCCTGACCCTCAAGTTCTGTGATAATTCTGAAGACTCTCTGAGGCACTCGAATCTCTGATATATTGCCCAGTTAATGAATAGATGCCAAAGCTAGACTCCAGATGGGGGTCAGGACAGAGAATGCCAGAGCTCGGGAAGGTAGAAAAGGGGCCATAGAACATGGTGTGTCGGGGGTAGGAGAACCCTAAGTCAGTCAACAAGCAAGTACTAAGCACCTGTAACACCCCCTGGGACTGCGAACCTTCAGCTGTGCTGATCCACAAGGATCTAAAGAAAGGCAAAGGAGCCCACTCTGCTGCTCTAAAGGGGGCTTGGGAACATGCAAAGAATTAAGGAGAAGATAAACAGGAAGGGGGAAAGGCTTCCCATCAGAAGAGGTATTGGGAAGGAGGTCGGGGAAGCCAAGAAGTGGAGGCCACAAGGGAGAGAATTCCAGGCAAAACAGCTACCCAGAGGCAGCGTCTGGCCGAGGGACCGCCAGGAGGCCCGTGTCAGCATCATGGTGTCAGTGTCACGGAGCTGCTCCTAGTCCAGGGGATGAGTAAGAAGCCTGGAAAAGCAGGAAGGGGGAAGGCTGGGAAGAAGCCAAAGGGAGGGTTTTCTATTTGGTCCTAGAGGTAAATAAGAGGGAGTCTCAGGAGTGTACTGAGTAGGTGAGTGACACGGGCACTTGTGACCTAGGAACAGCACTTTGACAGCTGAATGGGGGAAAGATAGATCAGGGAGAGGTCCTAGAACAGGGAATGTCAGGGCTGGAGGGGGCTCAGAACACAAAATAGGGAATGTCAGAGCTGGCAGGGACCTTAGAACAGGGAATGTCAGGGCTGGAGGGGGCTCAGAACACAAAATAGGGAATGTCAGAGCTGGAGGGACCTTAGAGGTCAGAGAGCCCAATTTCCTCACTTAACAGATAAAGAAAGTGAGATTTCTGACAGCCTGACTGGTTTAGGAGAACAAGATAGCAAACTTGGCCCAAGAAGCTACTTTCTTGACTTCTCCAGTTCTGGATTTTTAAATAAAGGCTCCATTTCCAATTCCTCTTTCTCTCCAAAGATCAGGAGGTTCCCAGCTCGATTTCTGCTTTCCTATACTCCACCCTCCACCCTCATTCCCATCCAGTAAGTCATCAAGGAAGTTCCCGGGGCCTCTCTGTTGTGGTCCATTACTGCCCTCCCTTGGAAACCTCAGCAACCCAGAGGCTCCTGCTCCTATACCACCAGAGGAAAACTCAAGGCTGGGACAAATCCCTGGGCCCAGAGTCCTTTCACTCACCATTAGGATCAAAATACAGAGCCGGAGTGAAGGAAAACAGACTTTATTGACGCTTCACCTCTCTCTCTTCAAGAGAGTCAAAGATATTTTCCATGCAAAGTTGCCAACAAAGATAATTTTTCCCCATACCTGAATCCTTCCCAACTTCCCCCCCTCAAAGTCCTGGCTTAAGTCCTGGTTTCAAATCCCGCCTCTGTGATTCTTTAAATGACTCTCTAAAGAACACTGAAGAACCCTTGTGGCTGAGAAAGCATAATTCTCACAGGAGGAAACCCATTTTTCCCTTAAGAGACCACTGATGAGACTTTGATCTCAGGCAGCAAGATGGCATTGTGTCAGGCTTGGAGTCAAATCTAGCCTCAGATACTCACTTGCTTTATGATCAGGGGCAAGTCATTTAACCTCTTTTTTCTCCGGTTTCTCAACTATAAAATGGGCATTATAATAGTACTTACTGTAAAAGGTTGTGGTGAGGCCCAAATGAGACAATATTTGTAAAAAGGGCTTAGCACAATGCTTGGCCCACAGTAGGGCTATATAAATGCAGATTCTCTTTGTCTTTTCTCAGAATTAGATGGGATTTTGTTATTCTTGTTCACTTGGGTCTGATTCTTTGTGAGTTTTCTTGGCAGAGACACTGGAGCAGTTCGCCATTTCCTTCTCCAGCTCATCTGACAGATGAGGAAACTGAGGCCAACAGGGGGAAATGATTTGTCCAGTGTCACACAGCTAGTTAGGGTCTGAAGCTGGATTTGAACTCATGAAGATAAGTCTTCCTAAGGCATGGCACTCTTTCCACTGTGCTACCTTTCCTGATGTCCAGACTAAATAATTAGAGATGGCATTTATATAACCTTTAAGGCTTACAAAATGCTTTACAAAGACTAGATCATTTGATCTTCGCAATAATTCTAGGCAGACAGTACTATTATCATCCTTATTTTACAGATGAGGGAATCGAGGCAGACGGTGAAGAGACTTACTCAGTCATATATATGGCCAGTGCATATCTGAGGCCAGATTTGAACTCAGGAAGAGGAGTCTTCCTGACTCTAGCCCTGGTGCTCTGTGCACAATGGCACCATTTAGCTGGCTGAGGATTTTAGGGAGTCAATCCTTTCATTTTATAGTTCCTGGTATATAGGCTCACTTAATAAATACCGGTTATGGATTGCTTCGATTGACTGGAGGTCAGCTAATCCAACCCTCACGTTTTACAGATGGGGAAATTGAGGCCAGAAGTTAAGTGATGTGTCCAAGGTCACTTGAACATAAATAAGTGTAAAGCATCCTAGATTCAGAGGCAGAAGGGGCTGGCAGGTCATCTAGTCCAACTCCTTCTTTTTACAGATGAAGACTGAGGCCCAGAGAGGACAGAGGACTTGTCTTCAGGGCTCCTTCCATTGCACCGTCCTGTCTGTCCACTCTCTCTTGGCTTTGAGGGCACTGATCATTACAAGCTTGAGATCTTTGGAAAACAAACCAACACCCAAACCACAGGGCAGGTCTGGCTGCCCAAAGGAATACACGCCTTTGTCCCTGTGTTAGCAAATATGACAATTAGAGGCTACCTTTCCATTCTTTGTTTGGCTTTTTGAAACCTTTACCTTCTGTCTTAGTATCATTTCTAAAGCAGGAGAGCAGCAAAGGCCAGGCAGTGGAGGTTAAGTGACTTGCCCAGGATCACATGGCTAGGAAATGTCTGAGGCCACCACTGAACCCATGTCCTCTAGACTCCAGGCCTGGTACTCTATACACTCTTGGTTTGTTTAAATAAAAAGGATAAGGGCAGTTAGATGGCTCAGTAGGTTGAGAGCTAATCCTAGAGATGGGAGGTCCTGGATTCAAATCTGGCCTCAGACATTTCCTAGTATGAACCTGGATATTTTAGTTATTTTCACATGAAAATGTAACAGAATATGAACATCTATGACAGGTCTGGGTCAATCTTGGCCAATCTTCTGATCAAGGAATGCTGGGAGTCTGGACACACTTAAGGGATAGAGGCAATGATGCCATGTTATCACTTACCTGAGATTTAATTTTCGGTCTTCATCGCTGCCGACCTCCTGAAACAAGAGAAAGAGAGAAAATTAATGAAAAGAGAGAGAGAAGAGGGAGGAGAGAGAGAGAGAGAGAGAGAGACAGAAAGAGAAAGGGATGGGGGAGAGAGACAGAGGCAGAAACAGCAGAGAGAGAGAGAGAGAGAGAGAGAGAGGAAGAGAGGAAGAGAGACAGAAAGAGAAAGGGATGGGGGAGAGAGACAGAGGCAGAAACAGCAGAGAGAGAGAGAGAGAGAGAGAGAGAGGAAGAGAGGAAGAGAGACAGA
>NC_058130.1:769448747-769461964 GCF_016433145.1 Gracilinanus agilis
GGGAGAGAGACAGACAGAGAAAGAGAAAGGAGACAGACAGAGAGGGAGGGGGGAGAGAGAAACAGAGAGAAAGGGGGGAGGAAGAGAGATAGAGATACAGAGAGAGACAGAGACAGAGGGGGGAGAGAGAGACAGAGAGAAAGAGAGGGAGGGAGGCAGGAAGAGAGACAGAGACAGAGAGAGGGAGGAAGAGAGACAGAGAGACAGAGAGAGAATGTGTCATGACTAGACAGCAATCACACATAGCAGTAGTTTCCACCCCTGGTTCCCAAATCATCACTCAGTGATAATGAGTAAAATCTCAGGTGTTGGCCACAGAGTGGAGACAGAAGAGCCTATCTGGGGTCAGGAAGACCAAGAGTTCAAATTCTGTCTTGGGCACTTCCCTAGGCTACACTCTGACTTATAAGGTTACTCCCAGCTCTAAATCGTGGATCCTATAAGAATCTTCTGCCTGGCATTCAAGGCATTCCACAACCTGGCACCTCCCACACACCTTGCAGGTCTTATCTTATATACTCCCTTCTCCTTGCCTGCTGACATTCCAGAAAGACCTGGTCCTTCTAGGTCCTTCCATGCTCCTAACTGACTGGAGCTGCCCTCACACAGCAATGTGTGTGTGTGTGTCTCAAGGGCACTGAAGCTGCAATATCAGGCTTCGTAGGAATATTTGTATATCTTATCTTCCTAGCCTACAAGTAAGTTCCGTGAATGTAGAAGCTATGCTTTATCTGGATTCCTTCCCTCTGAAAGGCCTAAGCCACAGGCTCAGCATAAGAGATGTTTAATCACTTTTTACATTTGAAGAGAATTCTGGAGGCTGAGGGCTAGAAAGGCCCTTAGAACAGGGGATGTTAGACATGGAAGAGGCCTTGAAAACTGTCCAGACTGGAGGTTCTCAACCATACACCTATTCCAGACCTTCTTCCCTCTCTTCCATCTCCACGACAGCAGCTATCATTTCAGAATCTATTAAACAAGATAATATAAAAGTGCTTGTACTATGGAATTCAGTCACCTTTTTAAATGAAACTGTACTTTGTTCAGCATAAAAGTGTTTCTGTGGCTTTGAAAAATGTGGTGTGTGTGTGTGTGTGTGTGTTTTCACACATCATTTATTCAGTCTGCACAAAGTACGCTCACTAATATGAGTCACTCAATAATTTGGCCAGGGCATGGCTATATCCCATAATGCTTGTAATAAGTGTAGCTCTCCCACTTTCATCCCTTCCTTCCCCCTCTTTGATCAGGGCTCATAGATTAGGAGCCAACAGCCTAGTCCACCAATCTCTTTTAACATATGGGGAAACTGAGGCCCAGAGAGGGAATGATCTCACCCAAAATTTATAATGAGAGACTTAGTAGGTGATCAGGTTTCTGGCCTCCAAATCCACTAGTTTCTGTTCCACTATCCCTTAATGATGGCCCCTACTGCTAAGGAGCTGTTCATGTCTCTTCCTAATACTGGTCTACAAATCATCTGAGTAACTATTATAATTACTGCTAAGGTGCTGGGCCTGGAGGCAGCTAAATGATTTTGTGGATTGGGCTTGGAATCAGGAATACGTGAGTTCATATCAGACACTTACTAGCTGTGTGTCCCTGGGAAAGTCATTTAACCTTGTTTGCTTTAGATCCTCATCTGTAAAATGGAGATACACCAGAGAAGGAAATGGAAAACCATTCTAGTATCTTTGCCAAGGAAACTCTATGGACAAGTCCATGTGATCATGAAGGGTCCAATACAACTGAACTATTGAACAATAAACTGCACTTGGAGTCAGGAACATCTGAGTTCAAATCCTACCTCAGATGTTTATTAGCTGTGAGACTCTGGGCTTAAACTCTTTGAACATCGGCATCTTCATTTTAAAAAAGAGCATGGTCTCAATTACATATAATGCCACTCCTAGCTTTAAATCTATGATCAGATGATCTCTAAAACTTCACTCTTTGCCTCAAATAACCAAGCAGATTAATTCCTGGAACTTGTGAACACTTCCTATTTGGCACTTTCTATAAGCGAAAAGGGTCAAACTTACCAAAGTTATTTGACCTCCTCTAATTTTTCTTTGGGTCATGTTTTAATGAAACTTACAGCCATTGATCTGAAGACAATCTGGGAGGTTCAGAGGACCACCAACTCAATAACTGTCCACAATGGCAGCCAAAAAGCTGATCTGAACTCAAAATGCATTAGGGAAGGAGGTATGATGTCCAGCACCAGAGCAGCGATGGTCCAACCATTTCATGACCTTTTGATTAATGGATCCAGTTCCAGGAACCATAGTTTATAATCAGCTCGATAGTGTCTTAAAGAGGGTGACCAGGATGTCTAAGGGCCTTGAGAAGTAGTTGAAGAAACTGGGAAAGTTAACATGGAGATAAGAAGTCTATGGTCTTAGGGGTATCATGATTAAATTTTTTTTTTTATTGCAACTAGTATTTAAACATAAGTCCATGTACTCCAAATCCAGGGCATTTCCCACTTTACATGATGCTATCCCCACATAAGTAAGATTTAGATTGACCAAGGCCTTTCTGGGAAGTGACGATCCCATCAGCAATAGAAGAGTGATGGGCATGTTCCCATGTACTGAATATACTCTCCTCCCTTCCCAATGTCGACCCCTTGGTGAAAATTCAATTTGATACCATATTCTACTCTCAGATCTCTTATGGTAATGTCATTATTGCCAATCACACTTTATCAAAGGCTAACCCTAGGTTACATCCTCAAAAAAGCCTTCATTTGATCCATCTATGCCCACAAGTTATATCTCTCTTCATATACATATACATATACATATATCCTATATCTCTCTTCCCTTTCATGGCTAAACTTCTTAGGAAAACCATCTACACTTAGTGCCTCCTTTCATTTCTCTCACTATTACAACCTTATCATCCAATTGAAACCGCTCTCTACAAAGTTGCCAATGGTCTCTTTCTCTTCTTTAAAAAAAAAAGTATCTATTTTTAATATTTGACAAAAATTTGAATTCTAAATTCTTTCCCTCTCTTCCCACCCTTTGCGAAGGCAATAAATATACATATGAAATCATGAAAAATATATTTCCATATTAACAATGGTGCAAAAAAAGGCAAGAAAAATAAAGTGAAAAAATTTATACTTCGAACCCTATTAGTTCTCTCTCTGGGGATGTTTCATCACAAGTCCTTCAGAATTGTCTTGGATCATGGTATTATCAGAATAGCTAAGGCCTTCACAGCCTAATTAACATTAGAATGTTGTTGTTACTATGTATGATGTTTTAGTTCTGCCCATTCCATTTTGTATTAGTTCATATAAGCCTTCCCAAGCTTTTCTGAAATCATTCTGCTCATCTTTTCTCAGAGTACAATACTGTTGTTTGATCATTTTCACTCATATCTGATGCATCATGATCCCATTTGGGGTTTTCTTGGCAGAGATACTGGAGTAGTTTGTCACCTCCTTCTCCAGCTCATTTGACAGATGAGGAATTGAGACAAACAAGACGAAGTGACTTGCCTGGAGTCACACAGTTTGCTTGCCATTTCCTCCTCTAGTTCATTTTACAGATGAAGAACTGAAACAGATAGGGTTAAATGACTTGTCAAGAGCCACACAACTAGAAGTGTCTGAGGCTGGATTTGAACTTAACATGAGTCTTGCTGATTCCAAGCCCATTGCTCTATCCATTAACTGTGCCATCTAGCTCCCCCGATATCATTCCATCACAATCATGTTACAACTTATTCAGCCATTCCCCAATTGATGGGCATCCCCTCAAATTCCAATTCTTTGCCACCACAAAAAGAGCAGCTAGAAATATTTTGTGCATATATAGGTCCTTTTGCTTTTTCTTTGCTCTCTTTGGGATACAGACCTAGTAGTGGTATTGATGGCCAAAAGGTATGCAGACTTTTATAGCCCTTTGGGCATAGTTCCAAATTGTTCTCCAGGATGGTTGGATCAGTTCGAAACTCTACCAACAGTACATTAGCATCCCAATTTTTCCACATCCTCTCCAGCATTCACCATTCCTGATAGGTGTGAGGTAGTATCTCAGAATTGTTTTAATTTGCATTTCTCTAATCAATAGATATTTAGAGCATTTTTAAATGACTATAAATAGCTTTGATTTCCTCTTCTGAAAACTGCTTGTTCATACCCTCTGACCATTTATCAGGTGGGGAATGATGCCAACGATCTCTTAACAGCCACATCTAACGGTTTTTTCTCATTCTCATTCTTCTTGACCTCTCTGTAACTTCCGACACTTGACACTTTCTTCTCTCTAAGTTTTTGGGACTCCCCTCTCTCTCCTGGATCTCCTCCTACCTAGCTGACTAACCTTACTCTGTCTCCTTCACTGGGTCCTCCTCCAAACCTAGCCTCTAACCCTGAGTGTCCCACAGGACTCTGTCCTAGGCCCTCTCCTCCCCCCTCCATTATTTTACTTGGTGATCTCATCAGCTCTCTGATTCAATGACCATCTCTAGGTTCAAGATTCTCAGACCAACTTCTCCATCCCTAACCTCTCTACTGATTTCCTCCAGTCTTACATCTCCAATTGCCCACTGGACATCTTGAACTAGATGTTCCAAAGACATCTGAAACTCAATACAGTCCAAACAAAACTCACTGAATTTCCCCCTAAACTCTACTCCCCTCCTACCTCCCCTGTTTCTGCACAGGCCACCACTATCATCTAGTCCTTCAGGCTCACAATTTAGAAGCCATTCTGGACTCCTTACTATCCCTCACCCCCTATAGCCAAGCTATGGCCAGGGCCTGTCGATGTTAACTTTGTAGCATCTCCCAAATATGCCCCTTTCTCTCCTCTGGTGCTGCTATCACTCTGGTGCATTCCTGCATCACCTCAGGCTTAGACTACTGCAACAGCTGCTGGTTGAATCTGCCAGTATCAGTCTCCATCCACTCCAATCCATCTTCCATTCAACCATTAAAGTGATTTCCCTGAAGCTCAGGTCTGGCCATAAATTCCCCTCTCCTACTCAATAAACCTCAGTGGCTCCCTTTTGCCCTCTATTTTGCATTCAAAGCCCTTTAGGTAGCCCTGCCCTACCTTTTCCATTCTTTTTACAACTTAATCCCTTACATGTATTCTTCCTTCCAGTGACACTGGCCTCTTGGCTGTTCCTCCCACCAGATAGTGCATCTCCAGTCTGGGCATTTTCATTGGCTGTCCCCAGTGCCTAGAATTTTCTCCTCCTCCTCTCCATCTCCTTCCAGTCCCAGCTAAAATCTCACTTTCAGAGGCAGCTGGGTGGCTCAGTGGATTGAGAGCCAGGCCCAGAGATAGGAGGTCCTGGGTTCAAATGTGGCCTCAGACATTTCCTAGCAATGTGACCCTGGGCAAGTCACTTGACCCCCATTGCCTACCCTTACCACTTTTCTGCCTTAGAACCAATACACAGTATTGATTCCAAGATGGAAGGTGAGGGCTTCTAAAAACAAACAAATAAATAAATGAAAAATAAAATCTCACTTTCTAGGAGGCCTTTCCTGACCCCTCAATCTCAGTGTCCGCCTTCTGTTGATTATTTCTACTGTATCCTGTCACGAGCTTGTTTGAACATAACTATTTACCTGTTGTCTCCCCCATTAGACTGTGAGTTCTTCGGAGGCAGGGACTCTTTTCCCTCTCTTTGTGTCCTTGGCATTTGGCATGTGGTCTGGTTCCTAGGAGGCACTTAATTCTCACTGACTGAATAAAATCCTACCAACTGCTTCTTTTTCTTCTGCTCATGTGAAGACAATGGGCTTTCCCAACTGGGCCACCACAGATTGATGCACTGAGATTGGAATCAGGAAGACCCGAGTTCAAAATTAGCCTCGAATACTTATTAGCTGTGTGACTTTGGGCAAATCTCTGACCCTCTGTTTGCCTTAACCCACTGGAAAACGGGATGGCAAACCACTCTGGTATCTTTGCCAAGAAAATCCCGTGGATCGTATTGTTGTACTAGGGTCCACGAGGTCAGGAAGAGTCAGACATGACTGAATGATGACCACCACCTCCACCTAACTCACTTTTCTGCAAGTATTTGGAGAGTTATTCCACGTAAGAGAGAAGAAACTTGTTCTTCTTGGCCCCAGAAGGATTGGCATTTATATGGTGCTTTAAGGTCTACAAAACACTTTATAAATCCAACCTCATTTTATCTTTGCTGGTGAGGGGCTGCCGTTATTAAGCCCACAGAATAGTAGAGCCAGAAGACATAGCAGCCAGTTCCCTCATTTTACAGAGGAGGGGATAAAATTTGGGGGGCAAAGTCTTTAAAAGCCATGATAACAGGTTAATGATATTAGTTTCTCTGACTCCAGAGCCCAACCAACTTCCTCATTCAAGGGAAACTGAGGCCAGGAGAGGAGAGTATCTTGCTCAAGGTTATGCAAGGAGCAAACATCTATATAAGCAACTTGAAAGATTGTTTTGTTGTCTTTGTAACCTCAACACCTGGCATGGGCATGGTGCTTGGCACACAGCAAGCACTTAATAATTGCTGGCTGAATGTTGAAAAATCGACTGATCTATAAAGAGAAGCTAATATTATTCACTCCACGATCATGGCTTTTAAGGCGAATGATCTGCCGGTCACTCCCGGAACCGAAAGAGAAAATGAATCCTCTTTTGTGGATGTTGGAATAGGAAGGAACCTCAGAGATCATCCAGGCCAGCTCATGGGTCTCTGCCCCCAAACCTTCTGGACCACATCTCTGACGAATGGCCATCCAGCCTCTCCCCAGAGACCTCCCCCGAAGAGATGCCCACCACCTCCTGGGCCAAACCTTTTGACCCAGCTCTAAATGGGATAAAGATTTTGCTGACATCAAGTCACTGGCCACTTTGCAACTTCTACCCATCTACATGGCATAGCAGACAGAGCCCTGAGCCTGGAGTCAAGAAGACTTGAGTTCAAGTCCTGCCTTAGATGCTTGTTAGTTGTGTGACTCTGGGCAAGCAAAGTGGCTCTTTATATAGCCTGGAGCAAATCACTCCCCACTCCTGGCCTCTGTTTCTGTAGAATGAGGAAGTTAGATGAGCTGACCTCTACATTCTCACCAAGCTCTAAAGCTACATTCCTAGGAAGGCCTCCTCGGTGGCTCATAAAAGCACTTTCAAGAGACTTTGTCCCCCGTTGTCCTCCTCTGTAACCAGAAGGCACTGGCCTCCATGTTGTTCTGGCAATAGTAGTCCACATTCAAGGGATTAACAGCTACCAGGGGTGTCTGACACTAACCAGTCTATCCAGATCACTGTATACACAAGGAACAAAAAGTCAGTTAGTTGACATTTATTGAGCCATTTCTGCATGCCAGGCACTGTGCTAAGTGCTGGTCAGGATCCTAAGGGCACTCAGATGTAGGGCCAGAACTAGAGTCCAGGGTTCTGGATTCCAAATCCAGGGCATCTCCCATAACAAGTTTAAGTCTAACTCAGGCCCTTTCCAGTGCCAAAAAGTTTATGGCTTCTACAACCATCTCTTTTGGTATTCACAGCAATCCTTGTGATAACACAGGACAGGCAGGACCAACCCATTTTCAGATGTGCACACTGAGGCAAAGAAGCAAAGTCATTTGGCCAGAATCACATACACAGTTGGTGGAACATATAGAATTTTAAGCCCTGGGTTCCTCCTTCTCCTTTTATTCTAGGCATCAAATGAAAATACAACCACCCATATTATTAAAAAATTCAGGGGGCAGCTGGGTGGCTCAGTGGTTGAAAGCCAGGCCTAGAGATGGGAGGTCAAATCTGGCCTCAGATACTTCCTAGCTGTGTGACCCTGGGCAAGTCACTTGACCTCCATTGCCTACCTCTTACCACTCTTCTACCTTGGGGCCAATATACAGTATTGACTCCAAGATAGAAGGTGAGGGCTTAAAAAAAATTCATTTAACAATCATTTATAACATCCTTATGATGAGTCATAGATAGTTTTAGGGTCTAAGAATACAGAAAAAAAATAAAACATTTCCTATGCTAATGGAGCTTATCATCTAGACTGAAAATATTTATGCACATATATGCATATATATGCACATATATACATAAAAATAAACACACATGCATATTTATGCAATAAAAAGAAAAGAAAATACAACCACCCAGAGGTGTGGGGCATGACACACTACATATACTGTCAGCCTCGGTTGGTCCATTGGCTAGACTGGCTAAACTGCTCTCTCTCCCCATCTTTTTCTCCCCTTCCCTCCTTCCTCCCTCTCTCCTCCCCAACTATCTCTTATTGTCTGTGTTCTTTCTTCCCCCTTTCTCTCTTCCTTCCTCTCTGTCTTCCACTCTCTCTCCCATTCTCCCTCTCTCCCAGGCTCTCTCTCTCTGTTTCTGTCTGTCTGTCTGTCTGTCTGTCTGTCTGTCTGTCTGTCTCTCTCTCTCTCTCTCTCTTTCTGTCTCTATCTCCTCTTCTCTCTCTCTCACACTCTCCCTGTTTCTCTCCCTCAACCCATCCCCACCCCCTTCTCTTTCCTTTGTATTCTTTGGAGATGGTTCTCTAAAGAGGTTAAGGGAGAAGCCAGAATTAGAAGGAGAGCTGATGTAAAAACAAGACACAAACATTTTAAGGAAACCAAAAGGTCTCTTTCCCCATCACAGTCTCTAAGGTGTATGCAATGAGAAGGTTCTAGAATCAGGCTGCCGGAAAGGAGAGAGCGCATCTAAAAACCTTTGTGAACCTTAAAACACAAGAGAAATGTGGGCTATCGTTATTATCATTTGAGAAGAATGATAATCCATCAAAATGAGCATTTTATTAAGTTTACTATTTATATATTATATGATATTATTATATTATATAATATTATATATAAATAATAATAATGGTATTATTATTATTTATTATTTGTTAAGTTTATTAACTTTATTAACCAAGGCACTGTGCTGTGTGCTAGGGATCCAGAGAAAGGCCCAAACCAATTCCTGCCCTCAGGGAGATCACAGTCTAATGGGGGGAGACAACATGCCAGCATCTATGGACAAATGAACTCCAGACAAGAGAAACTGGGAGTAATGTCAGAAGGAAGGCTGGCTCATGTTCCCTGGTGCATTTAGCTTTACAAAGTACTTTTGTTCCCAAAATCTGATAGAGCAAGGATTCTAACATTCTGATTTTGCAGATAAAGAAACTGAGGCATTAATCAGTGAAAGGGCTTGCCTAAGGCCACACATCTAAATGGTAGGGTCAAGTCTTGAACTTGAGTCATAAGAATATAGGATCCTAGGAGCAGTAGGGTAGCACAGTGGATAGAGCACTGGGTCAGCAGGAGGACCTGGGGTCAAATCTGGCCTTAGACACTTCCTAGCTGTGTGACCCTGGACTTAACTCCGATTGCCTTGCCCTTTCTGCTGTCTTAGAAATGATACTAAGACATAAGGCAAGAGCTACTTGGGAAAAAAAATTAAAAAAAATACACACACACACACACACACACACACACACACACACACACACACATATATATATATATATATATATATAGAGAGAGAGAGAGAGAGAGAGAGAAAGAGAGAGAGAGTTCTAGACCTGAGGGCTCCTAAGATCAACCACCTTATTTTATAAATGAGGAAACTGAAGGCAAGAGAAAGGAAGAGACTTGCCCAAGTAAGCAGTTTGAATCCTGGTAAGAACAGATTCAAACTCAGGTCTTTTGACTCCAAATCTAAGACTTTTTCTACTTAAAAAACCCCGAAAAACTTTTAAAATTGCCTTGAAAACCAGCAAGATGTGAAGTATGAAACAGTCTAGGCGGTGGGCTTATTTATATATAATGATAAGAAGCGATATTTAATATGCCTTAAAGGACTTCTGAAAGGTCAGGAGTTATTGCTTCTTGGGCCCTGGAGTTATTTTTCTTCATTTTTTCCCTCTGTATACAGAAAACCGGAAAGAAAAAAATCCCCAACGGCTCAGCCCGCTGGGGCTTGGCATATTTCATCCGTCACACAGAGGTGCCCATTGAGAGGGGAAAGAGAAACCTGGAAAGCAGCGATGGCTGGGAGAGATGGAAGGCTGAAACCAGAGGGAAGCTGGCCCTGGGCACCACTGTGAGAGAAGGAACAAGACACCCAGCCAGGGAGAGGCCAAGCTGCCCAGGGAGCCAGCTGGGGACTTCATTCCAAGGGAGAAAATGTTGGAAGGCCCAGTCGGGATGGGAGTCACCCAAGCTTGGCACCTAGTGCCCGGCCTGCCACACCCAGAAAAATGGGAAAACCTTGTCATACAAAGCAAGCTGGGCTTGGCAGCCAAGGAACTCGGTTCGGATCCCAGCTCTGCCATTTACTAACCCACATGTTACTGCCTCCGTTTTCTCCTGGGCAAAAAGACAGGGTCGGACTAGGTCATCTCTAAGCTCCCTTCAAGTTCTATAACGATGATTCTCTGATCTCTGATTAGCACAGTGCCTGGCACATTGTGGGGCCTTAATAAATGTTTATTGGATTGAAATAGATTTATCTCACTTTGAGCCTCAGCTTATTCCTCTGTAACATGGAGGTAATACATGGTACAGGAAGAAAGATCCCTGGATTTGGAGCCTGAAGAACAGGGTTCAAATCTCAAAGTCTGTTATGGTTGATTTGTGTGATCCTGAGAAAGTGACTTCCCTTCTGTGGTCCTCAGTTTGTCCTCTATAAAATGAGGAGGTGGAACTAGGTTCTTTCTTTTTTTTAAAGAACCCTTACCTTCTGTTATAGTAACAATTCTAAGACAGAAGAGCAGTAAGGGCTGGGCAATCACGGTTAAGTGACTTGCCCAGGGTCACCTAGCTAGGAAGTGTCTGAGGCCAAATTTGAACCCAGGACCTCTCATCTCTAGGCCTGGTTCTCAATCCACTGAGCCATCTAGCTGCCCCCTCTAAGGGGCTTTTTTCAAGTTTTTCCAAGGAATAATTCCCCCTCCCTACAATTGTATGATTTCAGTTAAGTTATAATATGTACCTGCTGAACCTGTAAGCATTGGTGTCCATGTGCAGACATCATTACTTTTAAGGATTTAGCTCAGTTTGAACTTGTCCCTGGCCTTTTTTATTATTATTTTTTGTCTAGACTTCTGCTTTATGGGTTTTTTTTGTATCCCCAGAACTTAATACAGTGTCTGGCACATAGTAGGTATTTTTAAAATGCCTCTGAACAACAGATCTCACCAATGTAGGGAACTCCTGATGAGAAAACTCCCTCTACCAACAGCAGATCAGCTCCTACTTTATAACTTAAGAGTCTCAGAATGTTTGCTGGGACCCAAAAAAGGAAGGTGATTTGCCCAACCAGGCCTTCCTCTGAGAAGCCCAACTCTCCACCCATTGCTCTGTAGGGCCTTGCTTCAAACCCAACCCCAGGCAGAGGAAAGCAGCCAGGACTTGTCTCTCTCTCCCAGGCCTAGTGCTGGGTCACTCATTCACACCTGATAGGCAGGGCTAGTTCCTTTCTGTGAGAGAAAAGGGAGGAAGAAAGACAGAGAGGGAGAGAGGGAGGGAGGGAGAGAGAGAGAAAAAGAGAAGGACAGGAGAGAGGGAGAGAGAGAGAGGGAGAGGGGGAGAAAGAGAGAGAGAGAAAGAGAGAAAGGAGAGAAAGAGAGAGAAGGAGAGGGAGAGAGAGGAGAGGGAGAGAGAGAAACAGAGAAGGAAAGGGAGAGAGGGTGAGGGAGAGAAAGAAAGAGAGGGGAGAGGGAGAGAGAGGAGAGGGAGAGAGAGGAGAGGGAGAGAGAAAGGGAGAGGGAGAGGGAGAGAGAGAAGAAGACAGAAGGAGGAAGAGGAGGAGAAGGAGGAGGAGGAAGGAAGAAAGAAAAAGGAAGAAAGAAGAAGGAAGAAAAGAGGAGAGAGATGTTGCCAGGAAGGAGAATGGCTTAGAGCTGCTGTGTCTGAGGCTTGAGTCTGCTCTATCTCACCCCAAAGCAGCTGCATCTCAGGGCTGTATGAAGTCAGTTTTGTGTATGGAGATGGTGAGGCATGTCATCAGTCAGGGGCCCTTTGAGCTCCCAGCAGGAGACACTGACAGATCACGACAGGCCCTTGTTTAGGGTGAAAGGGAGAGCTACATGATGGGATCATATAATGTCAGAGCTGGTAGGGGCCAGAGAACAGAGAATGTCAGGGCTAGGAGGGCCCTTAGAATGTCAGTCTTGATCATTTTCTAGTCCAACCTCTCATTCCTCAGAAGAGAATGATGCCGGGGAGAAGGACTCACCCAAGGTCACACAGCTAGATGAGTTCACTGCAGGAGAAGCCTGAAGCCCAGGTCTCTGAGGCCAGCACTCCTTCTCCCAGTGTGCTCAGAACAAAGTTCTCCTGACCAAAGGCTCAAGTATCTCCTTTCCTATCCTCAAACAGCACCTGCTGTCATTCATTCTAGAAACACTCAGTGAGCATCTGTCAGGTAAATGGCTCTTAGGGAAGGGCTGGGAAGTAAAGACGGACTAAAGCCCCATCCTCTCCCTTCAAGGAGATGAGTGACCCCCAGGGACCCCCAGAGTACAGAAGAGACTCTGATTAACCACCCTGAACTGGGAGGGGGGAAAGGTTCGTTCACCCCCACTTACTATGATTCATTTCTAACCCCAGTCCAGGGTAAACATCCTTCTCTCTCCAGAGTGTACAGCACTTAGCTGGGAGTTCCCTATGAAACCCCATGTCCAGTCTCACCTGAGTCTCTGTGCAGCAGCTGTTATTATTATCCCCATGTTAGAGATGACAAAAATGAATCTCAAAAGAGGTTTATTTCAGTTTGGATTTGAACCCAGGTCTGCTAAAATGAGGTACAGATATACCCATGTAGCCTAATAAGATAGAAGCCGGAAGCCAGGAGAATGAGGCAAGCTTTCCAAATGTACCCACTCTCCAAGACCTCAGGTAACATCTCCTCCTTCCCCTCTCCTTCAAAGATTAGTAGGCAAATTCCTCAATTCCTATACTCTTCTCTCCAGTCTTAGGGATGAATTCAGGGGAAGGATTCTGGTTGGAGCACAGCCTGGGCAGTCTCCCAGGTCCAGGGCGGATATTTAAGGGAGGTCCGGGGCTCTTCACTGGCCCACTGCACCAAGTGTCCCCTCACTCAGTACCAGCCAGCTAGTTCCTGCTCTCCTTGACCAATCATCCCCCAGGAAAGAAAGGGCAAAGAAAGCCAGGATCACAGATACACTCATTCTCTCTCTCTCTCTCTCTCTCTCTCTCTCTCTCTCTCTCTCTCTCTCTC
>NC_058130.1:769486925-769514641 GCF_016433145.1 Gracilinanus agilis
TCTCTCTCTCTCTCTCTCTCTCTCTCTCTCTCTCTCTCTCTCTCTCTCTCTCTGTTTCCCTCTCTCTCTCTCTCTGTCTCCCTCTCTCTTCCTTCCTATCAGTTCAAAGGCAGAAGAACAGTAAGGAATAGATAGCCAGAGTTAAATGACTTGTCCAGGGTCACATAGGGAGGAATTGTCTACTTGGATATTGATTATTTCCATGTGAAGTCATGTAAAATATTGCCTTATTAGCCATGTTACAAAAGAAAACACAAACGAAAGGAAAGAGTAAAAATAAAGAGAATTTAAAACATTTGGCTTCCATCTGCCTTCAGAGGTCCGCATAGACTGACTTGTCTGTCTTTCTTCATATCCTCAAGGTTCAGTCCATGCTTGGCCTCTAGTAAGGGATTAATAAATGTTTGTTGACTGACTGACTGACTTACTCTCTCTGTCTCTGCCAGTGTTTCCTGTGGGCTCCTGCACAGCAGAGGGATTGGCTGGGTGGGAGCATTGGGTGCTGGTAGGCACGTGCCCATTGCTCCGGAGAAGTCCCCTAACGGAGCCTCCTGTGTTTGTTGTTTCTGCTGGAGACTTGGCGGAGGAAGGCTGTCCTAAGTCCAATTTTTGTGAGCTGGAGCCTTGGTCAAGCCCCCCCGGGGTGGGGGGCGGGGAGGACATTTTTAAAGAACGAGCTCTAACAGAAACACCATTCAGGGCCCCGTTGGCCAAGCTGCCAGGAGGTGGGGTCTGTGGGAGGAGAGTTTGGAGAACAGAGGAGGGCAAGTTGAATCAGGCTGTCCCATGGCAATGACAGCTGGTGGGGGATTCCCCCCTCTGCCAGGGGGCACCGGGACCCCCTAGGGCAAATCTGGAGAGATTGGGCCCATGGTTCACCTCCCTAGAGGGCATCTGCTGGCTAGCCTGATGTCCCACAGTTCAGCCATGGGTATATGGGATGCCGATCTAAGAATAAGAAGCAGCAGTATTCAGTGAGGACCTACTGTGTGCCGGGCAGTGTTTTAGACGCTGGTTATCCAAGAAGAAAAATGAACTATCCAAAGGAGCTCCCAGGCTATGGAGGTGGAGGTGGGGGGAGCCCATGGCATGAGTTTATACTAGCTGAGTCTATACAAGACATATATGGGACAAATATAAAGTCGTTTTGAGGGATGGAGGGTAGGGAGACAAGCCACTGGAGGGAGCAGAAAAAATGCCCTGCAGGAAGTAGTGCTTTGGCTGGGTGTTGAAGGAAGCTAGTGATCCTGTAGGGCAGCTAGGTGGTTCAGTGGATAGAGTGCCAGGGCTAGGGTCAGGAGGACCTGAGTTCAAATCCAGCCTCAGACTCTTATTAACTGTGTGATCTTGAGCAAGTCACATCGCCTTGTTTGCCTCAGTTTCTTCATTTATAAAATGAGCTAGAGAAGGAAATAGAAAACTACACCAGTATCTTTTTTTTAACTCTTACCTTCCATCTCAGAATCAATGCTGTGTATTGGTCCCAAGGCAGAAGATCAGTAAGAACTAGACAATGGAGGTTAAGTGACCCACTCAGGATCACACAGCTAGGAAGTGTCTGAGGCTAGATTTGAACCCAGAACCTCCCATCTCCAGACCTGGCTCTCAATCTCCTGAGCCATCTAGCTGTCTCCACTCCAGAATCTTTGCCAAGAAAACTCCAAACAGGGTCACAGAAACAAAAAGTCAGGCAGAGCATGGACAAAACGAGAAGTGATTGATTCTACAAGGCGATGGTGAGGAAGGAAGAGCATGGAGGCTGAGGGGGATTGCTTGTGCAAAGGATGGAGATGGATTGTCACACATAGGCTGGAGGGTGCTGGGGAACAAAAGTGCACATGACACACTTAAGTTTTTAATCTGTTCTATAGCCTTGTTTCCATCGTTTTCTTTTCTTTTCTAAAGTCTTACCTCCCATCTTAGAATCAGTACTGTGTATTGGCTCCAAGGCAGAAGTCTGGTAAAGGCTAGGCAATGGGGGTTAAGTGACTTGCCCAGGGTCACACAGCTGGGAAGTGTCTGAGGCCAGATTAGGACCCAGAATCTCCTGTCTCTAAGCCTGGCTCTCTATCCACTGTGCTATCTAACTGCCTCCTTCATTTTCTCCCATCTATACAACCAACAAAATAGGAAATCAAGCCCTGAATTGTAGTATTTGCCAGTTTGAGAGCTATAAATGCTCACAGTGAACATTTAACAATCAGCTCTCAGAGCCAGTTAGATTTGGCACCCACACACGGTCCAGTCAACATTAAACAGGTCATTTTTGTGTGTGTGTATTTAACTTTGTTTTATTTTTTGTTTTTTTATTAATTTTTTAACATTTAATAATTTTTATTTTTTAGAAAAGTTAACATGGTTACATGATTCATGCTCTTACTTTCCCCTTCACCCCACACACTCCCCCACCCCCATAGCTGATGCGCATTTCCACTGGTTTTATCATGTGTCATTGATCAAAACCTATTTCCAAATTGTTGATAGTTGCATTGGTGTGGTAGTTTCGAGTCTACATCCCCAATCATGTCCGCCTCAACCCATGTGTTCAAGCAGTTGTTTTTCTTCTGTGTTTCCACTCCTGCAGTTCTTCCTCTGACTGTGGGTAGCATCTTTTCCATAAATCCCTCAGAAATGTCCTGGGTCATTGCATTGCTGCAGTACAGAAGTCTATTACATTCTATTTTACCACAGTGTATCAGTCTTTGTGTACAATGTTCTTCTGACTCTGCTCCTTTCACTCTGCATCAATTCCTGGAGGTCTTTCCAGTTCACATGGAATTCCTCCAGTTTATTATTCCTTTGAGCACAATAGTATTCCATCACCATCAGATACCACCATTTGTTCAGCCATTCCCCAATTGAAGGGCAAACCCTTGTTTTCCAGGTTTTTGCCACCACAAAAAGCGCCGCTATGAATATTTTCGTACAAGTCTGTTTATCTATGATCTCTTTGGGGTACAAACCCAACAATGGTATGGCTGGATCAAAGGGCAGGCATTCTTTTATAGCCCTTTGGGCATAGTTCCAAATTGCCATCCAGAATGGTTGGATCAGTTCACAACTCCACCAGCGATGCATTAATGTCCCAATTTTGCCACATCCCCTCCAGCATTCACAAACAGGTCATTTTGATTGCCACAGAGCGTGCATGAGAAGCAGTAACGCAGGCTCAATCTGGAAAATGAATCTGGAACCAAATCATAAATGGCTTAGAATGAGGTTCAACATTTATTCCCGGGGCAATTGGGACAAGAGAGATACAGAACGGGCAGGGCAGCGATCTGCGCCAGTGGAGGGACTGTCCTCACTGATGATATATCCTCGTGTCGTTTGGACCTGTTTCCCCCGGTTCTGCCCCTCCAACAAGAATTCTGAAAAGGGATGCCGAAATGCTCATTATTCGTTTTACCACCAGGTGGCGCTGAAAGCCACTCGCTGGGGAATTCTATTCTTCCCCTTGTGATTTGTGCGCGTCCTATTGGAGAGAAACCTTGAAAAAAAAAGCGCTCTCCATGGTGACGGGGCAGCAACCTTCCATCCTTCAGCGCTGGAGCTTTTTATAGCGCCGGGCTGATTCCCTGTCGAGGGATAAGCTGGGTCCTTCTGAGTCTGCGCAGTGGGCACCATCGCTCTAGTGGCCGGTCCTCTTTCCCACGTCAACCTACCCAATCCAACGAGCTCAGAGCCCCCACTCGCTGCTGAAGCCCAGCCTTGGAGCCAATCTTTCGGGCTTGCTAGAGCTCATCGTATGCTTGTGACACAATGCATTTGGCTTTCCACAGAAGCAGACGCAACAGTAAAGGATGTATACAGTTCATTTGAACTCCTAACAGAGAATCGATGTTTTTTATTTTTTATTTTTTTTATAGCAAGAGCAGAATGCATAATAAACATCTAGCAAGGCTAGGAGTCTGCCCCCTCCTCGACTCCAGAAATCCCGCTAAGCTTTTAAAAATGAAACTGAGTTTGCTTGTATTTTAGAGTTATTGACGTGTGTGTGTGTGTGTGTGTGTGTGTGTGTGTGTGTGTGTGTGTATGCTACAATTCAGGGCTTGATTTCATGTTTTATTGATTGTGGAGTAGCCTGGAGAAAATGAGTCTCATCTATAATCAATATATTGGTTTAGAGTTGGAGAGTTGGAGTTTATGGAGTAGAGGACGGATATAGTCATTTTTAATTAAGAAAATAATTTTGGAAGCTGTTTAGAGGATGAGCTGGAGAGAGGAGGGATTTCAGGCAGGGAGCTAAGAGGAAAGGGGACTGAGAAGGTGATGGATGGATGAATAGAAGAAAAGCATTGGATGTGGGCCAGCACTGAGCTTTCTGGGTCTGTACTCTTAAAACCATAGCTCTTAAATTCACATTTCTTACAATAACTAGTTGTATGGTCCTGGGCAAGGTAACCTTGACCTCAGCTTCCTCATCTGCAAAATGAAGGGTTTAGCTTCAGAGGTCCCTTCCAGCTCTGAAACTCATGTTTATTTGTTTTTTTAAACCCTCACTGTCCATCTTGGATTCAATCCTGTGTATTGGTTCCAAGACAGAAGAGTGGTAAGGGCTAGGCAATGAGGATGAAGTGACTTGCCCAGGGTCATACAGCTAGGAAGTTGTGACCAGATTTGAACATCACCCCCCTCCAAGTCTGGCTCTCCATTCACTGAGCCACCCAGCTGCCCCTAGTTTTATATATATATATTTAACCCTCACCTTCCATTTTAGAATCAATCCTGTGTATTGGTTCCAAGGCAGAAGAGCAATAGGGGCTAGGCAATGTGGGTTAAGTGACTTGCCCAGGGTTATACAGCTAGGAAGTATCTGACGCCAGATTTGAGTCCAGGACCTCTGGGTCTGGCTCTCAATTCACTGAGCCACCCAGTTGCCTCCTCATGATTATTTTTCTGACATGTACTGGTTGTGTGACCTTGGGCAAGTCACTTAAACTCTCTGGCCCAAGCTGCTTCTTCTACAAAATAATAAGGAGCAGCTAGTTGGCACAGTAGATAGACTGCCAAACCTGGAGTCAGGAGGACCTGAATTCAAATCCGACCTCAGACACTTCTTAGGTATGTGACCTGGGCAAGTCCCTTAACCCTGCTTGCTTTAGTTTCCTTAACTGTCAAATGAATGAAAGAAGGAAATGGCCAACTAGCTGTGTGACCTTGGGCTAAGTCACTTCATCCTGTTTGTCTCAATTTCCCCATCTGTTAAAATGAGTTGAAGAAGGAATTGGCAAACTAGCTGATTGACACTGGCCAAGTCACTTCTCCCTGTTTGCCTCAGTTTCCCCATCTGTTAAAATGAGTTGAAGAAGGAATTGGCAAACTAGCTGATTGACACTGGCCAAGTCACTTCTCCCTGTTTGCCTCAGTTTCCTCATTTGTCAAATGAGCTGGAGAAGGAGATAGCAACCCACCCCAGTGTCTTTGCCAAGAAAATCCCAAATGGGGTCACGAAGTCAAATGAAAATGACTGACCCTTTTATTAAAAGTCAGCTCTCACTGGACTGTCTTTCTTTCTTTCTTTCTTTCTTTCTTTCTTTCTTTCTTTCTTTCTTTCTTTCTTTCTTTCTTTCTTTCTTTCTTTCTTTCTTTCATTTTTAAACTCTTACCTTTCATCTTGGAGTCAACAACGTGTATTGGTTCCAAGGCAGAAGAGTGGCAAGGGCTAGGCAGTGGAGGTTAAATGACTTGCCCAAGGTCACACACCTAGGAAGTGTCTGAGGGCAAATTTGAACCCAGGACCTCCCGTCTCTAGGCCTGACTCTCAAACTGGACCTTATTTCTGAGGACATCCCTCTTCCCTTTGCTCCCTACAGCCTCCATGATGAATGTGGCCGTGATTGGGGCAGGCGTGATCGGACTTTCCACTGCTCTGTGCCTCCATGAGCATTACCACCGCACCCTGCAGCCCCTGTCCATCAAGGTGTACGCTGACCGCTTCACGCCCCTCACAACGAGTGATGGGGCTGCCGGCTTCTGGCAGCCCTACCTCTCAGAGGACCCACAGGAGAGGTAAGCAGGGAACCCCAGGGGGGTCCAGTGGCTCGAGGGATTTCAGCTGAGAAAGGCAAGCACATGCCGTGTCCGCCTATTCCTTAGTCACTGAGCATTCCTGCTCAATTGCAAGAAGAATAGCAATAGCCATTTCTCCTGACCCTGTGGAGACTGTCTTATTGGTCCATGTATTAAGCTTTTCTGGCAATTTGGGGATTTGGAGACTTTTTTTACAATAGAATCTCTGGTTCTGGAAAACAGTGGCCTGGATTCAAATCCTGCCTCCCATTACTTCCTATCTATGTGACCCTGGGCAAGTCATTTACTTCTGTAGGCATTCATTTCTTTCTCTATAAAGTGAGGAAATTGGCCCAAAAAGCCTCTATGGTCACTTCCGGTCTCTGATACTTCCTCTCTGTGTGACCCTGGACAAATCACTCCACGTCCATGGGCGTCAGGTCCCCCCTCCATCAAATGAGGGAGCTGGGCTAGATCATCTCGGAGGTCCCTACTGGGTCTAAGTCCACAATCCTATGATCCTAAGACGTGAATTGACCTCGATTATGCCAGGTTTTAACTCACGTGAGAGCAGTGTGGTCTAGTGGCTAGAGAAATGGCCTCAGAGAGAAGAAGCTCTGAGTTCAGATCCTGCCTCTGACCCACTGGCTAGGTGACCCTGGGGGAGTCACTTAACCTCTGAGGACCCTGTCTATTATGAAATGAAGTCATGAGGGGTAAAGGAGGAGACTGGTTACGAGGTGCTCCCTGGTCCCAGTACAAAGGAAAGATTCACACAGACTTCTTCTACCCACCCCTCAGTGAGAGTAAGGTCTGGCCTGGGGTACTGTGATCATCAGGGATAGTCAGAGGAGCCACCCTCAGCTTGATATACCTAGTGGCCTAGTGGATAGAGTGCTGAACTACAGGTTAGCAAGATCTGTGTTCAAATTCTGCCTCATCCATTTAATAGACTTCAGGCAAGTCACTTAATTGTCCTGGGACTTCAGTTTTCTCAACTATAAAATGGAATTGAATGCAGTGGCCTTGAAGGTCCATTCCATCTTCAGATTTGTCATCCTGTGACTCCCCCCAACTAGATATGGGATGCCGGGGGTCCTCTGTTTCCCCCTAAACAGGACAACTGGCAAAGGCAGTTGTGAAGACATGGATTTTTCAGCTCCGAGATCGAAGACAAGGAAATCCTGAGTACTGGCCAGAGGAACTAGGAGAAGTGGGGAATGCAAGCACTGGGCTGAATGGAAGTTTCCAGAAAAAAAACAGTAAAACTAGGAGAGGAGGCAGCCTGCTCGGAGTGAGTCTGAGGTATTGGAAAGATGAGGACAGCTTCCACATAGACCATTCCTAAGAGAATATGTCTCTCAGATGTCTCTCAAGTGGCTAGAGCCCTGGGCTTGGAATCACGAAGCCTCATTCTCCAGAGTTCAAATGTAGCCTCAGATACTAGCTGTGTGACCTTGGGTAAGTCACCTAACCATGTTTGCCTCAGTTTCCTCATCTGTCAAACTGAGAAGGAAATGGCAGACCCCTCCAGAATTTCTGCCAAGAAAATCCCAAGTGGAGTCATGAAGAATCAGACACAACTGAACAACAAAAAAATAATATACTCTGTAATGGTGAGAGCTTGAATTTTCTTTGTGTACTTCATTAAAACCAAATATTATGATAGATGAAATGCAGATGAAATATTACGATAGATGAAATGCAGAAACAGACATGAGAATTCCCCTAGTGTCTAATAAAGCTCTACGTTTGCCAAAAATGTGAAAAAGTACGTCACTCTTCTCATTGCATTCTTTTTTTAAAACCCTTACCTTCCGTCTTAGAGTCAACAGACAGAAGAGTGGTAAGGCTAGGCAATAGGGGTCAAGTGACTTGCCCAGGGTCACACAGCTGGGAAGTATCTGAGGCTAGATTGAAACCCAGGACCTCCCGTCTCTAGGCCTGGCTCTCCATCCACTGAGCTTCCCAGTTGCCCCTCATTGCATTTTTATTTTGGAAAATAGTGCCATTTTCGATGAAAATATTAGCATGTGAGAGTTTAATGTTATTTTATTTTTTAAAAATGTATTTATTTTTTAATGTTCTTTTCAATGAATTAATAAATGTAGGTTTGCAAAAGGTTGTCGGTTTTCATTTCTAATGTGGGGATTCATTGATATAAACCACTTATTAAAAAAGGTCATTGGGGAGCAGCCCCATTGCTTAGCCCTTATTGCTCTTCCGCCTTGGGACTAATACATAGTATTGATTCTAAGACGGAAGGTAAGAGGTTAAAGAAAAGTTCCTCAAATATTTTTAAGAGGGTAAAGGGGATCCCATCACCAAAAGGTTTGAGAATTGCTCCTATAAACCATATTTTGAGGGTGACTGGAAGGAGGGGCCTATATTCACATCAGCACAGAACTATCCCCATTTTATTAGTGAGGAAAGGGAGTCTCCCAGAGGTGAAATGCTTTATCTAGGGTGTAGTAAAAGGACTGGTCCATAGTCATACAGGGGAAGGATGGAGGAAACAGGATTCTGACCTAGTTCTTTGACTCCAAGCTCCAAGCCTGTCATTTACATGTTAGTGAGAATGAGTTCCTATCCTTCGGTGACACAAGCTGAGGAGAGAGAACTGAAGGAAGGGGAATTTTGATTAAAAAAAAAAGGAGAGGAAGATAGAGAAGAGTTTGGAGAGCTGTTGCAAACTTTAGATATCATTGACTCCAGCCTCATTTTATAGATAAGGAAACTGAGGCAGAGTTAAGTGATTTCCTAGGGTCATGTCCTGGGTACACATTAGCATAGATACCTGATAGAATGTAAACTCCTCCTGGTCAGAGGCTCTTTTCTCCTTTGACTATCCCCAGCACCCAATACATGGCTGTCCATCATGCAATAGGTGTTTAATAAATGTTTGTTGATTGATTGTCCAAGTTGTAAAAGGGAATTACTTGTTCTCTTTGTCCATTTTGAGTTTATACTTGTGAAAGGGAATCCTTTATTTCCTTCATTTATTTTGAGTTAACATTTGGTTAACAATAACTTAAGTACCCCTCCTTACCAGATTGTGAAGACAGGATTAACTCTCCTTTGTCTACTTCTGAATTGAATCAACAAAAGCTTGAACACTCTACTTAGCACTAGGTGGAGGAGCTCTCCACCCTTTCAACTCAATTAGCCAGGAAATGAGAATTCACATCTCTTCAGAAGGTGAAAAGTGGTTCCCACAAACACTAGGCAGTGCTGGGCAATTTGGAAGCTGTGACTGGCCCTTGTGAAGAGGGGCAGGGACAAGAAGCCACTATAAAATGCCCTGAATTTCTGGGGCTAGGGAAGTTGACTCCAAGAAGGAAGTTGGCTTCAAGGAGTTGGACTTCAAGAAGGAAGTCAGCCTCAAGAAGAAGGTTGGCTCAAGGAAGAAAGTTGGCCTCAGGAGTCACCTTCAGCTTGAGGCATCATCTTGACCTGCCTCTTGGAGGGAATTTGGGTGAGTGGATAGCTAGCTTTCCTTTCTTGTCTTCTGGAGAGAGTTTAATTCCTGTTGAAGGTCAACAAGTCCTGGCTGAGTCAAGCACCAGAGCAATATTTAGTTAGATAAGCTAATGTCTTTTCTACCCTTTTGTATTTCTCTGCTTTCACTCTTTCCACCTCTTTTGTAAATAAAAGCTATTAAAGTCATTTCAACTTTGAACAATAATACTTTAAATCAGCAACTACTATATTATTTATAATTTTCATATATTTTAGTCAAACATTACAATTTAATTCATACAAAGGTTACTCAGATAATAAAGAGCAAAGCTGGAAATAGAACCCAGGTCCTCAGACTCCAAATTGAGTTCTTTTTCCTCTAGGACAGTGATGGGCAAACTTTTTAAAGAGGGGGCCAAAGGAAAGGAAATGCTCATCTGTCAGTCTGTTTCTAAGGCAACTCTTTTGAAGTTTCATCGTATTATATCCTACTCATTGTATTAATCAGATTAGGAATAATGTCACGTGGCTGGACAGAACATTTCAGGGGGCCACATCTGGCCTGCGGGCCATAGTTTGCCCATCGCTGCTCTAGGAGACTGTGCCTGGGCGCCATTGGGCAGGAATGAATGATGTTGGGTCATAGTGGAGTACATAAGATGGGAGGAGAGGGTGGCACCTACGTAGCAGAGTGGATAGAGTGCCAGGCCTGGAGTCAGGAAGACCTGGTTTCAAATCTGGTCTCAGACACTTCCTAGCTGTGTGACCTTGGTCAAGCCACTTAACCCCAATTGCCTAGCCCTTACTCTTCTTCTGCCTTTGAAACTTCCTTAATTTTGATTCTAAGGCAGAATATAAGGGTTTAAAAAAATTAAAGGCTAGAGGTGAGTAGGTGGCACAATGGGATAGAGTTCCAGATCTCGAGGAGGGAGGACTTGGATTCAAATCTGGCCCCAGACACTTCCTAGCTGTGTGATCCTGGGCAAGTGTAAGCTTAAAAATTAATATACAATAACTCCAAATATTATATTTTATAAGATCTATTAATGATCACTAGAAGTAAAGGAATAAAAAGGTAATTATCTAACAAAATAAAACCATGTGCCTAAGTGAATCTACCTGCTCAAAAAGCCCGCTCCACCAAAGTCGAGATAGGAAGACAAGAGGCAGAGAGACGATAAAAGGGAGAATTTATATCCTACCTACATCAGTATGTAATGACAGGAGGAGAGTGGGGTGCTGGGAAATGGAGTTCAAGGGTACAAGATTTCTAATTACACACAAGTCACTTAACCCTGATTGCTTAGCCCTTGCCCTTCTGTCTTAGAGCTGATACTAAGACCAAAAGTGAAAGTTAAAAAAAAAAAAAAAAAAAGGATGGGAGAAGGATTCTAATAGAGCCAAATGTCCTAAAAAGGAACATAACAGGCAGGACCCAATGACTCTGCCATTTTTAGACTTGGGGTCCTATGACCTCAGTGAAATCACTTTATTTCCTTGGGCCTCAGTTTCCTCTCCTATAAAATGAAAGGATTGGACTCGATGGCCTCTGAGGTCCCTTCTAATTACAGACCTAAGATCCAATGATCTTGGATCACATCTAGCTGATTTCTAAGGTCTACCTCCTTATCCAGCCCTATACCATTCCAGGCCAAGCCCCTGCCAGCTCCTAGGTCTATTGAGGGTCCCCTCACACAATGGAGATGAACTGTCCACTGCTTCTTGGAGTTCTCCCACCCTTTTGTCTAATGTTTGTGTCTTCTCACAGGGCTTGGAATCAAAAGACCTTTGACTACCTATTGGGCTATCTCGGCTCTCCAGAAGCCAAGAAAATGGGCCTTTTCCTCCTCTCAGGATACAACCTCTTCCCCAAAGCTGTCCCGGTAAGTGCGCTTATCTGCTCTCCTGGGAGCGAGGAAGTCTTTGTTGGATGTTATATTCCCCAGCAATGACATAGAAGCTAAGAAAGATGCCCATCAGTTGGGGAATGGCAGGACAAGTCAGGGTATACGAATGTAAGGGACTCGCATTGTGGTAAGAAAAGATGAAGGGGATGGTTTGGAGAAGCCTGGAGAGATTTTTATGAACTGATGCAAAGTGAAGTGAGAAGACCCAGCAGAGCAGTGTAATCAGCAGCAATGATCTTGAGGAAGTAGACAACTACAAAAGACTTCAGAATCTGATCAATGCAATGACCAACTGCCATTCCAGAAGACCAAAGATGAAACATGCCACCCACCTCCAGATAGAGGATGATGTGCTCAGATTGCAGTTGCTATTGAAATAATATGTAATAGTCAAGGCAGCTAGATGACCTATTTTCTACTCTTTATAAAATACATTCCTTCCTTTTTTTTTTAAATCCTGACCATCCATCTTAGAACCAATACTAAGTATTGGTTTCAAGGCAGTTGAGTTATAAGGGCTAGGCAATGGGAGTTAAGTGACTTGCCCAGGGTCACACAGCTAGGAAGTATCTAAGGCCAGATTTTAACCCAGGACCTCCTATCTCCAGGCCTGGCTCTCTATCCACTCAGCTACCCAGCTGTCCCTTACATTGCCTTTTCTATCTCATTGCCATGCCTGGAAATGTCTTCTCTTTTCACCTCCATGTTTTGGAATCCTTGGTTCTCTCCGGTACTCAGTTCAAGTTTTACTTTTCATGAAACGTGCCCTGATCTCCCTAGTGACTAGAGCCCTGTCTTCCAGAGCTCTTGTGGATCTAATCTGAGCACATTGGTCATATTTATATATTTATATTTGTATGTGTCCATGTGGTCTTTCCCACCAGAAGCTTCTTGAGAACAAGGATTCCTCTTCATGTTTCTTCATGTCCTAGTATATACCAGGAGAGGCCAAATACAATATCCTTTTTTTTTGTTATTTGGGCCCTACATGTATCATCATGCAAAACCCTCTTCCATACTGGTCATTGTTGCAAAAGCATGTCCATACAAAAAACTACAACACACATTTTTGGTTGATTGGTGGATCAATAGAGGAGATTTCTGAATGGGTTGTTGTTCAGTTCCTTCAGACATGTCAATTCTTTGTGACCCCATTTGGGGTTTTCTTAGCAAAGATCCTGGGATGGTTTGTCATTTCCTTCTCCAGTTCATTTTACAGATGAGGAAACTGAGGCAAATAGCGTTAAGTGACTTGCCCAGGGTCACACAGCTAATAAGTGTCTGAGGTCAGATTTGAACCCAGAGGTTCCTAACTCTAGGTTCTGTCTATTGTGCCATTGGGCAACTTCTGAATAGTTAGGAATTGGGATTCAAAGCTGCCTTTGGAGTTCTTGGGGTCATGATTTTTCCCTCTGTAGGATCCCTCCTGGAAGGACACAGTTCTGGGTTTTCGGAAACTAACACCCCGGGAGCTCGAGCTGTTTCCTGGCTACAGGTAGACCTGATGGATTAATTGGGGAAGGGTACAGCAGAACTCCCCAATGGCTGATGTGTGTAGCAGGCACTGTTATTGCCTTGGTCT
The DNA here is from genome assembly GCF_016433145.1 of Gracilinanus agilis. Lineage (NCBI taxonomy): Eukaryota > Metazoa > Chordata > Mammalia > Didelphimorphia > Didelphidae > Gracilinanus > Gracilinanus agilis. The sequence continues at coordinate 769,499,886 of NC_058130.1, forward strand.
CCCAAGCCTAGTCCTGGCCGCCCCCACAGGTAGGCAGGTCTCTCTCCAGTCGGTTTGGAGCTTGGGGAAATGACTCTTTAGGCATCAAAAGGACAAGCCTGGAAGAACATGGCGCAGGACTAAGCTTTGTGAATGGACGCCTTCAGGCAAAGAGAATAGAGACAAGAGGATGAAGATGTTTAGTTCAAAGTAAAATTATGATATCTACTTGTGATTATTTGTATTTCATAGAAAGGAAAAGTGATTTAAATTTTTTTTAATTTAATTAATTTATTTTTAACTCTTTCCTTCCATCTTAGAATCAATCCAGTGTATTGGTTCCAAGGCAGAAGAGCAGTAAGGGCTGGGCAATGGGGGTTAAGTGACTTGTCCAGGGTCACCCAGCTAGGATGTGTCTGAGGCCAGATTTGAACCCAGGATGGGAGGTCCCATAAATGATTTTAAACATTTCTCTCAGTTGATTCGTGTGTTGTCCTTCTTAACCACCTCATTCTCTTGCTCCTCATTTTTTGTGTTAGCTATGGCTGGTTCAATACTGCACTGATCCTGGAAGGCAAGAGCTACCTGCCATGGCTTACCCAGAGGTGAGTGCCGCTGCCCCATCCCTACCAGGAGTGTGGCCAGAGTCAGGGTCCGAGCTCTTAATCTCAAGAATATCATCCTTGACTTATGAGAAAGACGCTACCCACATCTGGAGAAAGAACCGTGGGAGTGGAAACCTACGACTTATCACTGGCTTACATGGGTATAAGGTTGGGGTTTTAAAAGATGACTCTATTCCAAAATGAATAATATGGAAATAGGTTGTGAGTGATAACACGTGTGAAACCAGTGGGATTGCTTGTCAGCTCCAGGAGAGGGGAGGGAATGGGGGAGGGAGAGAGCAGGAATCATGGAACGAGGGGAAAACAAATTAAAAAAAGAATGCCACCTTTTGTCCTGACACAAACGCCGAATTGAACCTAAAGGAGCCACGAAGGATTCTGTCTCCTCAGCCGGGCTCCAGAGAGTAGAAATAGAAACGGGAGATGCTACAAGGAGACGGAGTGAAGCGTGGCATAGCTCCAAGTGGGCCGCCTTGCTTCCTTCTCATTGGCCCCGGCTGCTTCAGACAAACTGAGGATGGCCCCTTGCTGGACATGTTGAGGGGCTACTTTGTTCCAGGCTGGGTCTGACCAGCCACCTCGGAGGACCCTCCAGCCCCGGGAGATTCTGGAACTCTGTCCAAGGAGGTCTTGTCTCTGGTGGAATCAAAGTCTCCCCCTGCTTTTCTTTGGTGTCTTTGTGGCCTCGAATAGAACAGAGAGGCTATGAAGAACCTGAGTTCGAGTCCTGCCTCTGTTTATGGTCATCTTTCAGTAGCCCAGCAATTCTCTAAATTCATCTAAGCTAACATTCATATAGGCTGTCTAGGTTTGCAAAGCACTTTATGATTAGTATTTTAGGGAACAGCTGGGTGGCTCAGTGGATGGAGAGCCAGGCCCAGAGATGGAAGGTCCTGGGTTCAAATCTGGCCTCAGACACTTCCTAGGCAAGTCACTTGACCCCTATTGTCTAGCCCTAACTGCTCTTCTGCCTTGGAACCAATACACAGTAGTGATTTTAAGACGAAGGTAAGAGTATCAAACAAACAAAAAACAACCCTTCCCTTCTTTCTTAGTATTGATACTAAGTATTGATTCCAGGGCAGAAGAACTCTAAGGGACAGGCAATGGGGGTTAAGTGACTTGCCCAGGGTCACTAAGTATCTGAGGTCAGATTTGAGCCCGGGACCTCCATCTGGCTCTCCTCTGAAGCCTTCGATCTCACAATGACGATGACTGGGCAGGAATCCATCCTCCTGACCAGCTTCTCTTACTGAAACCCCGTGCTCTTACAGGTTAACGGAACGGGGAGTCCAGTTCTTCCTGAGAAAAGTCCATTCCTTTGAGGAGGTAAGTCAAGGCTGAATGGCCTGGCTGAGGGTGGGAGAGGCCAGAGCCAGACTGCTTGATTCTGGCTACCCCCCTGTCCAGGCATCCGGAAGCTTCCCAGTTGGGCAAAGGAGGATGGGAGTGTCTTCTGGGGTGCAGAAACCCTTTTCCTGCCTTCTGAGTTCTTCCCATGACGGGCCGTGAGCTCCAGGAGGGCAGGGCCCGCGTGCATCTCTCTTCGCGTGCCCGGAGCTCAGCACGGTGCCCGGTGGCACACGCTGGCCGCTGTTGTTCCCTTGTTTCGGCCACCCTCCTTACCCGCCATTTGTCGCCAGGTGGCAAGAGAAGGGGCAGACGTGATCATCAATTGCACTGGAGTGTGGGCTGGGGAGCTGCAGGCCGACCCCCTGCTGCAGCCCGGACGGGGTCAGGTCCTCAAGGTGGGTCTGGTGCTGGAGGAGGCTTCCCAGCCTCCAGCCTTAGTAGCAAGGGCTTGGAGGGCAGCCTCCACGGGCTCAGGTGGGAAGTCCCTTACACAGGAGGCAAAAGGGTTCTGAGAAAGGGACCGCTGGGAAAGAGGGGCAGAAAGTGGAGGGGCGGCTCGAGGCAGCCCCTCAGGGAAACCGAGGCAAGGTTGGGGGCGCACAGGGTGGGCAGCTCCAAGCCTAGCTCTACTCCATGGAAGGGCAATAAGGGGAACTTCCAAAGGAGGCTTTAAAAATGAAGACTCATAGTTTTAGGGTCCGAAAACCCCCCTTCTTAGGCCTCAGAGAGATTTATTTTATGACAAGTCGTGGCGTGGGAGGAAGGCGGAGTGGCGGGGCGGAGAGGCCACCCAATCAAGAATCCCCACGCTGACGTTTACTAGCGCTCAGGTCACGTCTCGCCACCTTTCTGAAAAATGGCCTTCCTCTGAGTTGTCATAAAGAAAGCCCTTTGGGGGGGCAGCTGGGTAGCTCAGTGGATAGAGCCAGGCCTAGAGACGGGAGGTCCTGAGTTCAAATCCGGCTTCAGACACTCCCCAGCTGTGTGACCCTGGGCAAGTCACTTGACCCCCATTGCCTACCCCATTGCCAATACACAGAAGTTAAAGGTTTAAAATAATAATAATAAAAAAAAGACTAAAAAAAAAAAAAAAAAGAAAGCCCTTTGGAAGCCTCACAGCACTACAGATGTCACTATTGAGACCTTTCAGTCATGTCTAACTCTTTGTGACTCCGTTTTGGGATTTTCTTGGCTAAAATATTAGAATGGTTTGCCAGTTTCTTCTCTAGCTACTTTTGCAAGGGAGGAAACTGAGACAAACAGTGTGAAGTGACTTGTCCAGGGTCATATGTATGTGCCTGAGGATGGATTTGAACTCAGGTTTTCTTGACTCTGGACCTAGATCTTGCTCCATGATGCCACCTACCTGCCTCAAATGTTTAGTCCTTTCAGTCACATTTGACTCTCTGGGACTCCATTTGTTTTTTTGTTTTAAACCCTTACCTTCCAATACTGGGTATTGGTTCTAAGGCAGAAGAGTGGTAAGGGCTAGGCAATGGGGGTTAAGTGACTTGCCCAGGGTCACACAGCTAGGAAGTATCTGAGGCCATTTAGGGTTTTCTTTTTTTTTTTTTTTTAATCATTTATTTATTTATGTTTAAACACTTAAGTTCTGTGTATGGGTTCCTAGGTGGAAGAGTGGTAAGGGTGGGCAATGGGGGTCAAGTGACTTGCCCAGGATCACACAGCTAGGAAGTATCTGAGGCTGGATTTGAACCTAGGACCTCCCATCTCTAGGCCTGGCTCTCAATCTACTGAGCTACCCAGCTGCCCAATTTGGGGTTTTCTTGGCAGAGATTCTAGACTGGTTTGGCATTTACTTCCAGGCTCATTTTACAGATGAGGAAACTGAGGCAAACAGGGTTAATTAAGTGACTTACCCAGGGTCAAACAGCTAGGAAGTATCTGAGGTCATTTGGGGTTTTCTTGGCAGAGATACTAGACTGGTTTGGCATTTCCTTCCCCAGCTCATTTTACAGATGAGGAGACTGAGGCAAACAGGGTTAAGTGACTTAAACAGGGTCACATAGCTAATAAATGCCTGAAGATGGATTTGAACTCAGAAAGATGAGTCTTCCTGATTCCAAGTCCAGTGGTCTCTCCACTTTGCCACAGAAACACAGAGAAGACTGGTGGGAAGTCATGCCCCTCTTGGTGGGCTGAGGAAGGGCTTGGGAATCTCTCACTCCTGTCAAGGACACACTAATGTCTTTTTCTGGCTCTGCCACAGCCATTCATCTAGGGAGGTGTGGAGGGAGCCTTCCACCTGTTGTCAGTGCTGGGGAGAGGGCACTCTCCCAGGGGGAACCAGAGAAGGAAAACCAGAGAAGGGTGTAGCCAGGGTGGGCACCTCCCTAAGTCTGAGGGGGGGTAGTTTGGGGCATCAGAGAGGCTGGAGGATCCAGGCTCTGGTCCTCGTGTGTGTGTGTGTGTGTGTGTGTGTGTGTGTGTGTGTGTGTGTGTGTGTGTGNAAAGAAGATGGTGTGTGTGTGTGTGTGTGTGTGTGTGTGTGTGTGTGTGTGTGTGTGATACATGGCCACGCACAGATCTTTTCCTTCTGCTCCATCCAGGTCTCAGCCCCTTGGATGAAACACTTCATTGTCACCCACAGTGAAGATGCTGGGATCTACAAGACCCCATATATCATTCCCGGGTAAGGTGCCAACTTGGGGGTGTGAGGAGGGCTAAGGAGACCCTTATCCCCTTGCATGACCCTACAAACACTCCTCAGAGGTTGGGGGCCTCTGTCTACTTTGACCCTCCCTCCTAGATGCACAAAAGGTCAGAATTGGAAGGGACTTCATCTAGTGTCATCTGTACCTGAAGAAAAATCCCTTCTATACCATTTCCATCTCGCCTCTGCATAATGACCTCCAATGACGGGGTACCTCCTCTCTCTCCAGGCATCCCGTTTCACTTCTTTTAAACCCTTAGCATCAATTCTAAGTAGAAGAGTGGCAAAGGCTAGTGACCTGCCCAGGGTCACACAGCTAGGAAGTGTCTGAAGCCAGATTTGAACCCAGGTCCTCATGACTCCAGGTCTGGCACTCTATCCAGTGTGCTACTTAGCTGCTCCATTCCACTTCTGAATAGCTCTCATTGTCTGGAAATCTTTTCCCAACATCAAATTTAAATTGTTCTTTCTGCTATTACCACTCATTGCTCCTTATTCTGCCTTCTAGGACCAAGACGGAATTGGTGAGAAAGGCCCAGCCAACCAGAGTCTGGGAACTGGGGTAGACTGAGCATTGAGCAAATCCCTTGTTTTGGTTTATAATGGTGGAAACAATGGTGATGGTGACAGCCATAGTCCTGGTGATGGGAGTTGTGATGGTGATCGTCATGGCAACGGTGGTGGGGATGATGGTGGTGGTGGTAACAGTGATAATTATGATCATGGTGGTGATGGTGATGGTGACGATAGAGGTGATGGGGTTGGGGATGGTGGTGGTGGAGATGATGGTAATGGTGGTGACATTGATAGTCGAGGTGATGGTAGTGGTAGAAATGATGTTGGTGTTGGTGGGGATAGTGGTAGTTACTGTCATGGTGCTGGTGGTAATGATGGTATTGGCAGTGATAGTAGCAGTCATGGTGGGGACAGTTAAGTGGCTCAATGAATAGAAAGCCAAGCCTGGAAATGGGAGATCCTGGGTTCAAATCTGGCCTCAGATACTTCCTATCTGTGTGACCCTGGGCAAGTCACTTAGCCCCCATTGTCTAGTTCTTAGTGCTCTTCTGCTTTGGAATTGATATTTAGTATTGAGTATAAGACAGAAGGTAAAGGTTAAAAAAATAGTCATGGTGGTGGTGATGGTAATGGTGGTGGTGACAGTAATGGTCCTGGAGATGGTGGTGTTGTTGAGTGGTGATAAGGGAGGTGATGGTGACAGCAATATTTATAGTCACAGTGTTGGTGGTGATGGATGGGATGGTCATGGTGATGGTAGAGATATTAATGGCGGTGGTGACAGTGACAATCATGGTGGTGGAGAAGATGAGGGAGGTGATGGTGATAACATTCATAGTCACGGTGTTGGTGGTGATGGATGTGATGGTTATTGTGATGGAGGAGATAGTAATGGTGGTGGTGACAGTGACAATTACAGTCCTGGTGGTGGAGATGATGGTACAGTTGAGTGGCAATGATGGTGATGGTGATGGGAGTCATAGTGGTGGTGGTGGAAAGACATCAGTGGTAATGGTGATAATGGACATGATTTTATCTCCACCCAGCATTTCCAGCTTGATCGCCTACTACTTCCCTCCATGTACTTCATGCTCCAGTCAGTGCTCACTGTTCCATACTTGTCTGCCTCCATACCTTAGATCATGCTGCTCATTGTAGCCAGGATCTTCCCCTTACACTCTGCGTATTCAATCCCTGCCATGATCTGGAACCCAACTCAAATGCCACCACCTCCATGAAGCCTTCCTTTTGGTGGCAAATGGATACTCATTTTAATGAACAATATTTCATATTTTTCATTCCATGGACTACTTTTTTCCATTATGGAAGGGCCTCTTCAACCCAAGTAAAAACATGGTGCCAGGCAGGGATATGCCAATAAATATTTCATAACTAGGTGCTCGGTGGATAGACAGGTCTAGATAGAGGAAGTCCTGGGTTCAAATCTGACCTCAGAAATGTTTTAGCTGTGTGATCCTGGGCAAGTCACTTAACCCCAATTGCCTAGTCTTTACTGTTCTTCTGCCTTGGAACCGATACTTAGTACATAGAAGGTATGGATTTTTTTAAGTTTAACAACCAGCTCTCCAAGGAAAAAAATGCATGCATGACACACTTTTAAGCTGAATCTGCAATATTATCATTTTCTCCATCACTTTCTTAAGTCTATGCATTCAGTGAAACAATAAATCAAACCCAGATTGCAATATTTGATGATTTCACAGATGTAAATGTATATGTGAAAACTGAACAGTCAGTACTCATGAGCCAATTTGGGTTGTTTCTAGCCTAGCCTTGGTGCCAAGCCTCCCGTGTGTCTCCTCTTTGAGGGAAGATCATGCTTTGGATTCCTTACCATGGATTTCCACCCACTAGAGCTTTGTTGGTGAAGCTATGGCACAAGTGCCAGAGTACTCCCTTTCCCTTCTTCACCATGCCTGAGGATATTTTCCCCATCATCTTCCCCTCTTCCTAACAGCCCAATGGGAGTGCTTCCTCCCTCCCTTGTTTGGGGTAAGGGGCGGCTCACATGCAACATAAGGGTTGCGGTTTGGGCTCAGTCTCAATAAGGTTTGCCATCACTGCTCTAGAGAGTCCTCAAGGAAAGGAATTTGTTCATTCAGTGAGAAGTAGGGATGTTCTATTTATCTCTGTGTGACCTATCATCCTCCAGGAAAGACTGGGAGCTTCTTGAGGGCAGGGGCTATGCCTTATCTAACCACCCTGTCTGTTCTAGAGCAAAGTATTCTGCCCACAGTAAATGTTTAATAAAATACATACTGGTTCAAATGGTAGTGATGAGGTTGATGGAGATAATGAAATTAATGTTGGTGAGAGGGATGATGAGGGTTGGTCCCTGGGGATTCAGGACCCAGCCTCCATTCTACTTCTATCTTTCTCCCTCCTGACCCAGGAGCCAGACAGTGACTCTGGGTGGCATCTTTCAACTGGGGAACTGGAATGAGAAGAACGATGCCCAGGACCACAATACAATTTGGGAAGGCTGCTGCCGCTTGGAGCCCACACTGCGGGTAAGGCAGGATCAATGGTCCTTCTACTTCCTATAGTGATGGGTTGGCCCTGGGGTCCCTGAAGCCACAAGGAGGACTCCTGGGCCCAGGAAGACACCAAAACTGGGATAAATTTGAAGAATTTTAATGGGAATAAAGGAGTTTGATTTTCATCAAGGTGGGCACATACCAGTTACATATGTGAAGTGCTAAGTAAGACATATGTAAGTAATTTATATATAATAAATCAGGAATTTAACTAGGATTTTTTGGCAACTAGAATGGAGTGGGGATAGATTGGGGGCGGTCATGGAAGATGCCTATTACTCATTACCTGCATGACCTTGGACAAGTCATTTTCCCTGTAGAAGACTCAGTTTTATCACCTTTAAAATTAATGACTATGGAGAGCTTTCCTAGGGCATGGTTACCAGGGAGAGGAAGTACATCTAGGACTCAATGAGGTTTCTATTCTGCTGAATGATTGGCCTTCAGAGATAGAAGTGGGAGTCAGCTGGGTGCAGCCACTAGAGAGAAGAGGTATCTCCCAATGTTGGTACCCTCTAAATTTCAGCACTTGAGGAAGAGTCCCAGTTGCCTCACCCTAGTTATAAATGTGGTCATGACCAAGAGCTGCCATCTATTGAGGTCCCCAAGTCCAGGTGATATCTCAGTGCTCTTCCCCTACAAGCCTACTATAGAATCCCATCCTTTCACGTTGACTCTCCTTCCCCAGGGGCACTTCTGTTCTCAGTGTCAACTATTCATCCCCCTTCTCTCTTGACATAGAGCTGAAATAGATCTTAGAGACCGTCAAGTCAACCCTCTAATTTTATAGAAAGGGAAACTGAGGCACAGCTATATCAGTGACTTGTCCAAATAGTGAATGAGTAAGTGACCACATACACTTCCCTTGTCTTAAATGATAACAACAGTCCAGATTACTGAAGCTTTCCATTTCAGGATGCAGACATCGTGTGTACATGGAGTGGTTTCCGGCCAATCCGATCCCAAATCCGGCTGGAGAGAGAGAAGCTATCTCATGGGCCCTTCAAGGCAGAGGTATGGTCTTCTGAGGCCAGAAGACTAATAATACCACTTGCCACCTCTATTACTTTCCCTACCAAAAGCTTTTTCACATACTTCCCTGAGGGGCAGGGAGGGAATAGGTGTGATTCTTTAGAGGGGGAGATTGGGACCCAAGGAAGGGGATCTGTCCAAAATCATAAGATGGGGGTGTGGAGGTGTGAAGAGCAAAGGGATGGGTCTTCTTTTAAAGAAAACATTTAAATACGCTTTTTAAAAATGTCATTATAGATTCCTCCAGGATACTTTTCTTAAAAAAAAAAAAAACAAACAAACAACCCTTTCTTTCATCTTAGAATCTATTCTAAGTATTGGTTCCAAGGCAGAAGAGCCAGAAGGGCTAGGTAATGGGGGTTAAATGACATACCCAGGGTCACACAGCTAGGAAGTGTCTAAAACTAGATTTGAACCTAGGTGTGCCTGACTCCAGGCCAGGTTCTTTCCACTAAGCTACCTAATTGCCCTGCAACATTGTTGTGGTCATTGTGTATATAGTACTCCTGGCTCTGCTGACTTCAACTCTGCCCACATTCTTATTTATCTTTTTCACATTTCTCTGTATTCATCACTCACATCGCTTGTTACAGCATAGTGATATTCTATTGCAGTCATAGATCACGATTTGTCTAACCACTTTTTAGTCAATAGGGATCTATTTTGTTTCCAAGCCTTTGTAGGCATCTACTTTGTTTCTAAGTCTTGGCTAATGAAAAAAGTACTATTGCAAACATTTTAGCGCAGGTGGAGACTTGCTTCTTATCAATGACCTCCTTGGTGTAAAAGCCCAGTAATGGAATCTTTGGGTCAAGAATTATGGACATTGTTGTCACTTTATTTGAAAAATTCCAAATTGCTTTCCAAAATGATTAGACCAATTCACAGCTCCACCAACAATGCACTAGTGTGCCTGTCTTCCTATAACCTTACCAACATTGACTGTACCATCTTTTCACACCTTCATCATTTTGTGGAGTGTGAAGTGAAACACTGGGGTTGTTTGATTTGCATTTTTCTTATTATTAGTGATTTGGAGCTTTCTTTCATGTGATTGTGAGTACCTTTTGAGAATTCTTTGTTCATATCTTTTGCTTATCTTTTGGGGAATGGTCCCTGGATTTTGACTATGGAAGAACTAGATTTTTAAACCAGCCCCACTAGTGTCTGCAAAGTCTAGAGTCTAAAGCTAGCCCACACCAATTCACTCTAGCCTTAATCAAAGCCTAGATAGATAAGCAGTATGGCACAGTAAAAAGAACACTGGTCCTGGGAGCATATAGGTATGAAATGGCAGAGGGAAGACTTGAACTAAGATCCTCTGACACCAAACCCAGTGCTCTTTCCCAAGGTAACATAATACCTGGGGAAAGCAGGAACTGACCAGGAGAAGTGGGATGGCACAGAATCTTTGGGTAATCATCTTCAGGGCTGCTAGAGAGAGGATTCCCATGGAGGCTGGGAGGTGGGCCTAGATGGTCTCTGAGGATCCCTCCTAGTCCTGGGTGGCAAGATTTTAGGTGTCTGGGATTTTGCATCTGTGGAAGGAAGCTACTGGTCAATAGATGAATTGATTTTTCTTTTTTCTTTTTTTTCTTTTTTTTTTGAGAGAGGGAACAATTGTTCGAATTTCTTTTGTGGTTGGAGAGGATCTTTCCTAATCGATTGAACCCAGCCTCCTGGGCCCGGGTTCACCAGTGAAATCCTCGTTCAGTATTCTTCCTCCATTTTCCTGCCCTCTTCCTATTTTAGTACTGGATATAGGGTCATACCAAGAGACCTTGTGCTATTGCTTATTACCAAATTTGACACACTGATATCCACTATCCTCAATATACAGACCAACTCTGGTGACTAACTGGACTTAAAGCAGAAAGCCACGAGTGCAAATCTTATCTCAGATACTTACCAGCCATGTGACCCTGGGAAAGTCATTTATCTTTTGGCAGTCTTGGTTTTCTCCTCTGTAAAATGGAGAAGCTGGACTCAATCTTGAAACAGCTCTAAATCTCTGATCCTACCATCATGGATTTTTGAGTTGGAAGAAATGTTAAAGATAATCTAGGGGCAACTAGATAGCTCAGTGTCTAGAGATGGTAAGTTCTGGGTTTAAATCTGACCTCAAATACTTCTTAGCTGTGTGACCCTGGGCAAGTCACTTAACCCCCATCACCTACCACTTATCGTTCTTCTCCCTTGGAACCAATACACAGTATTGATTCTAAGATAGAAGATGAGGGTTTTTTTTTCTTTAAATAAAGGTCCCTCATTTTACATATAAGGAAACCGAGGCCCAAAGAGTCTAAAATCAAAACAGAAGAGTTGGGATGGCTTGGAGAGCTTCCATTTTAGATGAAAACTTGCCCCGACTCAGCCTCTGGTCTCCAGGGAGATTGATGCCCAGGACGGGGGAGAGGGGTTGAGGTCTGGCATGGGAAGACCCATCACCCCTCTCATTTATCCCCAGTGGGTCTTGACCAGAGGAGTGTAATTTGATTTTTTTAAAAAGGAGTAAAAAAAGAGTTGAAAGAAAAGACGACAGATTGAATAAGAGCAGGGCCCGTGGGTGTGATTAAAGTGAGCTGGAAACACATTCCTGTGGTAGCTTGGAGACGACCCTGAGTCACGGTGCTTGGAAAGGCCCTCGGTGTGCCACAGAGCTGAGGGGAATCAGGATTCATTTAGAGAGAGATTATCCACTCCTTCCTCCTCCCCTTGGGCCCCCAGTCCATCAAACGGGAATGATTACAGGATACTCAGAGTGAAGGTATTAAATAAGGCAGCAGGCCCAGAAATGGAGCCAGATCGATGTCCCCGGGGCAAGAGAGAGGCTCACATTGGGCTGAATTATAGAACATCAGGCAGGAGAGCGAGAGCTGGGCTTTCCATAGGAGAGGATGCTCGCTTCCCCTTCTTTGGAGCTCAAAGCTTAGAGAGCTTCTGGGAGCCGGGCTTGGCAAACAACGTCCTCATGGTTACACGGTCAGTATGTGCCAAAGGCAGACCCGAATTCTTGTTTTCTTGGCTTCAAAGTCAGATCTCTGCCCACTGGGTCATGCAGAATGTCAGAATTGGAAGGACCTGGGAAGCGGAGCGCCGGAAGGAAGCTTAGGAGAGGGGATCCCAGAGCTGGAATGGGGCTTAGAACAGGGAATGTCGGAGCCAGGAGAGAGCTTAGAACAGGGAGTGTCAGAGCTGGAAGGGGCCTTAGAACAAGGAACATCAGAGCTGGGAGGGGGCTTAAAACAGGGAGTGTCATAGGTGGAAGGGATCTTAGAAGAGAGAAGGTCAAAGCTGGGAGGGATGTTAGAACTGAGAATGTCAGAGCCAGGAGAGAGCTTAGAACACAGAATGTCCAAGCTGGAGGGGCCTTAGAACAGGGAATGTCAGAGCTAGGAGAGAGCTTAGAACTGGGAGTGTCATCGGTGGAAGGGGTCTTAGAAGAGAGAAGATCAGAGCTGGGAGGGATGTTAGACCTGAGAATGTTGGAGACTGGAGAAAGCTTAGAACAGGGAGTGTCAGAGCTGGAAGGGACCTTAGAACAAGAAACATCAGAGCTAGGAGAGAGCTTAGAACTAGGAGTGTCACAGGTGGAAGGGGTCTTAGAAGAGAGAGGGTCAGAGCTGGGAGGGATGTTAGACCTGAGAATGTTGGAGCCAGGAGGAAGCTGAGAAGAGTTTTCTGTCCTCTTTGGCTCCCTACTAGCAACAGGCCCAGTGACCGTCACCTCTCTTGGTCCTTTCAGATCATTCATAACTACGGCCATGGTGGTTATGGACTCACCATCCATTGGGGCTGTGCCTTGGAGGCTGCCAAGCTCTTTGGGCAAATCCTAGAAGAAAGGAAACTGCCCAATATTCCTCCATCCCACCTCTGAAGGTGCCTGGATCTCAGCCTCCAAAGAAAGTCATTCTCCCTCATTCCCCCATCCCTCCCCTTGACTTCATTAATCGACCCATTGAGTCAGATGATTTCCTACCACCTCCCACCTCCCTTCTTCCCATCCCCAATCCTTTATGCCAAGAAGCCTGAGAAAAAATCAGGAGTGAAGGGGGTTCACATGCTGGACAGAATAAACAGTCCTGGGATTCCATGGCTCACTGGGACCACTACTGAAGAGAAGACTTCTCTCCTGGATGTGAGGAAGGGTCGTTCCCAGGCCTGGGGGACAGAAGGAAAGGGTGCCTGGTGCCCTGCCAAAAAATTTCATGTGGGAGGAGAGAGTCGAAAGAAATGTAGGGAACTTTATCCAAACAGATTTAAAGCTGGTTAGACCTCGGGGGCAATCTAGTCCAACCCTCCTCATTTTACGGATGAGGAAACTGAGGCATAAGAAGGTTCAAGGTCACACCAGGAGTATTGACACTCAGAATCACATAATATTAGAGACATAAGAGACCATCTAGGCCAATGCTTCCATTTTACAGATGAGAAGACTGAGCCCCTCAAGGGAAGCTGACTTACCGAAGGTCACATAGCTTGTTCTACAGTGCAGATCTTTTGATTCCTAGGTTAGGATACTTTTTACTAGACCCTGTTGCATAAGGCTGGGAGGAGGGCAGATCCAGAAGTCCTGAACTCTAAAGAACTGGGAAAACAGAGAAGTGGGAAGCCTGGAACCGACAACAGAGGAGGACCATCCCATGCCCTAGTTATCTGGTGGCCTAAGCTAGCCAGCTCAGCCTCATGGCACCAGCAGTTCCACCTAACTCTCCTCTGGCCCTGACTCCAGCCCCTTGACAGCATCACTCCACAAGGAAATCTTGTAGTAAAAAAAAAAAAAAAAAAAAAAAAAAACAGAACAGGCCCTAACTCACTAAATGCCATCCTTATTTGAGAATCAGGAGTTAACATGTTCTAGCCCCATCCTGGCCACTGGACATGACTAATGGGATTCTGGATGTTTGACCAAAAAAATAAACAGAAGAAAAGATCCCATTCCTAGAGCCAAAGCACCGCCCTCCTGCGGGACCTCACTTAGCTGCCCCACTAGTACCATTTTGGACAAGTCCCTCACCCTCTCCCATCCTCCCCTTCCTCGTCTATAAAATAAGGAGGTTGGAATCGATGAGGTCCTTTTATGCTGCGTATATCCTAGTTATTTGCATATCATCTTCCCCAGGAGAGTGGGAGCTTCTCTAGGTTTTTACTTTTCTTGGGATCTCCAATTCTTAGCAGAGTGTCAGGCACAGAATAATAAGTGCCCATTGATTGACTAATCCCTTCCAGTGCTAAATCCCATGATCAGAATGCCAGGCTAGAAGGCAGGACCTTAGGACCATAGACAGAGCCCTGGCAGGCCACGGGGTCCAGATCCCTTATTGTCCAAAGGGAAAATGGGCTCTTGAATAGCTCAGAGATCCTTCCTGGCCCAGAACCCAATAGACCTCGTCTTTACTGGGGGGAATCAGGAGCATTTCCATCGCTCGAAGGCCTCTGGATAGGGAGATCTTCAGTAGCAGGGTCTGCAACTGCCCGGGACTGCATGTTTACCCAAGACACTGATCTATCACTTGGAAATCCAAAGGTTATTCCGAAGACACACACTCCTTTCAAGAATGATGCTTGGAACTTTTCAAGGAGTAGTCATTGTCCTCCGCCATAATCCCTGCCCTCTGGCCCGAGCACAAAACCCCGGGCACCCACCAGAGGCAACATTTCCATGAAATACTGCTTTACATGCAGTGAAAGCATTCGAGCTGACCCATACATCCGAGTGTTGTTATTGCCAACCAGGACTCTCGAGGGAAAACCCACATGCCTCACATTACCTAGGAGAGCTCAGTCACCCGATCATAATTAGACATGCCATCAGGCCTCAGACTGAGCTGCTAGGCATGCCTGGAGGAGGGGGGGTAGAGAGAGGGTGGGGGGAGGAGAGAGGGATGGAGACAGAGACAAAGAAATAGACAGAGAAACACAGAAAGAGGGAGACAGGAAGAAAGGAAGAAAGAAAGGAAGAAAGGAAGAAAGGAAGGAAGAAAGGAAGAAAGAAAGAAAGAAAAAGAAAGAAAGAAA
>NC_058130.1:769519505-769535274 GCF_016433145.1 Gracilinanus agilis
AGAGAGAGAGAGAGAGAGAGAGAGAGAGAGAGAGAGAGAGAGAAAGAGAGAGGAGAGAGAGAGAAGAGAGAGAGAGGAGAGAGAGAGGCAGAAAGAGAGAGAGAGGAGAGAGAGAGAGAAAAGAGAGAGAGAAGAGAAAGAAGAGAGAGGAGAGAAAGAGAGAGAGACAGAAAGAGAGAGAGAGGAGAGAGAGAGAAAGAGAGAGAGAAAGAGAGAGAGAGGAGAGAGAGGAGAGAGATGAGAGAGAGAGAGAGAGGGAGGAGAGAGAGAGAGAGAGAGAGAGAGAGAGAGGTCTGGCCGTGCTCTGGAGGAGGGGGCTCAAAGCCCCTTCCCAGACCTATTGGAGAGGAAGCACAGGAAGGAAAGGGCACAGGGTGTGGGACGAGGAGATGGAGCTCTACCCTTTCAGCCATTATGACTCCCACCCCATCATTTCATCTCTTGGACTTCAGAATCTGTCTTTAAAAGTTGATTTGAGGAGTGGGTGGGGGGCACAGTGCACAGAGCACCAGGCCTGGAGTAGGGAGGACCTGGGTTCAAATCTGGCCTCAAATGACCCTGGACAAGTCCCTTCACCCTAATTATCTAAGTCTTTACCACCCTTCTGTCTTAGAATTCATACTAAGGCAGAAGGGAGAGTTTATTTTGTTTTTGTTTTTTAAACCCTCACCTTCCATCTTGGAATTAATACTGTGTATTGGTTCCAAGGCAGAAGAGCAGTAAGGGCTAGGCAATGGGGGGTCAAGTGACTTGCCCAGGATCTCACAGTTGGGAAGTGTCTGGGGCCAGATTGGAACCCAGGACCTCCCGTCTCTGGACCTGGCTCTCTATCCACTGAGCTACCCAGCTGCCCCTGTTTTGTTTTAAAGTTTATTCAAGGGTGCATTTTAGGATGCCTGCCCTGGGCATGGGAAACACCATTACGGAGACCTTCCCCCAGCATCTCTTAGGCATAAGGCCCTGCCATGGCTGCCTCGTCTTCCACCCTCCTTCCTTCTCCTGAAGTCACCCACCTGAGCAATAAACGGCGTGATGAGGGCACCCACTCTTGCCATGCCGCTGCAGGTGCCCAGTCCCAGGGCACGGGTAGCTGTGGGGTAGACCTGGGAGAGAGAAGAGCCAAACGTTAAGCTCTCGCCCAGAGTTCTGAACTCTTCTGGCATCGAGGACCCTGCGGGAAGTCTGGCAAAGCCGGGGGCCCTCCTGGTAAGCGCACTATTAATAATATATAGGAATACATTATTATATATTATATTATATATTATAATTATATTATATAATATATAAAATAAGTATGTATTATATAAACATATTAACATATATATAAAAATAAGTAAGCGTGGAGAAAATAAAATACACACAACTACAAAGGAAGCCAATTGCACTGAAATTGAGTTACCGTGTTACAGAATGTATGTGTGTTACTGTGTTCTGTACATATGCTACAATATTGTTCTAATGTAGTATGTAGATATGTTTTGGTGGTGTATACATGCAACAATCATGTTATATTATACACATGCATGTTATTACATTGTATATCTACATATAGGTATGCCACAATACTGCTATATTCTAAATATGTTATTACATTGAGTACATATGCTACAATGTTAGTATATCTTGTTGTATTATCTATATATGTATATGCATGTGATACAGTGTTATTATATGTGCTATTGTGTTTTATATGTATGCCATATTACTATATCACATGTATGTTGTAATGTACATATATGTTACAATGCTATTCTATCGTCTATATTATTGTATTATATATATTTCAAAGTCATATTATGTATGCTGTGTTGTGTGTATATGTACATGGAAGTTATAATGTTGTTATATGTCATATTTTTATATATGTGACATTCTTGTATATATTGTAAGGTTTAAATTTAGGTTTTATACTAAATAAGAGAGTTCTAAAGTAATATTGTGGTCGCCAATTTTAAAATATTATAGCTTAAGTCAAAATGACTTTTAGCAGCTTTTATTTACAAAGAGGTGGAAAGAGTGAAAGTGGAAAATGTAGAAAAGAGTTGGAGCCTTAACAAGCCCACCAGCCCTTCTCTGGTGAGGTCCAGCCAACTCCCAACTCCACGTGGATTTCCCAGTAATCCTCAGCCAGAGGTCCTGGTGGTGTCTTCAGCCAGAGTTCCACCAACGCAACCTCCTCCAAAGCCAAGGCAGGAATCTCAGCCATTTACCCAGCAAGCCGCAGGATCCAGGGAAAAAGTCTCCTCCAAACGCCAGGAAAGGAATCCTCTCCCAGGCCATGTTGGTCTCTTTTTAAACTCCTTTTTCCACATCACTTCCTGTCTCTCCTCCTCTTCACAGAAACTAATGGCAGCCTTTCAATTTGCCTAGAACTACCCAAGGCAGGTGGGCAGTGGCCTTTGGAGGTGTGAGCTTACTCTACTGAGTGACTTGTGAACTTTTGTACTTAATGGTAAGTATGAGAACTTTAAGTTCTTGATTTGATCAGCCAAAAATAGGCAAGGGGAGAGTTAATCCTATCTTCACAATATATTATATATATATATATATGTTGTAGTGTGTATATATTGTATCATTATATTATATGCTATTGTATTGTGTATATATTATGTCATATTGTGTTGCATGCACATGCACGCACATGTTATAATATTGTTATATTACATTTGTCATACTTTAATATATGTGACATTATTGTATATATGTTGTAGTGTGTATATGCATATCATTATATTATATGTTATTATATTGTGTATATATGTTATGTCATCTCCTATATGTTATTGTGTTACATGTATATGTACACCTGTGTTATAATATTGCTATATTATATGTCATACCATTATATATGTGGTGTATATATATTGTAGTGTATATATCATATCATTATGTGTTATTGTATTGTGTACATATCCTATAGGTTATTGTGTTACATGTATATGTGTACCCATGTTATAATATTGTTAAATTACATGTGCCATACTGTTTTATATGTAACATTATTGTTTATATGTTGTGGTGTGTAGATATTGTATCATTGTATTATGTTATTGTATTATGTACATGTTATGCCACATTGAATATGTTATTGTATTGTTATATTACATGTGTCATGCTGTTATATATGTGACATTATTGTATTCATATTGTAGTGTGTATATTGACACCAATTACAATATCATTATATTATATGTTATTATATTATGTATATATGTTATTATATTGTGTATATATGTCTATATGTTATAATATTATGATGTATATATATATATATGTCACTCCATTGAGTATATATGTTACAATATTGTTATATTTTATTAATTATTGTCTATCTGTACACATGCATTACAATGTTGTATATGTTTTTGTGTTATACATGCCACAATATTGTTGTATGCTATATTGGTGTGTATATGTCACAACAGTGTTAATTTGTACATGTATGTGCATACAGCATGTATATCCACATGTATGCATGTTAGCATGATTGTGTGTTATCATATTATATATACATGCATTTTGCAGTGTTATGTTGTATGCATGTGATTGCACTGCATATATATTATTACATGACTATGTTGTACACATTACTATATTGTGTGTGTATATATATATACACAGTTGCTGTATTGTTGGTATATTGTATGTATGTGATTGCAATGGGTGTCTATTACCTATGTTATCATATGTTATGGATGTCTTTGTAATGTGTATCCACATGTGTGTGTGTTACTCTCTTGTTAGGTGACAGACATCCTCGTGTGGCATCTCCACTCCAGTGTTGCTCTCGTGTGTAAACATGTGTCTGTATCGAGGTGTGTGTGTGTACCCCGCACTATCATGCTGCCCCATCAGGCTCCCCGCAGCCACCCCTTCCCCAGCAGACGCTCCTACCTCTGGAGTGTAAACGTAGGCGGCCTGAAACCCTCCGGAAATGAAAGCCCTTGAGATGAAGAGAAGGACGGTGAGGGCACTTCTGGAGAGGAGAGGAGGGAGATGGCTGGTCAGCAGAGCCGGGGCGCCCCGACGTTTGTCCCCACCCTGACCATTGGCGGTGACCTTTGTGCATGCCCAGGTCCAGCTCCCACCACCCAAGGCAGAATCTGGTTAGTCTCATGGATCCACAAAGAACAGGGCTGGGAGAGGGGAAGCCTTGGGCAGAGCGGGTAGAGGAACTCCAAGTCAAGAGGATGGGCAGAATCTTGAGCCTGAACGCTAGAAGCCCAGGGTTTGAGTTCTGCCTCTTACACTTATTAGGTCTGAGTCCTGAGATGAGTCACCTAACATCTCTGAGGTTTATGTAGAAACCAGGAGGGTTTGACTTGTGATCTCTAGGGTCCCTTCCCTGGAGGACATGGAGTTAGGAAGAACAGGGTTCAGATCCTATCCCTGATACTTATGAGCTGAATGACCCTAAGTAAGTCACATAATCCTAAGAACCTCAGTTTCCTCATCTGTAAAATGGAGATAGTAATACCTGTGGGACCAAGGCTCAAAGGAGATAATGCACGTGAAGCACCTTGCAAATTTGAAAGCACTTTGTAAATAATGTTAGTTATATTAAATTAGTAGCAGCTTCCCACCATCCTCAGCTTCACAGAGGATGCAGGAGCATGACTAGGCAGGGGCTGAGCAGGCATGGGTGGGAGGTAGACAGTTAGAGGCCTCGCAGAGGACAAGGGCAGGAATTACATAGAACCAGAAATGGGCATAATCTGTGCATGAAAGCCATGCACAGAAAGAAGTATCTGCAAGTGTCATCCATTAGTAAAGAAGCATTTAAGGGGGCAGCTAGATGGCTCAGTGGATAGAGCCAGACTTAGAGATGGGAGGTCCTGGGTTCAAATGTGGCCTCTGACATTGCTCAGCTGTTACTTCACCTGGGCAAGTTACTTCCTCCTCATTGCATAGTCCTTCCTGCTCTTCTACCTTGGAACCAATACATGGCATTGATTCTAAGACAGAAAGTAAAGAGGAGGAGGAGGAGGAGGAAGAGAAAATGATGATGATGAAGAAGATGATGGAGAAGAGGAAGAGGAGAAGAAACATTTAAGTACCTACTATGTGCTAGGTACAGTACTAGGGGTCGGGCATATAAAGACAAAGAATGACATGGCCCCTGCCCACATTCCAAAGGGAGAGAAAATAGGGACATAGAAAATAAACACAATTATCTTTTCGGGGGGTGGGGGTAGCTGCTAGGATGTGTAGCAGGAAAGTCTTCCTGTAGGAAGTGGTGTTTGAACTATTTTTTTCTCATAGATTCTAAGGCATAAGAATAGTAAGGGCCAGGCAATTGGGTTAAGTGACTCTCCCACTAAGGTCCCACAACTAGGAAGTGTCTGATGACAGATTTGAATACAGATCCTCCTGACTCCAGGTCTGGTGCTCTATCCATTGTGCTACCTAGCTGCCCAAATTGAACTATTTTGAAGGTTCGTGAGATTTCCCTTTAAATAATTTCCAATGGACCCTGTAAGTATCTTGTATGTATCTAACATGTTTACATGTTGTCTCTCTTATTAGATTGGGAGCTCCTAAAGGGCAATGAGCAGGTGGAAAATTTGCCACACCTGAGCTACATTATCTCAGAAGCAGACCCAGAAGTGATTTACACATATCACCATTTGAGATGCTATTTGGATATCCACCTATCCAGGCACAACCATTTACCCCTACCTATACTTCATTGTTAGGAGGGGATACAACCATTGCCACATGTATAAGACAATTACAAACTAAATCGTGAGAACTCCATGACTCTGGAGCTGCTGTTCAGGCAGGCCCCATAGACTTCAAGCTTTATGATTTAAACCAGGTGATAGTGTCTACATAAAGAATTTCAAATGTACTAGGTTGACTCAACCTGCTTATGATGGACCATTTCAAGTCCTACTGACTACACCAACAGCCATTAAAATTGGGGAGATGGACTCATTGTAGCCATGTAAAATGAGTATCTTCTGTTGATGATGAATAATACTGATTGTATTTAACTATTGATTGTATTTGACTAAGACTTCCTATTGCTAGATCTGTACTATTTTGTTTCATTATATTTGATTGAGCCTTATACTTGAACAAATTGCCCTTCTAGGACAACACATATACTATCTCAAAAAACAAAAACAAAAACAAAAATCTCAATATCTGTATTAGTGACCTATATTGACCTGATGTGCCTTTTATAACATTGTGTGCCTTTTATGATTTTTTTTATTTCCTAGAATATATTATCGATTTTATAACTCCATTGTTTCATCTACCTCATTTGTACTCACATTGTGGATCATGGCAAGTTAAAGAGGAAATGAATTTATTTTTGGGCAAGTAGCCTCTATATTTTACCTCTGTGATTATGAAATATATACATTTTAAAATATTTTTTTGTTTTTCTTCCTACATGTATGACACAATATTTGATTTTTTAATAATTTTTTTAATTTTTAAAACCCTAATATCTTTATGTATATATATACATATATATATATCCCTTTATATTAATTTTATTTGTTACAGGGCTAGGCAATGGGGGTTAAGTGACTTGCCCAGGGTCACACAACTAGGAAGTGTCTGAGGCCAGATTTGAGATCTTTTTCCTCTAATTTTTGCATTTGAAGTATGTCACCAGTATTGAAAATATTTTTAACTCTTTTGATTTTAGCAATAGAATAAGCTAAGATGCCCATTTGCGTAGCATATTAACGTGTACCCCAAAAGCTTTGGACCATGGTAACTTGCCACTAGTTACTTAAATATTATGAGACTTTTGCTTAATGAATATGTCTAAATCAAGGAAAAAACTGACCACAAAGGAGTATAGAAGTTAACCTGCGAAGTGCGAAAGAAGCACAAAGATAAAAGAGACCAAACCAATCCTATGGGAATTTATGACATTCTGCACAAAGAGCACGAGAACTTGATCATGTTTGAGACTCGAAGTTGCAGCTATTTAACATATGTTAAACGCAGGACTTCCTTGTACCACACTCTCTATCAAGTACATAACATTGATTGTTCTGGCTCCATTATCCCAGAAAGCAAAGAAAATTGTCAAACTAGGGAATGCTATTTCCCATTTGTTTCAAGATCTAGTCTCTTTTTCTATTCTCTTTCATAATGTGACAACTTACTGTAGTCCAGACTGCTAAACTGGGTTAGCGAGTAATTGTCGTTGCAGGCTTATGGACATGGATCGCTACAAGAACCTGTTGTGATTTGTGAATTTTTTCTTACAATTTTTTTCATGGTTTTTTATGTTCTATATTTCACTCAGAGGTTAATTTTATTTTTATTTTTAAAATTTCTTTGAATTTTTTTATGTTTTTGATAATTGATTCATATGCCTTATGACTTGACCATGTATCTCTATGTTAATCCTACGTGTATCCCTGTATCCTCCTCAGGAGGGGAATTTGTTAATATTCTCCTCAGGGGGGAATGTATTTTTATTTTGTAATGAAAAGCTTTACTTTCCTTTTGAGAAAAAACATTTCTAAAGGTAAGAAATTTACTGCCTCCTGGAATCCAGAGACTGAATTCCTTGTGGAAGATGCCATGGAAATGCCTGCAGAAACTGCACACTGCTCCAGGAGTTCCTGAGCAAACTGAATGTGCAGAATTGAACTTTGGTGGTTTGAATACATTTGTTTATATATACTTTGTTGTACCAAAGGGGACTGCCCCCTAATTGGTTTTGTTCTTGATTCCCTTTTGTTTCCTTATCCCCAAGTTGTTGTATTTTCCCTATGTAAATATTGCTTGTATCTTATATTATGTTAAAATAATCCATTGGGGAGACTGGTCTCCCAAAGGATCACAGGGGGAATGTGCAGGTGGAAAATTTGCCACACCTGAGCTACATTCTCAGCATCCTTTTAAGCATGTCCTCATTTGACATACAGAGATTTGGGAGATAAATTTGATTGAGACCCACCCTGCGGGGTTCTTTTTTAGGCTTTGCTTTGGTTAAAGTGTGGCAGATGTGGGTCTCTGGCTCTGTGCCCTGCTCACTTGGCTAAAGGAATCCCTTTTCCTCTCATTTTTTGTTATTATTAAATCCTTTAATTAAAATATCAGGAGTATTCACTCAATTTTATTCTTATAGCAGGAACTGTCTTTTGCCTTTCTTTGTATGCATAGCACTTAGCCCAGGGTCTGGCACGAAGTTAGGGCTGAAGAAATGCTGATTGATCAACTGAATGAGGTCTTTAACTTTCTCATTGGCTTTAGACATAGTAATAATAATAATGCCTGCCATTATTTTATTATTTTTATTATTAAAATATATTAATTTATTTACTAATTTAGAAATTAAAAGGTATTTATTAATACCTCTGTGTTTAGGTTTCCAAAATTCTTGTTTAAGCCTCACTATAACATCATGAGTTAAATTCTATGGGTATTATTGCTTCCATTTGACAGATGGAGAAATTGAGGCTCAGAGAACCTCATAAGCTTGCCTAGCCATGGTCCCAAGGCTAGTAACTTTCAGAGGCAAGACAGGAATATAAGGCTCTCCCAACTCACAGTTCAACAGTTTATCCACTACACCACACTTGCCACTAGCCAGAGTCCCATCCTGTACAAATGCTTAAGCAAAAACTCAGGAGGATAAAGGGGGCAATATCTTGGGAGCAAGCAGGTGGCCAGGAGAGGGGTTGCTTGGCCCCATGGCCCGTCCTCTATTCTTGATCCTACCTTCCAACGCAGATGAGCAGCAGGAGACTACAAAAAGAGAAGACGAAAAAGGAGAGGGCCATCGTTTTCTTTCGACCTAGACGATCGATGATCCACACAGTCACAAGGATGCCTATTGAGAGAGGAATAGTGTTAGATGGCAAAGGCCAGGGAAGGCACTTGGGGGCTAATCAGGGAAGCTATCTAGTGGTTCTCCCCAGCCCCTCTGTTGCCTGCAGCTGGGGTCATCAAAAGCACCATTTCATGGATATCAAATCTATAGTATCCATCTGAGATCCCTTACATGGACAATTCCCTAGCCTTTTTGGGGAAGCGAAGTTGGGAGGACCTATGGAAGGTTCCCAATGGGCACCACATCAGTCAGAACAGTGCCTGCTGGGTAGTTACTATAAAAAGACTATAGTTTTTGTTTTTTAATTAATTATTTAATATAATTAATTTAGACTATTTTTCCATGGTTACAATTCATGTTTTTTCCTCCCCTCCTCCCACCCCTCTCCTGTAGCCAACAAGCAATTCCATTGGGTTTTACATGTGTCATTGATCAAGACCCATTTCCATATTATTAATGTTTGAACTAGAGTTCAGAGTCTACATCCCCCCAATCATGAAGAGACTCTAGTCTTTGAGGATACAAGTTGAGTCACATAAAGAGTCTTCTTCCTCACACTCTTGGCACTTTTCCTCCTGATCTAATACTGACTGCTGGACCAGACACTACTCCTCCACCTGGTTTTCCCACTCATCAAAGTCTCTCAGATGTTAATTCTCTGCCAATAGCATGATAACCCAAACCACCTTCTGCTTTGGGGCCTCTCTTCATCTGCTCCCACAAGGGGATTGCCCTTCACCCTCCTGAGTGGCAACCACTTATACATGATGGACTTGTGTCATTTGACAGAGCCCTGAACTCCCATGTAATCCTTGTGTCAAAAGCTTCTCTCAGAGACTAGAGATATGACCACTATTTCTTTAAGAGCCAAAAGTAATATTGAGAAGAGTAGTTTTACTAGATTGTTGCTTAGTTAATTAGTTATGTCTCTCATGAACTCTTTTCAGTATTTCTCATGCCAATTCTTTTTTTTTTAAACCCTTAACTTCTGTCTTGGAGTCAATACCTCCCATCTCTAAGTCTGGTTCTCAATCCACTGAGCCACCCAGCTGCCCCCTTACCCCATTTCTTATGGATGAATCACCAGTGAAGAGGCTATAGCCGCAGGAATCAGGAGCTCCTGGGTTCCAATCTGGCCTCAGACACTTCCTAGCTTGGTGACCCTGGGCAAGTAATTTAACCCCCATTGCCCAGCCCTTCCCATTTTTCTGCTTTAGAAATACACAGCATTGATTCTAAGACAGAAGGTAAGGATTTAAAGAAAAACAGTAAACTGCAGCTGAGACTTGGTGAACAAAGTCTCGAGTTCTCCTTTCTTGCTACATCTATGTTCCTCTGCCTCCATCACAGATCAAACCTCAATCAAGATTCTGATACGGTCTGCAATATCCAAACACTTCCCTTAGCATCAACACATCTAAGTACAAGGCAAATGAACTCCTGTCTAATCCAGAGGTGGGAGCAGCATAGGTACCAGCCAGCTGGGCAGTGGCCCTCAGTCTCTGGCTGGGTCCCCCTCTCTGTAGACAGAATGACCACTTACCTGGAAACTCTGATAAGGTGGTCAAGAGCAAGTCCATGTAATCCTCTTCAGTCAGGTATTCACAAGCCAAGCTACACTTGGCCTTCACGGCTTTCCTTCTGCTGGACACTGGGGCGGGGGGACGAGGCAGAGGAGGAAAGGAACACTTAAATGCTCCAGCTGCAATCTTCATGACTTCCTACTCTCTTGTTTCCAATTCAATAACAATCAACAATGTTTCTAGTGATTATAACTCTAATAATTGTAATAACTCTACAATATGTAATTATAAGTATAATAATGGCAATAACTAGGATTATAATAACATTTAACATACTTAAAAACTTGCAAAGCCATTTACAAATATCTCATTTGATCATCACAACAAAACCCTGAGATATGGGTGTCATTATTTTCCCCATTTTCGTTGTTGCTGTTCAGGCATGTCTGACTCTCTGTAACCTTATTTGGAGTTCTCTTGTTCAAGACACTGGAGTGGTTTGTCATTTCCTTCTCCTGTTCACTTGACAGATGAGGAAACTGAGGCAAACAAGGTTAAGTGAGACACTGGAGTGGTTTGCCATTTCATTCTCTAGCTCATTTGAAAGATGAGGAAACTGAGGCAAACAGAGGGAAGTGACTTGTCTAGGGTGTTATAGAGAAAATATAGATTAGAGATTTAGTTAGCAGACAGCAGATTTAGCTGGAAAGCTGGCAAGAGCTTGGAATTCCAAACTTGGAATCCTGCCACAGAAGGGAACTTGCACACAGTGACTTCATGGAGTTGGCAGTTGTTGGTAGTTGCTGGCTTTGTAAGCTGCTATCTGGGTGAGCCAGTGTGGTGTTTAGGATCTCAATACTTTGGAGTTGTTCCTTGAACCTTAATACAAGATCTTCAATCAAGAACTGTGAAGTTGCAGGTTGAGACAGGATTTTTATCTGTGCTGTTGGACACACAGATAATCCGATCTCCCTGACTTCCCACTTGGATTATATCTTGCTGTGCAACCAGAGTTTTCTGGGACCCGTGACATCTAGAGCCCAGTCAAGGACAGCTTTGTGAGATACCCTTACCCCTGACAAGCCAGCTTTGCCATAGGCAATCTGCTGGTAGATTTAGTGTACAGAGTAGTCATCACCATCCCTTCATTCCCTGATAGTTACCTTTAGACATAAGTGGCAATTTTTCCTACTTCCCTTCACTCCTTATCCTAGTTTGTTATTAAAACCCTTTTATTTATACAGATCTTCCTTGTTCTTTCCTTTCCCAGACAAACCTGGCATCTTGACAACAAGAACCCACTGAGATAACCCTAGTGATGTGATAATTAGATTAAGTCTACACTGCCCATCTTTAGATTTAATCACCAAAGGTGAGAACACCTCCAATTTTGGGAGGTCCATAACCCACGTGTGCTAGAGAGGGTGATGAATCAGAATCGACTGACTGCCCCCTGGGCAGTACTATGAGAAGCATCTGTTGTGATTGGACACGCAAACTAGGAGGGAGGCACAGGAAGTGATGCATAAGTGACCCCTTTAAAAAGAGAGAGTTGAGGGAGTCAGAGGTCTTCAGCTAGAGAAGGGCTTCTGTTTGGTGAATGGGACATGGAGGAGCTCTGGACCTGGGACCCTGAGACCTTGGTGAGTCTGCTCTTAATCTCTTTCTCTCTTAGAACTACACGTGGTGAGTGAAGAAGGCTGACTTCTTTAACCTCCCAGGAAGTACTAGCTTCCAGGAGGCTCCCTTGATTGGGAGAAGCCCTTGTGACTAAAACCCTTTAATTGACTTTTAAGCTTTGGCTGGACCTCTGGAGCCCTTCCGGAGTAAAACCCACATTTGAATACAAATCTCTTATTCCACTCTCTTCTCATCTCTCTACTGCCACTCTCCTATATTTGTAAATAAACTTTCATAAAAGTCAATTTTGACTTGAGGTTATTCCTTAATTTGATCCCAAAACCCCCTTTCTCCCCTTACAGTAGCTTCTCCTGGTGGTTTCCCTCTTCCCTCCATTCCCATTCCTCTCCTTACCAAACCACGCCGGAGTTGTTTGTCACTGGTTTTGTTATTTTGTTAGTTAATACACAGAGTTATTTATTTATTTACCATAACAAGGGTCACACACAACTCCAAGTCTAGTCTCTTTCTGCTGTAATGCCTAGAGGCCAAATACTCATTATCCCCCCCCAAAATACAAAACTTCCAAAATATAGAGACCTACCAGAAGAGATAGAGATCATGCAGGACCTGGACAAAGTCCACATCATCTCTATCACCCTGTCTTAGCAGTCGACATGTCCCAAGGAAGCTTATAGAAGAGCTTATATCCTCAGGGTTTTATTAAATTACAGAAAGCAGTCATTTAAACATTTTTTATAAAGCCACTGTGGGAATTTGTTTAGCTTGACTATGAATATCTGGTTTTGATTTTTTTTAAACTCTTACCTTCTGTCTTAGAATCTGTACTAAATATAGGTTTTATAGTGTTTAAAAAATAAAATAAAGCAGAGGAAAGTCAAGAGAAAAAAGGGTCTTTAATAAGAAAAAAAATACTTTTGCTCCAGACCAGCTCCTTAGCTCCCTCACAACCCTTTTCTCTTAACTTTCCTCTGCTTTCTTTATTTTTTTAAAACATCACAGTTCCAAGGCAGAAGATTGGTAAGAGCTAAGTGATTGGAGTTAAGTGACTAGCCCAGGGTCACACAGTTAGAAAGTGACTGAGGCCATATTTGAACTAGGACCTCCTATCTCCAGACCTGGAGTTCTCTCCACTGAGCCACCTAGCTGCCTCAACTATGAATATTTGTCACAAAGACTTTATTGTTCTTCTTTTTTTTTTCCTAATGGGAGACTTTAATGGAAGGTGATAAGAAGTAGTCAGTCAATAAGAATTTATTAAGCACCTACTATGTGCCAGGCACTCTGCCAAGTCCTGGAGATACAAAAAAAAAAAGGCAAAAGACAGTCCTTGTTGTGTGATCCTGAGCAAGTCACTTAACCTCCATTGCCTAGTCCTTACTGCTCTTCTGCCTTGGAACCAATACACAGTATACATTCTAAGATAGAAGATAAAGGTTTTTTTTTTTAAAAAAACTTTTTTTAAAAACACTTTTTGGCTGTGTGACCCTGGACAAGTCACTTAACCTGCATTGCCTAACCCTTTCTGCTCTTCTGACTGGGAATCCATACTTGGTATTGATTCTAAGACTGAAAGTAAAGGTTGAAAATTTTTTTTAATTGCTCATTTCAGCAGGACACTTTTAGAAAAATCTGGAATTACATGAACTGATATGAAATGAAATGAGCAGAACCAGAAGAACATTGTACACAAAAACAGCAATATTGTGCAATGACCAACTGACCAATTCCCTATTCTTAGCAATACAATGATCCGGGACTAATGATGAAAAATGCTCTCCACCTCCAGAGAAGGAAATGATAAAATCTGAACACAGATCAAAGCAAACTTTCTTTTACTTCATCTTTCTTGTGCTTATTTATTTTTTGTTGTTTGTGTTTTCTTTCACAACATAACTAATATGGAAATATGTCTTGTATGACTGCTCACATATAGCCTACATCAAATTGCTTGCCATCTCAGGAAGTGGGGAGAGGAGGGAGAGAATTTGGAACTCAAATTTTAACAAAATGAATGTTAAAATTAGTTTTCCATGTAACTGAAAAAATATTAAAGAAAAAAAGAATTGCTCAATTTCTCAGCATTGATACGATAATAGAAATTGTTCTCCTGGTTCTGTTCACTTCACTGAGGATTTTTTTTTAATTCAGAGAAGTAAAGGAAAATCAGAAAGAATCAAAGAGGAGGATAGTTTGCTATAATATAGAGCAATCTTTTAAAGCTAAAACCCCAATTCATATACCTATATATACACGTGACAGGTGATATCATATGTTTTGCTTTTGCATTTCTACTCCCATAGTTCTTTCTCTCATTATGGAGAGCATTCTTTCACAAAAGTCCTTCAGGAGTGTCCTGGCTTGTTGCATTGCTACTAGGAGTAAAGTCCCTTACATTGGATAGTTCCACAATGTTTCACTTTCTGTGTATAATGTTCTCTTGGTTCTGCTCATTTCACTCTGCATCAGTTCAATGAGGTTCTTCCAGTTCACATGGAATTCCTCCAGTTTATCATTCCTTTCAGCACAATAATATTCCATCACCATCAAATACCACAATTCGTTCAGCCATTCCCCAATCGAGGGACACACCCTCATTTTCCAATTTTTTGCCACCACAAAGATTGCAGCTACGAATGTTTTTGTACAAATATTTTTCATTATTATCTCTTTGGGGGTACAAACCCCAGAAGCAAAGGGCATACAATCTCTTAAAGCCCTTTGGGCATAATTCCAAATCGCCTTCCAGAATAGTTGGATTAATTCACACCTCCACCAGCAATGTATTGGTGTCCCAATTTTGCCGCATCCCCTCCAACATTTATTATTTTCCTGTACTGTAATATTGGCCAATCTGATAGGTGTGAAGTGGTACCTCAGAATTGTTTGATTTGCATTTCTCTAATCAGGAGGGATTTAGAACAATTTTTCACGTGCTTATTGATAGTTTTGATTTCTTCATCTGAAAACTGCCTATTCATGTCCCTTGACCATTTTTCAGTTGGGGAATGGATTGATTTCTTGTACAACTGACTTAGTTCCTTATAAATTTGAGAAATTAGACCTTTGTCAGAGATTTTTGTTATAAACCCCCCCCCAATTTGTTTCTTCCCTTCTAATTTTGGTTTCATTGTTTTTATTTGTACAAAAACTTCTAAGTTTAATATAACCAAAATTATTCATTTTACACTTTATAATATTCTCTTTCTCTTGTTTGGTCTTAAATTCTTTCCTTTCCCATAGATCTGACAGGTATACTATTCTATGTTCCCCTAATTTGTTTATGATTTCCTTCTTTATATTTAAGTCATTCTCCCATTCTGAATCTCTCTTGGTATAGGGTTTAAGATGTTGATCTAAACCTAATTTCTCTCATACTGTTTTCCAATTCCAAATTCCATAATTTGAGATTTGGTAATGCTAGACCTCCATCCTTCACATTTTTTCCATTAGTTCCCTTGATATTCTTGATCTTTTGTTCATCGAGATGAACTTTGTAACACATTTTGATAATTCTATAAAGAAGTTTCTTGGTAGTTTGATAGGTATGGCACTGAATAAGTAAATTAATTTAGGTAGGATTATTATTTTTATTATGTTAGCTCATCCTACCCAGGAGCAATTAATGTTATTCCAATTGTTTAAATCTAGTTTTAGTTGTGTGAAAAGTGTTTTGTAGTTGTGTTCATATAATTCCCAACTTTGTCTTGGCAAGTAGATTCCCAGAAATTTTATATTGTCTGGAGTGATTTTCTTTCTTTCTTTCTTTCTTTCTTTCTTTCTTTCTTTCTTT
>NC_058130.1:769545212-769554749 GCF_016433145.1 Gracilinanus agilis
GACAAAACCAGTGGAAATGTGCGTTGGCCATGGGTGGGGGGAGTGTGGGGGGTGAAGGGGAAAGTAGGAGCATGAATCATGTAACCATGTTAAAAATGAATATTAATAAATGTTTAAATTTAAAAAACAAAAGCAAAAACAAAAACAAAAACAAAAACTTGATCAAAAATTCCTTTTCCAAAATTCAAGATCTGTTGTCCAATGGTCTGACTGGAATTCAAGCAAAAGTTTGTTCTCTGAATAGATTCAGTGTTTTTTACTACTGGGAAAGGATCGATTTTTTTTTTTTTTTTCAGCAAATCTCCCCATTGATTTAGAGATCTGAGATGGAAAGATTAGCTCTTCCTTCAATTAACATGACTGCTTTAACCGTTACGTTCTCAATCCTATTTCTTCTCACTATTTCTTCTTTTTTGAGCTGGAAGGGACCTCAGAAGCCATTGGGTCCAATGACTATATTTTACAAATGAGGAAACTGAGGCCTAGACTTGCTCAGTCCTCCAGGTAGCTGGAGGCAGAGCCCTTTGCTCTTTCCTCTATGCCAACCCATCTCCCCAGTGCATTGGCTATTTA
Organism: Gracilinanus agilis; assembly: GCF_016433145.1. Taxonomy (NCBI): domain Eukaryota; kingdom Metazoa; phylum Chordata; class Mammalia; order Didelphimorphia; family Didelphidae; genus Gracilinanus; species Gracilinanus agilis. Next base: position 769,545,786 of record NC_058130.1, read on the forward strand.
CTAACATCTCGGGCAAGGAGAACACTGCGGCAGCCTGGGATTTGCTAATAAGATCGTCTTCGAGAAACATGGAAGTCTTTCGTGGCACGTGGTCATAGGAATACATTCACGGGAACCCAGAGCACGTAGGGGGAAATAACACGGGTACCAAAAAGCCTCTTACCATATAAACCACAGCAATAAAGTTGTCCATCTAAATTGGGGTGTGAAAAGGTCCCTAATTTTGCCTCGGTCTTCCTGTTTCAAAACAAAGACAAATTCTGTTTACATTTCTGAACTCAAAAGAAGGCGGCTTTCTGAAAGGGGGGAGGGATAAGTTTATTGGCTAAAATCAGTGGGAGTGACAGATTCCAGAGGAAATGCCACCTAGCCTAGGCTTTGTGGTATGTGGGAAATAAATATTCAGATCCAACCTGCAAAGATCCAAAGTCTACTCTAGGCAGCAAATATCGACTCTTGTTCATCCTGTTTTGTTTTTTTTTTAACTTATCCTTACTGTCTGTCTTAATTACAATTGTAAGACAGAAGGACAAGGGCAAAGCAAAGGGGGTTAAGTGACTTTCCCAGGGTCACACAACTAGGAAGTTTCTGAAGCCAGATTTAACTCTGGTCCTTCTGACTCCAGGTCTGAACCACTTAGCCGACCCTGAGACCTGCGGGACAGGACAAGCCTTTTCTTTCAAGGAGCCTGGAAAATTGAACCTTGAGAAGGTTCTGAAATGACGAGTTCATACATTTAGAGCCCAAATATACCTAATCCAACTCATTCATTTTAAGATGAGGAAACTGAGGTCTGGAGAGGTTATATAACTTTTCCCTGAATCTTACAGGCAGTAAACAGTAGAACTGGGATATGCCCCCGGGTGCTCAGACTCCCAATCCAGCTCTCTTTCCATTCCCATCCCCCCCAATCCCAATCAGTGACAGAACACTCAGGACCAGGGTCAGGGCACTGACCTGTCTAGAAATGATCAGTTTCCCCAGGGGCATTGGTGCACCATTCTCTGTGGCGATCCTCTTCAAGGTGGCGATAGCCTTTTCCTGGTTCCCCGACAGCACGTCATACCTTGCACTCTCAGGAAGCCACTGGGAAGGCAGAGGGGATCAACCCCCAAGGAAAGTCAGGGTGAGGCCAGCCACTGACTCTCTGCTGGGCCCCAATATCTGGGCCTGCTGTCTGATCTCCAGGCCCATCCCAGGCAGGGCCCTGGTAACAGTGACCACCAACGGGCCTCCGAAAGTGATCTTAGACCCTCCTTTGACCAGGAAGCCTCTTAAGGGCAGACACCAATTCATTGTTTTCTTTGTACTTCCTCTGTGTGTTACATGGTACCTGGTAAGCATTTAATGCGGATTGATGGGGTTTGGGATACCCGACTAAGCAAGGAAAAATGAGAAATCAAAGACATCCGGAGTTGAAACTTTTGGCCACAATCAAATAGGATGATGTGAGTTAAGAAAGTTGTGATGCTGGAGATGGCAGGATTGCCAGTAAGTTAATTCATTTACTTTATCTATCTATCTGTCTGTCTGTCTATCTATCTATCTATCTATCTATCTATCTATCTATCTATCTATCTATCTATCTATCTGTCTGTCTATCTATCTATCTATCTGTCTATCTATCTGTCTATCTATCTATCTATCATCTGTTTGTCTATCAGTCCACCCATCATCCATCCATCCATCTATGTCTACCTATTGGTTCATCCATTTATCTATCTATCTATCTATCTATCTATCTATCTATCTATCTATCTATCCATTTGTCTGTCTGTCTGTCTATGTCTATCTATCCATTTGTCTGTCTATCTCTCTATCTGTCTGTCTATCATCTGTCTGTCTATCTAGCTATCTATTATCTGTCTATCAGTCCATCTATCTATCTCTTGATCCATCTGTCTATTTCTCTATCTATCCATCCATCCTCCGATATCTATTTATCGGTCCATCTGTTTATCTATCTATCATCTATCTGTCTGTTTATCTAGTTATCATCTATCTGTCTGTCTATCTATCTATCTATCTATCCATCTGTCTTTCGATATATCTATCTATATGTCTGTCTGTCTTTCTGTTTATCTGACTGTCCATCTATCCATCTGTCTGTCTATCTATATGTCTGTCTATCTATCTATTTGTCTATCTATCTGTCTGTCTTTCTGATTATCTGTCTATCTATCTGTCTGTCTTTCTGTTTACCTGATTGTCTGTCCATCTATCAATCTGTCTGTCTGTCTATCTATTTGTCTTTCTATCTGTCTATCTATTTATCTGACTGTCTGTCCATCTGTCCATCCATCTATCTATCCATCCATCCATCTATCTATCTATCTATCTATCTATCTATCTATCTATCTATCTATCTATCTATCTATCTTCACTCTTGCCTTCCATTTTCTTTTCTTTTTCTTTTTTAAAACCTTTATCTTCTATCTTAGAATCAATTCTGTATATTGGTTCCAAGGCAGAAGAGCAATAAGGGCTAGGCAAATGGGCTTAAGTGACTTGTTCAGGGTCATCCAGCTTGGAGGTCTTTGAGGTCAGATTTGAACCCCAAACCTCCTCTATGCCTGACTCTCAATCCACTGAGCCACCTAGCTGCCCCCTTGCCTTCTATTTTAGAATCAATACTGTGTATTGGTTCCAAGGCTAAGCAATAAGGGTGAAGTGACTTGTCTAGGGTCATATAGTTAGGAAGTATCCGAGGCCATATTTGAACCCAGGACCTCCTCTCCCTAGGCCTGGCTCTCAAACCACTGAGCTACCCAGCTGCTTTTATCATCAAGACTAATCATTTGCTTTTTTTTTTTAAACCCTTAACTTCCATCTTAGAATCAATACTGTGTAATGGTTCTAAGGCAGAAGAGTGGTAAGGGCTAGGCCATGGGGGTCAAGTGACTTGCCCAGGGTCACACAGCTAGGAAGTGTCTGAGGCCAGACTGGAACCCAGGACCTCCTGTCTCTGAGCCTGGCTCTCCATCCACTGAGCCACCCAGCTACTCCTTGCCACCATTTAAAACTTGCTGTTTACATGGTCCTTTGGGGTATATAAAGCTTTTTGTTCATATTATTTCATTTTGGCCTCCCCACTATCCCATGGTGAGGTATTATCTTTTCCATTTTTCAGAATCAAGGCACATTGATTGTCTTTCACAATAAAAAAAATAGAGTTTTAATGATTTTCTAATAATTCTTTCTAATTCGGGCAGAATTCTGGGTATGAGCGTGTGTGCGTTTCCCTGTGAACGTGCGTGTGCTTGACACGCTCATTCCAGTGCAGACGGTTCCTGAAAAATAACAACACGAGAGCCGGCAGCGGCAGAGAATGGCTTCCACCACACGGAGTCCAGGAGGAAGGCACGGGCTCCCCGGTAACATGGCTTTGGGAGCCTCTGAGCCCCACGACAAATGGGATCGCCAAGGCAGATCCGTCTGAGAAGGCCTGCTGCATCCTTGCTCCAAGCACAATCTATGGATCTGCCCTGGGTATGCCGCAGCCTGCTCCGATCTAGTCCTGGCCCCAAACGCCTCTGGAGGCTCCCAGAGCTCCCTCCCTGCCTCAGTGTTGTGTGGGAAGGGCCGTACCGAAGGCACGGATCGGATCCGCCTGCTGGTTCTGGGGTGGGCACTCTAACAGCCCTGGAAGTCCTTCTGAAGCCCCGGAACAATAGAACTGGGCTCAGCAAGACGAATTCCTTAAAATAGGAAACTGCCAGATGGCAGGCTAGAGGGAGCTCCTCCCCGCCCCGGCTTTGCTTCTACCCCTCTCTCCAGAGGGGGATCTCAGCCAGGGTGGCTGGTGGCAGTTGCCCCATCGGTGCCCCTGGTGTCTCATCAGGAGGTGTCTTCTGACCCAGGGATGCTGTAAGAACCTTCGGGTAATCTGAGAACCAGGCTCGGCACCCAAGGGAGGGACAGAGGCCTCAGCACCGTGCGTGCTGCCTGCCTGGAGGCAGAGCAGACACCGTAGTCAGGAAGGCAGGTGTCTGCTGGGGATTTATTTGTATTGAGTTTGCTCTTTAGTTCCACCAAGAAACGAATACCCAGTCAGGAGACATTCGTTTGTAAAAGGCTTGGTAGATGGAGCGTGACTGCTTGTAGAAAGACTAAATGGCATTTTCACAGAAGGGCGGAAGCCTTCCAGCCAATCCCCAAAGCAACATAGGAATCAAGGGGAGAGATGTTGGACCTGGTGCGGGGGGGCTGGGAGGGAAGAGGAGGAAACATTAGGTCCCTTTGGACCCTCTGACTCTACTCCACAGTGCTCAGGACAGGGAATGTCAGAGACAGGAGGGGGCTTAGAACAGGGAATGTCAGAGCTCAGAAGGACCTAGAACAGGGACTAACAGAACTGGGAAGGATCTAGAAATGACATGTCAGAACTGGGAGGGGTTTAGAACAGGGAATGTCAGAGCTGGGAAGGACCTAGAACAGGGAATGTCAGAACAGAGAAGGATCTAGAACATGGCATGCCAGAACTGGGAGGAGGCTTAGAACCAGAAATGTCAGAACTGGGAAGGATCTAGAACAAGGAATGTCAGAATTAGGAGGGAGCTTAGAATAGGAAATGTCAGAGCTGGGAAGGATCTAGAACATGGCATATCAGAGCTGGGAGGAGGGCTTAGAACAGGGGGTGTCAGAGGTGGAAGGAGCCTTAGAACAGGGAATATCAGAACAAAGAAGGATCTAGAACGTGGCACGCCAGAACTTGGAGGAGGCGTAGAACCAGGAATGTCAGTGCTAGAAGCGACCTAGAACAGGGAATGTCAGAACTGAGAAGGATCTAAAACATGGCATGCCAGAATTGGGAAAGAGCTTAGAACAGGGAATGTCAGAGCTTGGAATGACCTAGAACAGGGAATATCAGAACAGAGAAGGATCTAGAACATGGCATGCCAGAAACTGGGAGGAGGCTTAGAACCAAGAATGTCTGAGCTGGGAAGGACCTAGAACAGGAAATGTCAGAAACTGGGAGGGGGCTTAGAACCAGGAATGTCAGAACTGGGAAGGATCTAGAACAAGGAATGTCAGAACTGGGAGGGAGCTTAGAATAGGAAATGTCAGAGCTGGGAAGGATCTAGAACATGGCATGTTAGAGCAGGGAGGAGGGCTTAGAACAGGGGATGTCAGAGGTGGAAGGAGCCTTAGAACAGGGAATATCAGAACAGAGAAGGATCTAGAACATGGCATGTCAGAACTGGGAGGGGCTTAGAACAGGGAATGTCAGAGCTAGGAAGGACCTAGAACAGGGACTAACAGAATTGGGAAGGATCTAGAAATGGCATGTCAGAACTGGGAGGGGTTTAGAACAGGGAATGTCAGAGCTGGGAAGGACCTAGAACAGGGAATGTCAGAATGGAGAAGGATCTAGAACATGGCATGCCAGAATTGGGAAAGAGCTTAGAACAGGGAATGTCAGAGCGGGGAAGGACCTAGAACAGGGAATGTCAGAGCTGGGAAGGACCTAGAACAAGGACTAACAGAACTGGGAAGGATCTAGAAATGGCGTATCAGAACTGGGAGGGGCTTAGAACAGGGAATGTCAGAGCTTGGAATGACCTAGAACAGGGAATATCAGGACAGAGAAGGATCTAGAATATGGCATGCCAGAACTGGGAGGAGGCTTAGAACCAAGAATGTCTGAGCTGGGAAGGACCTAGAACAGGGAATGTCAGAACTGGGAGGGGGATTAGAACCAGGAATGTCAGAGCTGGGTAGGATCTAGAACATGGCATGTCAGAGCTGGGAGGAGGGCTTAGAACAGGGGATGTCAGAGGTGGAAGGAGCCTTAGAACAGGGAATATCAAAGCCTTTACCCTTCTTTATATCCTCTGACCCCAGGAGGGCACCTAGCACATAACAGGTGCTTAATAATTGCTCACTGACTTGATTCAGAGCTGGGAGAGACCTTAGAAGATAGAATATTGATATGAGAGTTGGAATAGATATGGGTCCACCTTGCTTGTTTTCCAGAAGCCCAGTGTGGGGGGGATGTGACTTGCCCCAAGTCACAGAAGCAAGTTAGTGTCAGGGCACAGACCAGGTCCTGAACCCTACCCCAGGCTCTTGCCCTGGCATGGCAGTGCCTTCATGATGGGGGCTCAGCTAGTCCCCATGTACTCAGCTCACTTCCCATCCCTGCAACAAAGATGGAGAAAAGTTGGATGGACCCTAAAAGGAACCCGCAGATTTGTATGAATGGAAACACAAGTGAATCGAGCAGAACCAGGGGAAGAGTTTCTCCAGTAACAACAGATGGCAAAGGCTTGGGAACTTTACCCACCATCGTGACCAACATCCACTCCAGAGGACTCCTGATGGAACTTCCACCCACTTCCAGAGAGAGAAGCCAAGGCCCGAAAGGGCAGATGGAGCCCATTTGCTTGGGACATGGCCGATTCAGGAATTTGTTTTGTTTGACCACCCAGGTTTGTGACAAGGCAAATTTGTTCTCCTTTCTTTTTCAATTTGGAAGTGAAATGTCAAAAGCCGATTTTAGTTGACTGAAAAAAATTAAATTTAGAAAAATAAAGAAATACCTACAAAGCACAAGATAGCAAACAGAAGAAGAGGGACAGCAGAAAGGATCAGCAGCCAGCGCCACCCCAGGCTGGGCATCACAAACACCGCCAGGACGACTTCAAACACCGTCCCGATGGCCCAGAACACCTGCCACAGGAGAATCAAAATCAGAGGTAAGTAAGAGGCTACCTTAGGAGCAGCTAGGGGGCCCAGTGCATAGAGGGTCAGGCCTGGAGTCAGGAAGACCTGAGTTCAACTGCAGCCTCAGACACTTGCCAGCTGAATGACCCTGAGCAAGTCACTTCACCCTATTTGCATCAGTTTTCTGTAAAATGAGCTGGAGAAGGAAATGGCCAACCACTCTAGTATCTCTGCCAAGAAAACCCCAAATGGGGTCATGGAGAATTGGACACGACTGAAAAAGGACTTAACGACAACAGAAGTTGGGTGTTTAGAGCAGTTGGGATGAGCTGGAAAGTGGTAACGGTCCATGTGACAACAGCTGCTATCTATATTTAGGGGGTAGGATTATAGAACTAGAGGTGGAAGGGGCTTGAGAGATGATGTAGTTGAACCTCCTTCATTTTATACATAAGGAAACTGAGACCCACTAAGATTAAGGGACTTTCTTCAGTTAACACAAGTAGTAAAGAGTTGAGCTAGGATTTGAACCCAGCTCCTGTGGCTCCAAGTTCAGGGTGGCCAGTGTGCTCAGAAGGGTGAGAACAAGTATGAGGGTCAGTGGAGATGGGAAGGTCAGCTGGTTGGGATGGCCAAAATAAAGAGAAGAGGGGAGAGAGAGAGAGGAAGATACCTGGGAACTTTAACGTAACAAGCAAGCTAATTAATTTAAAAATTTTCAACCCTTATCTTCCATCTTAGAATATTGTGCATCAGTTCTAAGGCAGAAAAGCAGTAAGGGAGTGTCTGAGGCAAGATTTGAACCCGTGACCTCCTGGCTCTAAGTCTGACCCTCAGTCCCCTGAGCTACCTAGCTGACACCAAATTAATTTAATTAAAAAAAAATTAAGAGGATGATCACTGTGGGTAGGCTGTCAGGATGTATAAGGAGGGACCATAGGGAAAGCAGAGTGCTGTCACTGTTGTTCAGTTAGGTGCCAGGCAGAACATGCCCCTAGGTTTTCTTCCTGAAGCTGCTATGGGGTCCTAGGGAAAGGGATAGGGAAGGGGAGTTTCCTCCTCCCATTTCTCAGTAACATTTTGCCTGAGATCATCCAGATGGGGTGTGGAAGACCTGCTCCAAAGTGGCCAAATATGAAGCACTGATTCAAAATGTAAAATTGGAGGGGGAGACAAAGAAATGGAAAGGAGCATGGGTTTTAGAGCTCCTCCAGTCCCATACCCTCATTTTACAGATGAGTAAACTGAGGCACAGAGCAATTAAATAAACTTCTTTAAGGACTCAAAGCCTTTGAGTTGGAAGGGATCTGAAAAAGTTTCTTGACCAGCTCCTCCTTTTATAGATGAGTAAACTAAGAAAAAGGAGGAGAATTAACTTATTCAAGGTCACATTACTTATAAGTGACAGAGTCAGGCTTTGAACTCAGATCCTCTTATTCCAAACTCAGAGTTTTTCACCCCAGACCCCATTGTTCTCCAGGATCACTCAAAACTGTCCCTCTCAGATCTGCTACTTCTTCATAAAATTAATCAATCAGGAACCATCTAAGTTAATCCTGAAATTTTATAGAAAAGGAAACTGAGGCCCCCAGGGGTAAAGTGGTTTTGTCCAGTCGCATTGCCAATAAGAATCCTTTTGCAACTCAAATCACTGATCATTTGTAATTTGGGATATATTTACTGAGTTTTCTTAAAGCAGAATTGACCCCCATTCCATGTTTTCCCCTGCTCACACTACAGGGTAGGCCGTAACTTGTCTCAGAAAGCAAGAGGGGATTGAATGGAAGGCCACTGCTTCTGGGGATGGAGGGATGGAGATGGGGGGAACTTGAGGTGAAGAGTCAGGGGCCCTGAGAATGGTTGCTAGCTGAGTCATCCAGCAGCCTCTTCCCTAGATGTCTGAGCTGAAACTCCATACCTCTATCAATAGGATGCACTTGGCTCTGGCCTTCATTGGGAGGAACTCAGCATACAAAGTCACCCTGTGGAAAAGAAATTCAGAAAAAGCTGGATTAATGATTGGGGGAGGGGGGAGGGGGAAAGGCTGGGGAAGTGTCCATCAATGATTGGCTCTGGGACTCCTCAGACTGAAATATCCTTCCCCCGCCCCCTCCTGCTGTTTTGCATTGTCTGCTTCTGTTAGAATGCTAACATCTGGAGGACAGGCCCAGTCTTGTTTTTCTATTTGTACTCATAACTCAGGACGGTGCTTGACACATAGAAAGCACTTAATGAGTGTTTTTTTTTCTTCCTTCCTTCCCTCCTTCCTTCCTTCCTTCCTTCTTCCCTTCCTTCCTT
>NC_058130.1:769555144-769592602 GCF_016433145.1 Gracilinanus agilis
TTCCTTCCTTCCATTCCTTCCTTCCTTCCTTCCTTCCTTCCTTCCTTCCTTCCTTCCTTCCTTCCTTCCTTCCTTCCAGTGAAGGCTAAGATCATGGAGGGCTTGGTCTAGAAGGAGCAATAAAATTCACAGATATGGATTATTTTGTGGAGGGCTCTGGAAAAGTCCAAAACAACACTAGTACACTGGAAGGAATACTGTCTTGAGTAAGAAGACCTGGGTTCAAATCCTACCTCTCACATTTACTATGTATGTGCCTTTGGGTAAGTCATGTACCTTCCTTGAATCTATTTCCTCACTTATAAAGTGAGGGGATTAAACAAGATGGCCTCTAAGATCCCTCCAGATCCAGGATACTATGGATGTGCTATGTCCAATTCAAGGGGGAAATGTTATTACAAGCAAAATGAGGGATGCGAGTTGTTCTCCAGCCCTTGCAAAAGTGAGGTCTCCCATATATGGAACTCATGCCCTCTTCTTCTTTTTTTTTTTTTTTAACTTTTGTCTTCTGCCTTAGAATCAATTCTAAGTATTGGTTCCAAGGCAGAAGAGCACTAAGGGCTAAGCAACTGGGATTAAGTGACTTGCCCAGGGTCACACAGCTAGGAAGTCTTTGAGGCCAAATTTGAATCCAGACTCTCCTGACTCCAAGCCTGGTTCTTTATCCACTGAGCACCTTGCTGCGTGGAACTCATGCCCTCTTGACTTCTGCCTGAGAGAATTCCCAGCTTCTTCAATGCTCATCCCAGGACCATCTCCTTTCATCTTTTCTCCTTCTCTAGTTATTAGCAGTTAGCATGATACAGTGAATAGAAAATGGGCCTGAGATCAGGAAGACTCATCTTCCTGAGTTCAAATCTAGCCTCAGCCCTAGCTGTGTGACCCTGGGCAAGTCACTTAACCTTGTTTTCCTCAGTTTCCTTATCTGTAAAATGAGCTGGAAAAGGAAAGGAAAACCAATCCAGTATCTTTGACAAGAAAAGCCCAAAGGGGGTCTCAAAGAATCAGATGTGATTGAAAAACAACTGAACGAGTTATTAGCACCTTCTCCTTGAAATCATTTTGTGTTCCTTTGTATGCACTTGCCATTTGTGTGGGTATTAGCTTCCCTAGGAAGCTCCTTTAGGGAATGGATTCTCCCATCCTTGTCTTGGTATCCCCATGGATACAAAGTGCCACCTGGCACAGAAGAGGTGCTCAGTAAAGACAGAAGCATTCAAGATGGCCCTTAACAGAAGGGTATGAATCAAACTGGTAAAAAGGAGCAGGAACAAAATTCCAGGCATAGGGAACAGTATGGGCAAATATTTGAGGGCTAGAGTATATGAGGGGGCTTATCGTGGGATCAGTCTGAAAAGGTAGGGGGCACCATTTTGCACAGGGCCTCGAATGCCAGGATAGTTTGAGTGTTACTCTGAGACCAGATTTGAACCCGGGTTCTTCCATCTCCAGGCCTAATGCTCTACCTACTGAGCCGCCTGGCTGTCCCTGGTCATGCATTTTATAATGTTTGTCCCAGAAGGAGTATTAGAAAGAGCCACAACTCCATGGGCTTTGCAAGGCTGGAATGACAAGCCCCTGGAGGTCTTTGGAACCAGAATCCAAGACAGAGTCTTTGGTCTCATGCCTAGCTCAGCAGTGGACTGACCAGGAGCCAGGATGCTGGGCCTCTTAAACAAGGAAGCAAACATTGCCCATGCTGAATTCAGAAATAAACAGCAGATAATGCTTGTCCCATTCAGTCTCCTCTCCCCAGGCACCAACACGGCACAGAAAAGAATCTGTCTGAGACTCTGGGAGAAACTGTGTATTTTGGTTCTTGAGTCATTAAGTCATCTCGTCAATAAATATCTTGCTGGAAAAGCTCATTGATGTTCACTGGTTAAGTGATGTCGGGTCCTAATTACCAGCAATTGACCTTGGGGATAACGTCGTAGAGTGGGGACTCGAGCTGATAGTGGGTGAGAAAACCACCTCCAACACCTCACGGCCTTGAGGGAACATGGCGGCCACGCTTGGGGCACGCAGCCTCATCAGGGGGCGAGATGGGGATAAAGGGCTGAGTAGAGCTATATATACAGTGTCACTTCCAATAAAATGTAAGCCTCCCAAGGGCAGAGGGCTTTGCATCCTTAGTACCCAGTATGACGCCTGGCACAGAACAGGTGCCTAATGCATGCTTGTTGACCGAGTACCTGATTTTATGTCTGCAAAAATCTAGACACAAGACTTAAAATTCCCAAGGGCGAAAAATGGCAAATTCTGAGATTCCAAGGAAAAACCCTAGGTGGGGTCATGAATCTGAGTTCAGATTTGGCTTTAGACACTAACTGTGTGACCCTGGGCAAGTCACTTAACTCTGTCTGCCTCAGTTTCCTCTTATGGCAAACCACTCCAGTATCTTTGCCAAGGAAACCCCAAATGGGGTTATGAACAGTTGAACATGGCAGGAATGACTAAATAACAACAACAAATATATATACATAAATAGAGTTGACTTCTGTACAGTTTCTTGTTAGAGACAAGAAGCACCGACATGCACCTGTCCATATCAGCTTTGCCCTTTATGCTATGTGACTTTCAACAAGACATTTCCCCTCTTGGAACCTTGGTTTCCTCATTTGTAAAATCAAGAGTTGAGACTGGACAACCTCTAGGTTTCCTTTAGAACTTCTAATCTATATGTGTGTGTATATATACGCAGACACACAAATACACAACCAAATATATATACACAGATATACAACCAAATCACATCTATCTATCTATCTATCTATCTATCTATCTATCTATCTATCTATCTATCTATCTCTCCATCCATCTGTCCATCTGTCCATCCATCCATTCATCTGTCCATCCATCCATCCATCTGTTTATCCATCCAAGTATGTATGTATGTATGTATGTATGTATGTATGTATGTATGTATGTATCTATCTATCTATCTATCCATCCACCCATCTATCCATCTATCTATCTATCTATCTATCTATCTATCTATCTATCTATCTATCTATCTATCTATCCATCCACTCATCCACCCATCTATCTATCTATCTATCTATCTATCTATCTATCTATCTATCTATCTATCTATCTATCTATTTATCTATCTATCTATCTATCTATCTCTCCATCCATCTGTCCATCTGTCCATCCATCCATCCATCTGTCTATCCATCCAAGTATGTATGTATGTATGTATGTATGTATGTATGTATGTGTCTGTCTGTCTATCTATCTATCTATCTATCTATCTATCTATCTATCTATCCATCCATCTATCCATCCATCCATCCATCCACCTATCTATCTATCTACCTATACACACAGACACAACTATATATACACAAACACACAACCAAATATATATATATATATACAAACACAAATATATACATACAAATATAGAAATATATATATATATATACACTCAGATACTCAGATACACACAGACACACAACCAAAAAATATATATACACAGACACAAAATATATATACAAACACAACCAAATATATATACACACAGACACACAAATACACACAAAAACACAACCATACACACACAAATATATACACACACAACCAAATATATATATACACAGAGACATGAAAAAAATATGTGTATACACACACATACATAAATACCCCCATATAATTTTTTTAGAAGTCCCTCAAATTGAGCCTGGCTTGGGCCAAACCAGAGCCTGGTGTTCTGGATTAGAGTTCTAGCGACCTTGGGAGGCAGGAAAATGCAAATATCATTAGCCTTCTTTTACACATGGGAAAGCTGAGACTCAGAAAGGTACCCAAGGTGACCCAGGTAGCACGTCAGAGCTGGGATTTGCCCCTGTGTTTACTGATGCCACGTCTGTGGGTCTTCTCACGACAATCAATCTTCCTGCTCCAAGTCTCCAACCTCCAACCCATCTTCCACTCAGCTGCCAAAGTGACTTTCTGAGGCTCGCTCTGACCATGCCCTTCCCCTCGCCCTTCCCGACAAACACCAGAGATGCTCGAGTGCCTCGACAATCAGGTATAACTGATTATTTGGGGGGAGGACACTCCTTCTGACCGCTGTCATCCCAGAGTTCCAGGTGAGGAGATTTAGTTTTTTTTTTCCCTCTAGAGGTGGACCTTCTCTGAAGCATCAGAAAAAGGAGCCTCTTTTCCTTGGCGATGAGCACCGCCATGATTACAGTCACGCTGAGAGGCAGATGAATGAGCAATGAAATGAGCAGGCACCGAGCAGCCGTCTGTGGCTGATTCTGACATAATTTCCTGATGTTCACTGTTGTGTCTACAGTGAGCTCTTCCTGGAGATCTTATGTAGGCCACTCTGCTTGGTAAGAGGAGGCCGTGTTACCGGAGCTCGACTCCATTCCATTCCATAAACCTATTTTAAGCACCTACTATGTGCCAGGTACAGGACTCACCACTGGGGATACAAAGATATGGGGGACAGCTAGTGGGCTCACGTAACTGGGATGGAATATTTGTGAAAGGGAGAATGATAAAATAAGGCTGGAAGAGTAGGTGGGAGCCCTATTGGGAAGGGCTTTAAATATCAGACTATTAATTTTTTTTTTTAAAAACCTTTACCTTCTGTCTTAGAATTCATACTAAGGCAGAAGGGAGGTTTTTTTTTTTTGTTTTTTTGTTTGTTTTTTTTTAACCCTTACCTTCCATCTTGGAATCAATACTGTGTATTGGTTCTAAGGTAGAAGAGCAGTAAGGGCTAGGCAATGGGGGTTAAGTGACTTGCCCAAGGTCACCTAGCTAGGAAGTGTCTGAGACCAGATTGGAACCCAGGACCTTCCCTCTCTAGGTCTGACTCTCAATCCACTAAGTCACCCAGCTGCCCTCTACACTATAACATTTTTAAGGGCAGCTGGGAAGCTCAGTGGATAGTGCTGGGAATGGAGCTGAGCAACCTGAACTAAAATATAACCTCAGGAAAAAAGTAAAATAAAATAAAATGTGGCCTCAGACACTTAGTAGCTGACTGACCCTGGGCAAATCATTTAACCTTGTTTTGTCTCAGTTTCTTCATCTGGGGGGCTGCACTATAGTCAATGAACAGAGTCCCAGGAATAGAAAGTTAGGGTGACAGTCCTGCTCTAGGAAGGAAGCCAAGCCAAAATGGCAGTGGGATGAGTTAGTCCTGAGATTTGTGACCTGAGCTCTGGAAATGGAACTTCCAGTCAAAAAGGCTTTTAAGGCATCTCTCACCCCTGGCTGGACCCAACATCCAGGGACTCAATCAACCCAGAGCCTTGGGAATAAGGATCAATAATGAATGATGGAGGAGGGATGGGAAACTCAGGCAGGTATATGCTCTAGTTGTAAAACTCCCAACACCTTCATTTCACAGGGACCATAGAACACCAGAATGGTGGGGACAGGAATTTTTGCTAATTCTCCCTGGTCCGATTTTTCCCTAAAGCTTTTCCTGCTTTTGCTCTATCCAGAAAAGATCTCATGAGATCATAGGATTCAGAGCTTAGGGATCACCTGCTAAGCCCCTCATTTTACAGAAACTGGGTCTTCCACCTCTTAGGCTTCCCCGCAGGGCTTACTCCTAACTAGGACTCAGTGTGTATTTGTTAAATAAATGAATTTGCCAAGACCTCCCTTGACAACTTGAACCTCTGTGATTTTGTTGTTTTGGGCACCCTCTACATCAAGTTAGAGAACAGCCCTTTGATAGTTAAGTCAAGAGTCTTGAAGAGATGCTATTACTCCAACCTGCCTCCATTCGTCCCTTCTCAGTCACTCTAGGGTCGAGTCTCTTTTAACTCAAAATAAGATGGCATCTTGGCCAATGGTGATGCCAGCTTCATTGGGCCCATAATACAAATCTTCCCAGTTTTGTAGGAATTGGTGGTGATGGTGTTAGCAATCATAAAAGTAGAAACAAAAATAAAAACAGAAACAATAGCAATTATAGTAATTATAGGGAAGTAGAAGTAATAATTATGGTGGTAGTGAAAGTAATTGTAACAATAATAGCAGAAGCAGTTATACTAGTAATAATGGTAGTAAGACTAGGAGGAATAATAATGGCAGAAGTAGCAATGGGGCAGCTAGTTGACTCAGTGGATAGAGAACCAGGAACACCTGGGTTAGAATCTGGTGTCAGATTCTTTCTAATTAGGCAAGTCACTTCACCCCCCCCCCCCCATTGCTTGACCTCTACCACTCTTTTTGTCTTAGAACTGATACTTAGTATTGTTTCCAAGATAGAAGGGAAGGTTTTAAAAAAAAGGAGCCATAATAGTAATAGCAGGATGACTATTAGAAACAACAGTAATGAGAGGAGTAGTCATAGTAATGGTAATAACTATAGTAATAGTAGTGGCAGTAATGATAATAAGAGAAGTAGAAATAATAATGGTTCTCCGAAGCCTAGAATGTTCTCCCTCCTCCTCACTGACTGCTAATCTCGTTGGCTTCCTAAATTCCAACTAAAATTCTACCTCTTAAAGGGAGCTTTCCTCAACTCCACTTAATTCCAGCAATCCTGTCTGCATATAGCTTGCTTTGTATATATTTATTTGTATGCTATCTCTTCCAGTAGATTGTAAGCTCCTTCAGGGCAGGGATTGTTTTGGGGTTTTTTGGGGGGAGTGATTGCTTATGCTTAGCATGGTACCTGTAAATTGTTGGTGCTTAATAAATGTTTGTTGACTGATTGGTAGTAAGATTGGCAATAGAATAGGTAGTAGTATTTATAGTAATAATGGTGGTAACAGTAGTTGTGATAATGATAGGAGTGGTAATATTAATAGTAGTGATTGCAGTAAAAATTGTGATAATAATGGGGTAGTAGTAAGAGTAGCACCAGTAATAGTAGTAGTAGGAATAAGAATAATGGTAGTAGTAGTAGCAGTAGTAGCAATAGGAGTGTTGGTAGTAGTGATAGTAGGATTAACAATAGTCCTAGTAGCAATGGTAGTGGTGAAAGTAGCAGTAGCATTAACAGTAGTAGTAATAGTAATGGTAGTCATAAAAATAGTAGTAATAATGGTAGTAAGAGAAGTAATAGCAATAGTAGTAATGGTAGTCATGAGTGCTAATAGTAGTAGTGGTAGGAATATTGGACTAATAATGGTAGTAAAGCAGTAGTAGCAAAAATAAAAATGAGAGTAAGAGCAGTAGAAATAATGGTAGTAAGAGAATAGTAGTGATGGCATTAAGAGTAATGGTAGTTAGGATTACTAGTAGTAACAATGGTGGTAAGAGTAGCATAATGATTGCAAGAGCAGTAGTAGTAATTATTTATATATAACACAATTACATATTGTTACAATAATTATACATAATTATAATTATAATAATGGTAGTAAGATCAGTCATGGCCATAGAAAGAACGATAGTAAGGGTACTAATAGTAATGGTAATGAAGAGTACTAGTAGTAATAATGGTGGTAAGAGTAATATAATAGTAATTAAGAGAAGAAGTAGTAATATAGTATGAGTTGTAATAATCATAGAAGTCATGTTAGTAAGAATGGTAGCATTAATGATAGTAACAAGAGTGGTAATAATGGTAAGATGAGGTAGCCATTGTATTAATGATAGTAAGAAGAGTGGTAATAATGGTAAGTAAGATGAGGTAGCTATTGTAATAATGGTAGTAAGAAGAGTGGTAATAATGGTAAGTAAGATGAGGTAGCTATTGTAATAATGGTAGTAAGAAGAGTGGTAATAATGGTAAGCTGCAGTAGCTATTGTAATAATGGTAGTAAGAAGGGTAGTAATAATGGTAAGCTGCAGTAGCTATTGTATTAATGGTAGTAAGAAGAGTGGTAATGATGGTAAGAGATATGTATTGTAGCCAGAGTATCAATGGTAGTAAGGATAGAAGTATTCATGGCAGTAAGAATATTGGTAATAATGGAAGTAAGAGTTATAATGGCAAGAATAGTAGTAGTCATAGTAGTAATGGTAGTAAGAATAGTGGTAGCCACAGTATTAAAGACAGTAAGACTAGAAGGATTCATGGCAGTCAGAGTATTAGAATAATGGTAGTAAGAGTCATAATGGCAGTAAGGCTAGTAGCAGCCACTGTAGTAATGGTAGCAGGAATGGTAGTAACACTGTCTTATGTATATAATAATCTATACAAATAATAAGTCGGAGTAACACTCATGGTGGCCACAGTAACACTGGTAATAAGAAGAGCAGTAGAAGGCTGTCTCCCTCCCTCCTCACTTCTGTCTCGGGGAGCCCTGAGCTTTCTTGGAAACTCAAAGCAAACACCACTCCCCCACCACAGTGCCCGACAGAACCTTCCCAAGCCCTGCCTGGCTGCCCCTCAGTGACTGTCTTTATCCCCTCCACATTCATATGTTGTTTTCATCGGTGCTCAGCCGTTTCAGCTCTGTCCAACTCTTTGGGAGCTCATTGGAGTGTCTATATTTGGAGTGTGGGTGTGTGTGTATAGATATACTGATGTTGATATTTGCCATACATGCTCTCTATGCCCAGGAGACTGGGAGCCCCTCGAGGGCAGGGTCTATCTGCTCCCATCTTTACATCTCTGTGTTCCCAACACTTAGCCCAATGCTGCTGCCTGTACAGAGCTGGTGCTTAAGAAAAGCTCTCTGATTGATGGATGACAGATGAGGTTGGTGATGGGCACAGAATGCTACAGTTTTTGCCCCATGGACATCCACCCCCTTTTGGCCCCCAGGAGCCCCTCCACCTCACCAGTGTCTTCTATGAATGAGTGCATGAGAGAATGAATGAATATAGACTTACGATTGAGGAACGCCTCCAATGCCAAAGCCCACGAGGCCCCTGAGGACCAGGATCCAGCTGTAGACGGGGGCGAAAGCACTGAGGATTCCGTAGTAGAGAGTCCAGAGCACACTGATCTTCAGCCCCTGCAGGGAGAGGGTAGACAAAGCCAGAAAACTGGGCGGTCAGGTGAGGCAGAGAGAGAAAGTGGGGGAGAAAAAGAGACAGAGAAAGGGAGACACACCCCCACCCCCACCATTGACATCCTTCCTACCAGTCAGTCTACTCTGCCTTTGGAATCATACTGGGGGCCCAATGAGTCAGCCTCAGCCAAAGGTGGGCTGAAGCTTCCCTCTCCTTACCCCACCACCACCACCCTTGAGAGATCACCTTGCCGAAGGCCCTCATTGACATGGGGAAAGTGAGGCTGGAGAGGGGAGGTTAGAATTGGAGCTAGGGTTCCTGACTCCTAAGCCAGTCCTTTTATGCCTGTACTATGCTATTCTTCTGGGCTGTCTTCTTCTATGGTAATAGTATTAGATTTATTTATAATAATTATATATAATTTTAACTATTTATAATGTAATTTATAATAAAATTGTGTATGTTTATAGTGACAATCAGTAATAAAATCATATTAACATTTTTTAAATCTTTACCTTCCACCTTAAAATCAATACTGTGCATTGGTTCCAAGGCAAAAGAGGGCTAAACAATGTGGGTTAAGTGACTTATCCAGGGTCACACAGCTAGGAAGCGTCTGAATCCAGATTTGAACCCAGGAATTCTCATCTCTAAGTCTGGCTCTCAATCCACTGAGCCACCCAGCTGCCCCCCTTATGAACATATTTTAATCTAATTTATAATAAACTGCACGACCTATGTTTACAACATAATAATATTTTATAATAAAAATCATGAATTCGTGTACAATATATACTAATTATAATTTATATAATTGAATTATTAATAATAAATGACCTCTAATGTTTGTATTTATACATTTTATTTACACTTTTATTTATTTAGGATAAAATTTATTCCATATCTATAACACAATAATTTATAATAAAACTATAAGTGCGTAATATAATTTATAACAATAATCTAGTTGTAATATATTAATTTATAATTATTATATGAAATGTTCTGTTTATAACAATAATTTGTAATAAATGTTAATATGTTATAAAATGTGTATGTTTATAATTTAGAATAAAATGACATTTGTAACATAATTTATAATAAAAGTCAATATCAATTATATAAACTTGCACGCTCATAATGGCGTCTTTAATTAGCATCTTTTCTTTTTCACGGTGGTCTTCACACAAATATTTTTCGTCACTGGGGACACTTAATGGCAAATGTCTCCTGGAATAACATTTCTTGCTGCTTTTCCAGCCAGCTCCTTTCCTGGTCTTTCCAAGCAGGACTTAGGAGCTCTCCTTCCCCAGAGCTCAAGCGTCCCTCTTTCTTCAGGTTCATTTGTAGACAAACCATCCAGGTGGAGAGAATTCATCTCCTGGAACATGCCCTCCTGCTGGCCGTTGGACAGAGGTCTCGCTTTCACTGGGATAGGGAGCCTCCCAGGTGAAGAAAACCCTCCACGTATGCAGGTGTGCTCCCTCTCTGCCACCTGGATGGCTGCCCAGAGCCCTGGCAAGGGTAGTGATGGGCTCAGGGCCACCCAGTCAGGATGGGTCAGAGAAAGTACCCTGTTTGGTTTTTTTTAAGGCTTCCTCTTAGGGTGGAAGGATGCTGGCCCCGGTGTCAGAGGTCCTGGGCTCACAGTCCATCTTCCATATTTACTATGACCTTGGGTGGGGAAGTCACTTACTTTCTGGGACTCAGTTTCCTCAGCTATAAAAAGAAAAGGTTGGATTGGATGAACTTTGAGCTCCCTTCCAGCTCTAGATCTGGAATGGGTTTTTTTTAAACCCTTCCCTTCTATCTTAGAATTAATTTTAAGACAGAAGGGCCAGGGCTAGGCTATAGGAGTTAAGTGACTTGCCCAGGGTCACCTAGCTAGGAAATGTCTGAGGCCAGATTGGAACCCACCTCCTGACTCTAGGCTTGGTGCTCTATCCACCAAGCCACCTAGATGCCCCCTAGCTATTATTATTATGTGCTGATGGACACTTATGGTCCCTGGGTCTTCTCACCAAAGTGTGGATCATTCAGTCATTTCTCCCTGAACCCATCGCTGGGGCGAACTTAGGGAAGGGGTCCCTAGCCTCACGGCAAGGGTATTTGGAGTGGGGGAAGGCTTACAGATTGGGGGAGTGGGATTGCACATTTTCCAAGTTCTTCTTGGGGGAATTCATACTGATTCCCAATCTGATCCAGAAAAGACAAGTCTTAGGATGAACTTAACTTGGAATTCCCTGATCCTGGAGAAAAATGCAGAAGAATCAAGGAAAGGGGCCTGGGATTGGGTGGAAGGGGAGGAAGAGGAGGTCAGAAGGGCCCTGTCATAAGAGGTACTGGCAGCTCTGAACCACCGAGGCCCAGCCTGAAACCACCCAATCAATATTTCCCCACCAGGCCAGTCAGGATAAAAACAGAGATGAGTCACATGGCATGCGGATTTGGGGAGGATGAAATCTGTTCAGCTCGACTCCTGCCCAGGATCCCCTGAGCCAGGCTTCTGACGACAAGGAACTGCTAGGAGCATCACCAAGAAATTCCCCCTGCAACGTGACAGAAACTCAGTGGGCCTGGAGGAGAGAAGCAAGTCAGCTCATTCTCCATCAATGAGTTTGGAGAAAAGGTGGCCAAGTCGGGCTCTGATTTACCCCCGAAAGAGAAAGGTCCCATCCACAGCATTCATCCGAGCAATGTTGGAGCAGCTACTAAGAAGGTAGAGTAGTAGAGCAGAGAAAGCCCTGCTTCTGGACTCAGAGGACCAAAATTCCAGGAACTCCTGGCTCTGCCACTAAACTACCAGAGAAGACGGGAAGTAGAATCCAAGGACCAGGTTTGAAGCCCAATTCGATCACTTACTGTCTGTGGGATCTTGGGTAAATCTTGTGACCACAGCTACTTTATCTTGAAGGTCCTGTGTCTTAAAAGTAATGGAGGTGGGGGGGGGCAGCAAGGTGGCTTAGTGGATTGAGAGTCAGATGGGAGATCTTGGGTTCAAATCTGGTCTCAGATGTTTCCTAGGTGTGTGATCCTGGACAAGTCACTTAACTCCAGTTATCTAGCTCTTATTGCTTTTCCACCTTGAAATCAAAACTTAGTCTCAATTCTAAGAAAGTATAGGATTAAAAAAAAAAGAAACTAAGAGGGGTGAAGGTGAAAGGTTCCTGAATTCTGACAGTGATGTGCTAAGGTCATTCCCAATCTTGACATTTCATGTTCCAAGGTCCCTCCCAGTCCTGACATTCCCTGTTCTAAGAGAGCTCCCAGCCCTGACATTCCCTGTTCTAAGACTCCTCCCAGCCCTGACATTCCCTGTTCTAAGGGAGCTCCCAGCTCGGGTATTCCCTGCTCCAAGTTCCCTCCTAATCTTGACATTCCCTGTTTTAAGAGATCTCCCAGCTGTGACTTTCTCTGTTCTCATTCCACCCTTCATGTTGTAGAAACATGAGATTACCCAAAGCACCTTGGAGTCATCAGCAGCAGAAATCTATGCTGCTCGAGGGCAAGGGCCATTTCACATTTTTTGTCTTCTGTATCCCTACTTCCTAGCAAAGTTAGCCTAACAGGTTTTGCCTTAGTTTCCCCATCTGTAAAATGGTGGTAATAATGGCATCTTTGTCCCAGGATGGGTGTGAGAATTAAATGAAATAATCACTGTAAAGAGTTTAGCAAAGTACCTGGCACAGGGTCAGTGCTAGGGAAATGTTAGCTGTTATTAGCTTGGTTAATTCCCACAATTCAGACTAGAGTATTACTTAAAACGAATCGAGTCCTTCTTCTCATTTGGGGTAATTTATTTCACGGCTCTGCTCTTGAAGCTTTTCCCTCCAGGAACCGTCAGAAAAAACTATAAGCCACAGCAAGTTCCTGCTCTGAGGGCACCATATGGGCTGCAGCCATGGGTGTTCTGGAGCCAAGCGCTAAATTTTCAGAGCAAGCATTAACACCTCAGAAATTGGCAGCATGGTTTATTATTTAAATACATCCAGGGCTTGATTTATTGTTTTGTGGATTGTCTGGACTCAAGAAGGCGAGGAGGAAATGTTAGTAATGCAGGTTAAACTTCAAAGTGTGTCCTACTGATATATATATTTTTCCCCCTTTTTTTCTGGAGAGCTGGTTGTTAAACACAACCTAGACTCTGCATGTAGAATAATAGTGAGTGACCAAAGGGAATCTGAGGGTGCTAGGTCCAAAATCTTTTTCGTGTGTGTGTGTGTGTGTGTGTGTGTGTGTGTGTGTGTGTGTGTGTGTGTTGGGGGGGCAGTTGGGTAGCTCAGTGGATTGGGAGTCAGGTCTAGAGACGGGAGGTCCTAGGTTCAAATCTGGACTCAGATACTTCCCAGCTGTGTGACCCTGGGCAAGTCACTTGACCCCCATTGCCCACCCTTACCACTCTTCCACCTAGGAGCCAATGCACAGAAGTTAAGGGTTTAAAAACAAACAAAAAAAAACACAAAACAAAATCTTTTGGGGGCCAGCGGTCAGTTAATGGGCAGTCAATAAGCATTTAGTAAGTACCTACTGTATACCATATACCCACTGTGCTCATTGCTGGGGATACATAGAAAGATAAAAACCCCAACTAACTTGAAAGTAGACAAAATGACTCCTGGATAATGGAAAGACCAGGAACAGTGGTGGAAAGGAGAAAAGGGGGTAGAATGGATGGAGAAAAGAGGGGAGAGCTGGTCCTACCAGTTTGCTCCCCTCCATCAGCTATATACAGAGGAAGCTTGAGAATCCCAAAGCCACCACATTAAATTTTAGGATAACGACCAGGAGCTAGACAGAAGTTGGCATTGCATCTGGGAAATAAAAGCTGTATAGAAGAACCCAGAGCAGTTAGGTGGCACTGTGGCTAGAGCGCTATACCTGGAGATAGGAAGACCCGAGTTCAAATACAACCTCAGACCCTTACTAGGTGGGTGACCCTGGACAAGTCACTTCACCTTGTTGGCCTCAGTTTTCTCATCTGTCAAATGAACTTGAGAAGGAAATGGTAAACTAGCTTGTGACCCTGGACAAGTCACTTCACCTTGTCGGCCTCAGTTTTCTCATCTGTCAAATGAACTTGAGAAGGAAATGGTAAACTAGCTTGTGACCCTGGACAAGTCACTTCACCTTGTTTGCCTCAGTTTCCTTATTTGTCAAATGAACTTAAGAAGGAATTGGCAAACCACTCCAGTAGCAGCCAAGAAAATTGCAAATTGAGTCACACAGACACAACGGAAACAACTCGACGACAACAACAGCAATAGAGGATCCCAGGATTTTTGGCAAAGAGAACAAATCAGTCTTTGATCCTGAAACACTTACATGTACCTCTTTACACAAAACAACTGATGGGCTAATTACAAATCATTCTCCTCCATTGGATAGATACACTGGCCAGCATCCAAACGAGAGTGGCTTGGTTGGATGGATAGTGAGCCAGAAATCGTACAAATTGAACATCGTTCCAAATGACTGGAACAGTTTGTTCTGGAGAAGAGAAGATTCAGGGGGGCCATAACTGTTGTCTTCAAGGACACGAGGTATCATGGTCTATTATATCAGGCAAGAGATTCGGAGTTGGAAAAATTCAGATTCAAATTTAGCCTTAGACACATACTAGCTGTGTGACTTTGGGCAAATAAAAATATTACTTCATTTTTCTGTGTCAGTTTCCTCATCTGTAAAACGAGAGGATTAGATTCAAAGGGACTGAGGTCCCTCCCAGCTCTAAATGTATGGTTCTATGATTGCCATTTGAAAGAGAGAATAGACTCAGCACATAGTAGGTGCTTAATAAATGTTTATGGACTGCCTGACTTGTTCTTGGCCCCAAGTTCCAGAGAAGATGTTGGCCTGATGTGGGAAATTTTTCCTAACAGTTAGACCTGCCCAAAGGGGAATGGGGAGCTTCAGTAGGTAGTAGTTCCTCTTTACTGAAGGTCTTCAATAAAAGATTAGAGGGTGCCATTGCCTAGGATGTTGGAGGAAGGATTCTTATTCACATGTTGGTTGAACCAGATTGCCTTTGAGAGCCCTTCTATTGGAAAGATTAAAGCAGGATCCTTCATTTAAGCAGGGTCCTATAGGCTTTTACATGGCCACACTTTGCCAAGACAATCAAGGTTACTAGGAAAAACTAAAGTACATTAAAAAAATTCAATGACCCATGTGTAATTAGAAAATCTTGAACCTTTGGATTTCATCTCCCAGAATTCTTTTCCTTTTCCTCCCCAAGTTGCATGCTTACGTTGTTTGTATATAGTTGTGTGTAACCCCGACCTGGCTCTCTCTCTTGAGACTTAGGCTGGGTTAGCACCCCTTTACTCTAACTTTTAAAATTTTTTTACTTCAAGTTATTATTAATAAATCTTATTAAATATAATACTTGGAGTATTTGGATATTAATTTTTAATCTTACACCCATCACCTTTAAAGTAATTAAGCCTGACTTTGCCCACTTTCAGGCCCAGAAACAATAGCTTGTATGTTTACAACCATTTAAAGTTTATAAAGTGCTTTATCCATACGGATCGTGAAAAATGGGAACAGTGGACATAGTACAAGTTAGTGATTGTTATTTCTCTTCCTATCTTTTTAACCATTTAAAGTTTATAAAGTGCTCTACCCCCTTTGATCATGAGAATTGGGAGTAGTGGGCACAGTCCAAATTAGTGATTGTTATTTCTCTTCCTATCCTTTTAGTCATTTAAAGTTTATAAAGTGCTCTACCCTCTTTGATCATGAGAAGTAGGAACAGTGGGCACAGTCCAAATTAGTGATTGTTATTTCTTGCCCATCCACAAAGGAGGCCTATGAATAAGTCTTCAGCACAGGCTATGTCTCCTCTACATTTATTCTTTAAATAAAAACAAAAGGAAACAGGATGAAGGTCCCCTAAAGAGTGAATAACTTCAGAAAGGAAGGGAATTGGCCCTGCCAGATGGAGAAAGGCACACCCAGGGAATGATAATAGTAATTCAGAGAGACACCATGCCTCTTCCTCTCAGGTTTCTGAACCAGGGCACAGACTTTCAAACAGGCAAATGTCACCAGCTGAATGGAAGGAGGGACATGAGGTAGGAGGGAGGTGTCAAGCAGAACTCTGCCAGCCTGGGGAGGAGGAGGAGGAGGAGGAAAGAGACTCCCGTCTGGAGGAGACAAGGAAGCTTTTCAACCTCCCCCTTCACAGTGCATATGATTCATCGAGGAATAGTGTCTCTGAGGCATCCCTGGCTAGCAGCAGCTTAGCAGGGGGTACAGTGTGGGGGACAGAGCCTGGGGTTTAGGGTCAGAGGACCAGAGTTCCCATCCTGGTTTCAGTCGTTTAGGGATTTGGGCACTGGCCAGTTAACTAAAAGGCAGGGAGGTAAGGGGGAAAGAAGGCCAAATTTATAGTCAGAGGGTTACCCCCCCCCAATCCTGCACCCCAGTGGCTCACTATTACCTTCAGTTATTCCAGCTTCCTGGGTTTATTTCCTTGGCAGAGTCCCCAGACATCCTCTTCCTCACCTCACCTAGTCACTCATTTGTCAACTCTTGCCATTTTGGCCTTCATAGTTCTCTCTCCTAACCAACCCCTTCTCTCCTGTCACTCATTTACCATCTGAGTTCAGTCCTTCTCGCCTAGATGATTGCAGCAGCCTCCTAATTGCTTCCAATGGGCCAATGAGAGATAGTGTCATGTGAGGAACAAATCCTTTCCTTTCCTTTGACATTCGCCTTTTGGGGGACCCTCATCTTGTTTTGTTTTGTATTTTTAAAAAGTGGGCATAGGAGCAGCTACGTAGTACAGTGGGAAAGCGTCAGGCCTGGAGTCAAGAGGAATTGGATTCCTATTTGGCCTCAGATATTTCCTCGCTGTGTGACCCTGGGCAAGTCATTTAACCCCAATTACCTAGCCCTTGCCACTCTTCTGTCTTAAAACTGATACTAAGACAGAAAGTTAAAAAAAACAAAAAAAGAATGAGGATGAAGAGGAGGCATCGCCCCTGCTGAACCCTCCCCACTCCAGTCAAAGTCATTTTCTTTAAACATGCATCACTTTCCTATGCTACCAACTCCTGGCTTCCTATGGCTTCCAGGATAAGAGAAAACATTTCCCAACTTGGCTTCAATCTCTTTTCAGCCTCGATGGACCCTCTTTGTGGGAGAGCCCACCAGATCGGCCTTTACTCTGTCCCTCACAGGACATTCTCTCCCCTCTCCAAACCTTGCCCTGGCCATCCTTGATGCCTGAAATGCCCTTCTTCCTTCTCTCTGCCTCGTGGAGTCTCTCTCTTCTGTTGGCACTCAGGCACCATCTTCTGTGTGAAGATTTTCCCTGATGCCCCCACAATTGCCTATACCTCCCCCCACCAACGACCTCGTATTTAACGACCACTTCTGACCCCCAGATTCCCAACCTCCATCATCCCCAACCCCAGCTTCCACTTAGTTGCCAAATTGTTCCATTTCTTTTTCGACAACGTCTCTCCCATTCTGAGCTTAGCCAGCCCTCCAGTCACCCCAATCAGCCTCAGAGTTCAGCCCCTCGGCCACTCTCCCCTAGATAACTGTAGCCACCTCCTCATTGGTCTCTATTATCTCTCCCAACTCCAGTTCATTCGCCACACAGTTGCCATGGAGATTTTCCTACAGCCCAGATCTGACGGGGTTTCTCCCCTGCTCAGTAAACTACAGTGACTCCCTATTTACCACTTAGATCCAACAGAAACTCCTCTGGAATTTGGTTGGCATTTGGTAAAACTCTCCACTTTCTACCCCTTCTATCTACCCACTGGGGCATCCACTGGTAGCAGCCAAGGTGCTGTTCCTCTCACTCTTCATTTCCCATCTTTGCAATGGCAGCCCTGATGCTGGAAATGCTCTGCTCATCTTCCTGGTCTTTCTTCCAACTCACGTAGAATGTCCTTTTCCCAATCCTCCCAGCTCCCTTCCACGGCTACCTGCTGTCAACACTCTAGTCATTCCTGGGGTGCACTTGCTTCCCCCATTCCAATGGAAGTCCCCCCAAAGGCAGGAGCTGCTTTTGCTTTTCTTTCTCTTTTGAGCACTTCACACAGTGATTAGGATTGAGTAGGAGCTTAATAAATGCTTACTGCTTGCTTAAATACAATGGAGAACACACACACTCACACACTTTATTCTGATGATAGTTGACTTACTGTTTTTCTCCCATACTGGTCTGAAATGTTCCCCCACAGAGTAGAACTAGACATCATTCCCACAAACACCACCTGCAGGATACGGGAAACAATTTCTGTTAGTCAGTTGAATGCAGGATCCCTGAGGAAGATTCTCCCCTTCCCATTACTTCCCCTCCCCACCCCCAAATTGGATCAAGCCATTACAATTAGAACCTCCAAAGAGCCCATCTGTTAGGGAAGTTACTTAGCCTCATATAGCATTTCAGAGCTGGGAGAGACCTTAGAACAGGGAATGTCAGAACTGGGAAGAACCTTAGAACTGGGAATGTCAGAGCTGGGAAGAATCTTAGAACTGGGAATGTCAGAGCTGGGAAGAACCTTAGAACTGGGAATGTCAGGGCTGGGAGGGACCTTAGAACAGGGAATGTCAGAGCTCGGAAGAACCTTAGAACAGGGAATGTCAGGGCTGGGAAGAACCTTAGAACTGGGAATGTCAGAGCTGGGAAGAATCTTAGAATAAGGTAATGTTGGAGCTGGGAGATCCCTTAGAACAGGGAATGTTGGAGCTAGATGGGGGCTTAGAGCAGGGGATGTCCAGGCTGAGAGGAGCCTTAGATCCAGGAATGAAGGACTAGGAGGGGGCTTAGAACAGGGAATGTCAGAGGTGGGGGTGGGAGAATAGGACACATACAGAATGCGATCTACTTAGTCTTCTAGGCTTCCTTCCTTGCTTTACAAAGAAAGAATACCAGGTCCAGAGAGAAGTAACCAGGCTTATGGCCCACAGTAAAGTCAGAGCCATCCAAGCCTGAATTCCCTTCTTGATTAACATCTACACTGGGATTTCACCTTTTCAACTAGACTGGGAAAATAATAGCTGATGTCAATCAGTCAACAAACATTTATGAAGTGCCAACTATGTTCCAGGCACTGTACTCAGAGCAAAGACAGCCCCTGCCTTAGAGGAGCTCCCAGTCTGGGGTGCAGGGGGTGGCATGCAAATAACTATGTCCAAGTATTTGCTAGATAGATGGGAGAAATGGGAAATGATTGGTAGTGGGAAGGCACTAGAACTAAAAGGTTGGGAAAGGCTTCCTGTACAAGGTGGGACTTGAAGGAAGCTGGGGGAGCTGGGAGGAGACAAGGACGAGATGTTTACGTTACAGTTCCTCTCCAGAATTTCAGTGTAGTTCCATAACAACATTGTGATATAGATACCAGAGATATTTTTACTCCCATTTTCCAAGTAAGGAAACTGAGGCAAAAAGACATTAAGTGATATGCCCAGGGTCTTTGACACAGCTAGTGAGTGTCTGATGCAGGATTCGAACTCAGGTTTTCTTGGCTCCAAGGCCAACATTATCCACAGTACCCCAATTCTCTTCTCTAGAAAAATAAAACAAATGCCCTTCGGGATGGCAAGCCCATCGGGTGCTTTTGGTACAAAAAAGACCATAGTATCATGGATTTAGCTGGAAGGGACCTTAGAGGGAACAAAGAGTGATTCTGGGACTCAGAGATAAGATGGTTTACTAGGAAGGGGCAGCTGGATGGAGCTGCAAACCCAAGTTCAAATTTGGCCCCAGATACATGCTGTGTGACCCTGGGCAAGTCACATAACCTCTGTCTGCCATAGCTGCCGAAGTTATTGTGAGGGCAGAATGAGATAATATTTATAAAGCATTTTGTAAACCTTAAAGCACCATATAACACTAGCTATTTTTATTATTATTATCATTACTATTATTTGCCAAGTGATGAGTCACCAATAATACTAGCTCAATGAATGTGCAATGAGTGGGACAAAGAGTCAGTGCTCCAAGAATTCGGAAGCAGGAGACATCTTAGCCTTAATATGTCCAAAATACAACTCATTATCTGTTCTCCCAAACATCAGAGACAGCACTGAACTGGGAATCAAGGAAATCTGTGTTCAAATCCTGCCTTAAACAGTTACTGTATGACCCTGGGAAAGTCATTTCTCCTCTGTGTAACTCAGTTTCCTCATCTGTAAAATAAGGTCCCTTCTAGCTCTACATCAGTGATGTATGGGTGGTGAGGAGAGAAGGAGAGTGGCTATGGAGGCTGTGCTGGGGCAGGTGGGATGAGGGGGAGCCTAGATTTCCACACTAGGGTTGAGGCTTGGTTGGGCTTGAGACAACTCCATGTGGACCTTTGGGGGTTGGTGAAGACATCATGCAGGTAGACATGCGCCATGTTTTTACCGAGGTGAGTAGGGCCACCTGCCAGCTGGGAAGTCTCCATTCACAGTGTAGTTGGGGCGCCAGAATGCTGAGAATCATCATTTCCATTGCATCTGCCATCTAGAAGAAGGAGAAAAGGTGAGAAGTGCCCAGAAAGGGAAGGAAGATAGACCCACTGACGACTGGGGTCAACTGACTCTCCCTTCTCAACCCCAGCTTCCAAGACCATCTCCTCCTGCTGCTGAGGAGTCAACAGCCTGGGAAAAGGAATCTGGTTCCCAAACATATTCACATAGCCAGTCTGTGACAGAGGGGGAGAAACTCCCCATCTCTCCCTTGCTTTATTTAGTTAAAATTCTCAGTTCTTTAGAAAGTCAGGACTAGAGATAGGAGATCCTGGGTTCAAATCTCACCTCAAACACTTCCTAGCTATGTGACCCTGGGCAAGTCATTTAACCCCAATTCCCAAGCCCTTAACACTCTTCCATCTTGGAACCGATACTATCAATTCTAAGACAGAAGATAAATGTTTTGTTCAAATTAAAAATGAAAACAAAATCATCAGTTCTTCATGGAAAGAGATATATGATAGTCAATAATTTTTTTTCATCTATTCATTGTTGGTAAAAAAAAACAAAACAAAACAAGACATCTCAGTGGTATATAGGGATCCCTTAAAATCTGCTTCTAAAACCCTGGACTGAGCCCATTCCAAGTACTTGCCCATGCCAATCCAGTGAGGACAGACAGTTTCCACTGAAACTTCCCAAAGCCGATGGCTTCCACTGCATCTTCCACCATGAAAGTATCTGAGAATAAGATAAAGAAGTCAGTTTCCCTATAGTTTTCCTAGGGTGGGAATACGTTAAATTGAAAGTTAATTTGGAAGATGGTGGAGGTTTAAGCATGCAGGAAAGTTCACTCCATGTTCCTTCCCTTTCAGGGATGGTCATCTTCATAACTGCCACCTCCTGCCTAGCCCAGTGCCAGGGACACAGCAGGCACTTAACATATGCTTAATATTATTGCTCCATCATTTAAGGAATGGCTGAACCAATTGTGGTATACGAGCGGAAGGGAATATTATTGGGCCAAGGAAAATGAAGGTTAGGAATTAGAGAAACCTGAGAAGTTTTGGATGAACTGAGGCAGATGGAATATAGCAGGACCTGGAGAAAACTTTACACAATGGTCTTGATAAGGCAACTAGAAATAACACTAAAACTAAAACTCAGACACTTCCTAGCTGTGTGACCCTGGGCAAGTCACTTTGCCCCTATTGCCTAGCCCTTCCCTCTCTTCTGCCTTGGAACCAAAGTACAGCATTGATTCTATGATAGAAGATAAGAGGAGTTTTAATAAAATAATAAAATAAAATAAAATGGGGGGGATCCCAACAAGATAGATTGGAATATAATCCATATTTGTTGAAATTGACCACAATAAAATCCTGCTAATGATGTTTCCAGGCCTTTATCACCTTCCCCTCTAGATGTAATAAGCTCTTGAAGCAAGTTTGTGTGCATTGGGTAGATTTTGATGAGGCTAACCCACAAGTGAACCTCAACCTCCACAAATACTTTACTTGGGCTGTTAAGAACAGTTGTTGGATGACCTATGTGGGAATCAGTTTTGCTGGCCTTTGCATATTTGTTACAAAGGTTTCCTTTTATCTTTTCTTTTCCAATATGGGAAAAAATTGGAGGAGAGAAGACAAACTTTTGTTAATTGAAAAAAAATGGCTATAAACTTTATTTTTTAGATAGTGGGTAGATCCTGAAAGCCAGGTGGCCCAGTGGGTAGAGTGCTAAAGGTGGAGTCAAGAAAGCCCAAATTCAAATCCTGCCACTTACTAGTTGTTTGGCACTGGGAAAATCACTGGACATTCTCAGCCTTGGTTTCCTCATCTGTAAAATGGGGATAAAAACAATATCTACTTCCCAAGGTTGATGTGAGGCTCAGATCAAATAAGGTAAGTAAAATGTTTTGCAAATCTTAAATCACAAAAGGATGATTAGTCATTGTTTATCTATTTATTATTATTATTATTATTATTATTATTATTATTATTATTATTATTATTATCCTACTCACCATCCGTGGGATTGGCAAACTCCTTGGGTACTGCAGCTCCATCCTCCAATTCCACAGCCTCTAAGTCTGACCGAACTCCTTCAATCTGGATTTCATGCTCTCCCGAGATGGCATCGTCTTCAGACCTGGAGCTCTCTCCCGTTCGCCGGAACTTGACCACACTAGAGGAAACCAGGGACGCTTAGGGAGGGGAGCTGTTTCCCTGACTCTCCATCCTTTGTGGAAATCTTACGGCTGGTTAAATAGAAAAAGCTTTTGCTTGTCGTCCAGTTATCTGTAAACTCCTTGAGAGTAGGGCTGGCTTTTACTTTTCTTGTATTTCAGGGCTTAGCACTGTGCCTGGCATACAGTAAGCACTTAATGTTTGTTGATTTGACCAGAGAATTGAAGTGAGTGGCTAGTAAATTGGAATATAAGCGTGGGGGGGGGCAGCTAAATGGCTTAGTGGATTGAGAGCTAGATCTAGAGATGGGATTCAGACTTGGCCTCAGATACTTCCTAGCTGTGTGACCCTGGTCAAGTCACTTAACCATTATCTACCTCCCTTTCCTTATCTGACAAATGATGGAGTTGGATTCAATGGTCTTGGAGGTCTATTCTAGCTCTTGATTATCCCATGGCACTTTTTTCTATTGGCCATAATATTCTTTTTTTTTTTTTTTTAACCCTTACCTCCTGCCTTAGAATCAATACTATGTATTGTTTCCAAGGCTAGGCAATGGGGGTTAAGTGACTTGCCCAGGATCATTCAGCTAGGAAGTGTCTGAGTCCAGATTTGAATCCAGGACCTCTTGTCTCTTGGGCTGGCTTTCAATTCACTGAGCTACCCAGCTGCCCCCTTGGCCATAATATGCTTGCCAATAATAGTGAGATAAGAATTAAATGTTGCCATTTCTGCCCATAAATGTATGCCCAAGAAATGGCTACCATGTTCCCATTAGAAGTAAAATACTTGATCCAGGGCATATTAATGCTTAATATGACCTTGGAGAAGACACTTAACTTGTTCACACTTTAATTTCTTCATCTGTATGATGGGGATGAGAGTATCACGGAATCATGGACGCTTAGTTCCTTGAGGAAAAGGGATTGCATCCTTTGTTTGGGCTTTGTATCTCCAGTGCCTAGAACATGGTAGGTGTTTAATAAATGCAGGTTGGAAACAGCTAGAGGATTAAAAGCCAGGTCTGGAGCAGGAGGAAGTGGGTTTAAATCTGGCCTCAGATACTTCCTAGCTGGGTGATCCTAGACAAGTCACTTAACCCCCAATGCCTAGCCCTTACTACTCTTCTGCCTTGGCACCAATACACATAATTGATTCTAAGATGGAAGGGTTTTGGGGGTGGTGGAATGAAATGGTTGGTAAAATCTGGTCCCAGATACTTCTTAGTTGTGTGACCCTGGGCAAGTCACTTAACCCCCAATGCCTAGCCCTTACTAGTCTTCTGCCTTGGTACCAATACACACTTTGATTCTAAGATGGAAGGGGAGGGTTTTTAAAAAAGGAATGCATATTCAATTTATATATCTCTCTGATAAAGACCTTATACTTCAAATAAATAGAGAACTGAGTCAAAATTATAAGAATACAAATCATTCCCTAATGGAGAAATGGTCAAAAGATATGAATAGGGAGTTTTCAGATGAAGAAATCAAAGCTATATAAAATCACATGAAAAAATGCTCTAAATCCCTCCTGATTAGAGAAATGCAAATTAACAAAACCATGAGGTACCACCCCACATCTATCAGATTGGCCAGTTTGACAGAAAAGGAAAATGATAAGCATTGAAGGGGATGTAGGAAATTTGGAACACTAATACACTGTTGGTGGAGTTGTGAACTGATATAATCACTCTGGAGAACAATTTGGAACTATGCCCAAAGGGCTTTAAAATTATGCATACCTTTTGGCCATCAATACCACTACTAGGTCTGTATCCCAAAGAGAAGTTTAAAAAAGACAAAAGGACCCGTTTGTACAAAAATATTTCTAGCAACTCTTTTCAAGATGGAAAAGAATTGGAAAATGCAGAGATGTCCATCATTTGGGAAATGGCTGAACGAGTTGTGGCATATGATTTTAATGGAAGATGATTAAGAAATGATGAGAGGGATAATTTCAGAAAAACACGGAAAGACCTACATGAACTGATGCAAAGTGAAGTGAGCAGAACCAGGAGAATTTTGTACACAGTAACAGTAATATTACATGATGCAGATTTATGAATGACTTAGCTATTCTTAGCAACACAGTGATCCAAGACAATCCTCAAGGATTCGTGATGAAAAATGCCATCTGCCTCCAGAGAAAGAATTGACAGAGTCTGAATTCAAGTTGAGACACACTACTCTATTTTACTCTATTCCTTCATTTTTCTTTTGTTTGTTTGAGTTCTCATAAAATGACTAATATGGAAAGATGTTTTATACTCTTACACATGTAAAATCGATGTCAGATTGTTTGCCATGTTGGGGAGTAGGGTAAGGGAAAAATGGGGGATGGGAGAAATGGTGAAAATTTGGCTCAAACTTTAAAAAAAGAGGTAAAAATTGTTTTTTCAGGTAATTGAGGAAAAAAGTAAAATATTATTTAAAAAATAATTATATAGGGGCAACTGAGTGGCTCAGTGAATTGAGAGCCAGGCCTAGAGATGGGAGGTCCTGGGTTCAAATCTGACCTCAGATACTTCCCAGCTGTGTGATCCCGTACAAGTTACTTAACCCTCATTACCTGGCCCTTACTGCTCTTCTGTCTTGGAACCAATACACAGTATTGATTCTAAGACAGAAGGTAAGGGCTTAAAAAATAATAATTATTATACCTTTATCTTTGGCAGATTGACAGACAACAAATCCTCTTACTATAAATATAGCTTTCAAAATACCCTGAAGAAATCAACCAATAAACTATATTGGGACCAGACCATTATCCCAGATCAAACTATTTCCTCCAATCACGCTTGCAGAACATTGATTCATAAAAACTTGCAGCTGATGTTTTTAATAGATTCTGAGGTGTACCAGTAAGTGTTGTACCACCAGCTCTCTGAAAAATAAACCATGAGCATGACGCGTTTATGTATAATTTGTATTACTAACATTTTCTCCATCACTTTCTTACATTTGGCCAGTCAACAAAACAATAAATCATGCTCTGATTTACAGTGTTTGCCAATTTCTGAGGTATAAATGCTCACATGGAAAATTTAATAATTGACTCTCATGAGTTGGTATGAGCTGGTTCCAGTCGGTCCCTAGATGTCATCATCATTCCCCAAACACACAGTCTACAAGCTCTAGGGGGGGAAAAACAATATTGACAACAACAAACTCTTCAAGTATAAATCTGGCAGAGGAGATCAAAATATTATGGGAACAGGCTGAGATACACACCATTCCCATCCTCCTGCCTGCTACTGCTATTGTACAGAGGATGCTTGCA
Organism: Gracilinanus agilis; assembly: GCF_016433145.1. NCBI lineage: Eukaryota > Metazoa > Chordata > Mammalia > Didelphimorphia > Didelphidae > Gracilinanus > Gracilinanus agilis. Next base: position 769,580,923 of record NC_058130.1, read on the forward strand.
GTGAATGTGCTGAGGATGCTTGCAGTGAATGTGCTGAGGACAAAATAAATTCTTTCCATTTTAGTGAACTCACCCAAGTAGTTTACCTGGGCTATAGACCTTACATCACTTAATATAAAGGAGTAAGAGGTGTCAGCGTTGTTCAAGACATTTGTGTCTGAGCGTTATTGAAAAAGATGCAAACAAGAAATGGGCAACAACAACAATAATCATCTTTTTTATCTACTTTGCAATAGTCTGTAGAATGCAAAATATAAAAAAAGGATCCTAGAATAGTAACTTTTCCCAAGACTATTTGTATCTGAACTCCATCAAATGAGATGATGATGGTGAAAATGATTATGATAATAATGAAAATAATGGTGAAAATGATGATGATAGTGATGATAAGTATGATGGTGGTGGCAATGATGATAATGAAAGAGTCAGGGAAACCTTGGTTCAAATCCCACTTAAGACATTTATTACCTGTGTGACTCTGGGCAAGTTACTTTGCCTTTCTCTGCCTCATAATCATTATTACTGTCAACATCATCACCATCATCACCATTGCCATCACCATCATCATCATCATCATCATCATCATCATCACCATCACCACCAGCATCACCATCATTTTCACCATCATGACCACCACCATCATCATCACCATCATTTTCATCATCACCATCATTTTCACAATTATCATCATCATCATCATCATCATCATCATCATCATCATTGTTTGTAAGACAAAGGGGTTTGAACTCTAAGGAACCTTCCAGCTCTAGATCTAGGATCCTAACATAATGATAATATCCAGTTACCAAAAGTGGATAGTTTATCCATCCATACATTAGCACACAGAGCATTAAATCTCAAATAGTAGCAGGAGAGAAACTTGAACCAGCTCTGCTTCTAGCCAAACAACATTGAATGAGAAGAAAGAAAGCAGTGAATCATCATTTATAAAGAGCTTTAAACATTTAAAAATTTCATCTACGTTATCTCATTTGCTATTGGGAGACAGAGACCACAGGTATGATTATGCTTATTTTCCAGATGGAGAAACTGAATCTCAGAGAAAATTTTGTATAATTGAGAACCAGCAAATACTAGGGCTTGTGATTGGAAGATGTGGGTTCAGGTCCCTCAGTTCCCCTCTGTAGGACTCAGTTTCCTCACCTGAACTAATCTTGTACAGAAAGCTGTTCTCGTACTATGAAGTGCCGAGCAAAGGTGGATGAATGCAGAAAGTGACATTAAAAACCAAGCTGACCACTGTAACCTTCAGCCACTCACAGTGAACTTCACTCAGATTGGGCAGCATGCTTTTGAAAGGATCGCCAAGTACATCAAAGCCAGGAGAACCATTTGGACGCCCTTGAGCAACCCTCCAATCAAAGCCTCCAGGCTAGAGATATTTGTATGGCTGGTCATGGCAGGGATGCAGCTGGTGAGCTTTGGTGGCAGAGATACGAGGACTATGATGGAACCTTTTACTTTCATCAGTGGGGAAGTCTGGTTTAGAATGGAATTCAGCAGGCCGAGCCCCAGAGCTAAGGGCTCCTCTTGAAGTTGGAAAGAGGCAATTCTGTGACAGAGAGACCCAAGGCTACCTTTACCAAGTGGATAGGAGTAAATACAAGGTGGGACAACGAGGTGCACACTTCCTAGCTGTGTGACCCTGGGCAAGTCACTTAACCCCCACTGCCTAGCCCTTACCGCTCTTCTGCCTTGGAGCCAATATACAGTATTGATTCTAAGATGGAAGGAAAGGGTTTAGAAAAAGTAAATACACGGTGGAGACTTGGATCCCCTATTCCACCCAGCTGGGAGAATGAGTGCAGTCATCCCTTCACATGCCTATATATACTCACAGGACAGTCTCGAGGAGGCTAATAACAGTAATAAATTCAGAGGCTTTTCATCTCTGCCCCTAGAATAAAATACAGTATCCTTAGCTGACCGGGGAAGGGCCATAATCTGGCTCCATCCCTCTGTCCTTATTTCATGTTTCTGCCCTTCTTGAACTCGACACCGGCCCAACTGGATACAGAGTGTTCCCTAAGCCCAGCTTCCCATTGCCTGCCATCACATTTGTCTAAGCTGTCCCCCATGTCCGGGGTCTCTGAATCTCTTGATTTGAATGCTGCGTCCACCTTCTCTCTCTCCTCAGATTACCTTCTACTTATTTATCTGAGTATAGTTTATCCCCTCCTCACCTCGCACCTCAGAAGAAGGTAAGCTCCTTGAGGGCAGGGATTCAGGATCCTAGGTCTAGAGCCGACTGGGCCCTCAGAGGCCTTCTAAGCTAACCCCCCTCATCTTACCAGTGACTTAACCCTTACATGCTTCAGTTTTCTCATCTGTAAAATGGGCCACCAAGGGCAGTTAGGTGGCTGTGCCCAGAATCAAGAAGAACTGAGTTCAAATCTGACCTGAGACACTTACTAGCTATGTGACCATGAATAAGTCACTTAACCCTCTTTACCTCCCATCCCCAGTTTCCACACCTATCAAATGAGCTGGAGATGGAAGTGGCAAACCACACCAGTGTCTTTGCCAAGAAAAGCCCAAACGGGGTCATGAAGAGTCAGAAACAAATGAAATGACTAAACAAAAATGAAAACAATAATAGCATCTATCTCACAGGGTTGTTGTGAGGATGAAATGAAATAGCTTATGTAAAGCACTCTGCAAATCTCTAAATAAATGCCAGTTATTGTTAACTTTTATTATTATGGGGAAACTGAGGCACAGAAGATCACAAGCGGCAAAGCTAAGATTTGAACCCAGGTCTTCAGACTCTTTCTCCTATGCTACATAATAGTATCTCCAGTTCCGAGAACAGTACACATCTGGGATTTCACTGGAGTAGGGGGTTGACTTCTGCTAAGAAACTCTCTCTGGTGATTATCAGCAGCTTATAGAGAGCTGGCTGAGGCCCTGGGAGGTCTCTAGGTTCATAGATCTGGAAATGGTTAGAATCAGAAGACATCAAGTTTTGATCCCTCATTTTATAGAGGAGGAAACTGAGGCCCTGGGAAATTGAGTGAGTAATCAGGTAGGTGGTAAAGTGGATAGAGATGCTTGACCTGGACAAAAGAAGAACTGAATTCAAATCCAGCTTCATACACTTCCTAGCTGAGTCATCCTGGGCAAGTCACTTTTCCTCTGACAGCCTCAGTTTTCTCAACTGTAAAATAGGGATCCTAATAGGATCCACCCAGTGTTGTTTTGAAGATCAAATATTTGTAAAGCACTTAGCATAGCTCATGCTTGTTCCTTTCTCTTCATTAACATGCTTTCTCAGCCCTAACTGCATCCCCACCATGACCTATTCAATCCTGCCTCCCTACGTTTATTCCCCTCACTGGAGAAGCACCACTTCTGTGCATCTCTGGCCCACCTCCCCCTGGAAGCATCCTTGACTACTCTAATCCAGCTAAAATTTCCCCTCTAACTCTGTTCAGGGGGCAGCTAGGTGACACAGTGGATGGAGCACTGGATTTAGAATCAGGAAGATTCATCTTCATGAGTTCAAATCTGGCCTCATACATTTCCTAGTTGGGTGACCCTGGGTAAATCACCTGACCCTGTTGGCCTCAGTTCCCTCATCTGTAAAAATGAGTGGGAGAAAGAAATGACAAACCATTCTAATATCTTTGCCAAGAAAACTCCAAATGGGCTCACAAAAGAGTTGGATATGAATCACGGACTCTCAGGGACAGCTGGGTGGCTCAGTGGATTGAGAGCCAGGCCTAGAGACGGTAGGTACTAGGTTCAAATCTGGCCTTAGACACTTCCTACCTGTGTGACCCTGGGTAAGTCACTTAACCCCCACTGCCTAGCCCTTACCACTCTTCTGCCTTGGATACATAGTATTGATTCTAAGGTGGAAGGTGAGGGTTTAAAATAAAAAAAAAGATTCATGGACTCTTACATAAGGAAATGCCTTCAGAGGCCATCCAGGCCAACCCACACCTTAAGAAAATTCCCTGATTCCCTGGTCATCTAGACTTTGTTTGAAAACCTCCAGTTAGTGGGAAGCCACAACTTCCCAAGGCAGCCTAGTTTATTTTAGTGGAATTCGTCTTTTGAATATCAAACTTAAATTTATTTCTATCTATGATCCACTTTTCCTCCTTTGGCTTTTGAGGTCAAATGCAAGTCTACTCCATCATCCATGTGCCAGTCCTTCCAAAAGTTAAAGATGGCTCTCCTGTCCCTCCTACCTGTTCTCTCAAGGATAACCATCTCTCAGTTCCTTCCCTTGTTCCTCATACAGCATGAGCTTGAGGTCTTTTGTCATCCTTGTTACTTTCTTCTAACATTTTCCACCTGAGGGATGTCCTTTCTAAAAAATGTGATATCCAGACCTTGATGTAGTTCCCTTCTGAAGCCATTCCCATCACTGGTCAGGTTCTCCAGAGGGAAACTGACTCCTACTCCACTCAGGATTCTAGGAGTAACCCTAAGAAGCTGAAGGGTTCTAGTACTGCCACTCATGAGCTTCCATCGGGGTGTTACTCATTATCGATCTGAACTCCAATAGATTTTATCTATTTATTTAAAAACCCTTACCTTCTGCCTTAGAATCAATACTCTGTATTGGCTCCAAGGCAGAAGAGGGGTAAGGGCTAGGCAATGGGGGTTAAGTGACTCATCCAGGGTCACACAGCTAGGAAGTATCTGAGGTCAGATTTGAACCTAGGACCTCTAGATGTGGTTCTCAATTCACAAATCCAACCCAGCTGCTCCCCTCCAATAGATTTTAGAAAAGAGATTTACTGATAGCAAGAATCATTGCTATAAAACATTTCTCTCCAAGTTGAGGACACAATCTTCTCTGACTGTATCAATCCCATACTCTATACCTAAGCTCTTTTATTATCTCTAACTTCCTTTTTTTGGCATCTAAAGTTCTATACAATCTGGCCCCATTCTATCTTTCCAGTCTTATTCCTTTCCTTCACATATTCAAATCTAGTCACACTGGACTTACTGTTCCTCACACATGATATTCTATCTCCCACCTCTTTGTCTTTGCACTGGCTGTCCTGTGCTTGATATATACCATCTCCTCACCTACAACTCTTAAATTCTGTAGTTTTCTTCAAGACTCTCATCAAGCAACATCATCTAGATCAGTGATTCCCAAAGTGGGCTCCACCGCCCCCTGGTGGGTGCTGCAGCAATCCAGGGAGGCGGTGATGGCCACAGGTGCATTTATCTTTCCCATTAATTGCTATTAAAATTTAAAAAAAAATAATTTCCAGGGGGCTAAGTAATATTTTTTCTGGAAAGGGAGTGGAAGGCCAAAAAAGTTTGGGAACCACTGATCTAGATCAAACCTTTCCTGATTTCCTCAGGTCCCAGTGTCATGTTGGCAAACTTATGGCATTCCCCTTCTCCACTATGCCTAAGGACATTCTTCACTTCGCCCATCCCTCTGCCCAATGGCAGTGCTCCCTCCCTCCTCTGTCTGGGCTAAGGCAGGGGGCTCACATGCTGCATGAGGACTGCTGTTTGAGCATTCAGTCTCTAAAAGGTTCACCATCACTGTGCCCAGTGCCTTCCTACCAAAATGAACTTGTATCCATTTTGTATTTATTCTGCATATGCTTTTAGAATGAGGGCTGTTCACCATATGTAGGATGGGGGAGGTTTGTTGTGTGGCTTGAAGGGAGGCTGAACAAACTTCTCTAGCCTTTTTTCCCTCCCCCTCCCCATCCTTCTCCAAGGGAGGCTTTCATTCTTGTCAGAAAGTAGGAGGTTGGGGCCATAAGCTTGACCCACTCTTTTTTTCTCAGAGAGAGAGTACACTTGGCTAGAATATATTTATTTGCTCTCTTAAATATTATTGGTCTTGGAGGATGTGGTTTTCAAGTTCAAGCTAAACTTCAGATCATTGTTTCTTAATGGGTAAAGGAGGTTCCAAGCTTTATATCCAGGGTTTGACCTCTTCCCATCAAATACTAGGTCCATAATTCAGCAATTAGCAAAGAAACCCATTTATCCAAATCAGTAACAAAATAAAAATCAGAGGAAGTATAACTAGGAAAATAAATACCAAACAATACAGAATAAAAGAGCTCTCCCATTAGGAGTGAGGTAACTCAGTTGGATCAAGAAAGAGAGTCCTGAACTTCACACAAGGAAAAGTTTTCTCAAAGTCTCTAATATAGCAATTGGTGATTAGGGACATGATGGATACAATCAACTCCTCTCAAGTCAGCTTGTTCCCAGTCTTAATCTCATCCATCTTCTCTTGAAGCTGGCTGCCATTAGCCCCTAAAAGGTACTTCAGAGACCAAAGAGACAAGAAGAGATTTGACCAGGTGCTTTCTTCTTTCCCCCTCACCCCAACTCTAACCTGCTCCTCCCATGGGCTCGGGCATTGATTTCCACTAATAAGGAAAGAATCCACAGGAATGGGCTTTGGGAGTCAGGTTCCATTTACATATGGATGATAGAATATAAGCTTCTTGAGGGCAGGGTCTGTTTCTACTTTTTTCTTATTTTACTTTTGTCTTTGTAACCCCATTGCCTACTACCATTCCTGGCACATAGTAAATATTTATTGATTGAATGCTCAAGGCAGCTAGGAGGCACAGTGGATAGAGTAACTGGGACTGGGGTCAGGAATATCTGAATTCAAATCCAGCTTCAGATGCTTACTAGCTGTGTGACCCTAAGCAAGTCACTTAACCTCTGTTTCCTTCAGTTTCCTCAATGATATAATGGTTATGAATAATAATAGAATTTGCCTCCCAGGATTGTTGAGATAATATTGTTTGTAAGAAGAATATAAGGTTTGGAAAGCCCTCAGCACAGTGGCTGGCACATAGTAGGCACTTAATAGATGCTTATTTCCTTTCTTTAAGACCATACATCTTTTAAGAAGTGGGGGGAGGGGTGGCTTAGTGGATAAAGAGCCAGGCCTAGAGATAGGAAATGCTGGATTCAAATTTGGCCTCAGACACTTTCTAGCTGTGTGACCCTGGGCAAGTCACTTAACCCTCATTTCCTAGCCCTTCCTACTTTTCTGCCTTAAAACCAATACATAGTATTAATTCTAAGACAGAAGGTAAAGGTTTAAAAAAAGAGAGAGAGAGAACTGGAATTTGAATTCAATTCTCTTGACTCCACATGCATTGGTATTTCCATTATACCATCATTTCAAGGAAATCTACTTTTCAATCCATGTACATCATACATGGGAGACAGCATAAATGGTCCTTATGTCATAATTTCCCATGGTACATGGAGGAACATGGCATTTTGAGCTGAGTTTTAAGGATGAATTACTGTCAAATATCCCAAAAATCATGCCAATTATTCATTCAGATGTAATTCTGTGTATTCTAAGTATTCTTTAGAGCCCCAGATAATCGGCATTCTTAGTTTTTGTTTTTCTAAATGTTGTTCTATTTTTAAGGTCAGTTTTCTATTGGAGTCAGTACAGAGATGTCCAGGTAACTTCATGCAGGGTCTTTGGTCCAGGGAGGCATTCCTTGATTCATCTGCAAATTTCACATGTGCTGCAAGTTTGCAGAAATCTCTTAAATCTTTAGTAAATCATTAAAGTGGATTTTGTGTTTGTGTTTTGTTCATAGACCATTGATGTTGTAGGGAACCTCAGGACATCAAACATTGAATTCAGAGCTAGAAGGGACCTAGGAGGTAGGGGAAAGAGCACTGGATTTAGAGCCATGGGACCTGAGTTCAGATCTTGACTTTGCTCCTTACCAGCTGTGATATGATGGACAACTCACTTCTCCTCTCTGGGGCTCTTTTACCTTATCTGGAAAATAAGAAGTAGGTCTAGATGGCCTCTAAGTTCTCTTCCATCTCTGGTGTGTGTGTGTGTGTGTGTGTGTGTGTGTGTGTGTGTGTGTGTGTGTGTGAACATAGAACATCAGAGGTAAAAGGTTCCTTAGAATATAGAATGATGAGACAAAAAGACATCTTAGAACTCAATTTACTAGGAATGAGATGGACCTTATAACACAGAACAAAGAATGTCAGTGATGGGAATAATACCCTTAGAGATGATCTACCACAACTTATTCATTTTGTTGATCATTCACACCCAACTCTTTGTTTCCCTGTTTTCTTGGCAATAATATTGAAGCTGTTTGGCATTTCCTTCTCCAGTTCATTTTACAGATGAAAAAAACTGAGGCAAACAAGATTAAGTGACTTGCCCGGGGTCATACAGCTAGTAAGTGTCAGAGGCTGGATTTGAACTTACAAAGATGAGTCTTTCTGATTCCAAGCCCAATGCTCTATCCACCATGATGCCTAGATACTTTGTCCTTCATTTACTGAGAAGGGAACTGAGATCCAGAGAATGAAAGTGGCTTGTTCAAGGAATGATATTAGTAGTTAGCAACAGAGCCAGAACTGGAACCAATTTCCCTGCTTCTTCTCTGTCTTTTCACTCACTTCTCTGTCTCAGTCTTTTTCCTCTCTCTATCTCTCTGTCTCTCTGTCTCTCTGTCTCTCTGTCTCTCTCTCTGTCTCTCTCTGTCTCTCTCTGTCTCTGTCTCTCTGTCTCTGTCTCTCTGTCTCTCTCTCTCTCTCTGTCTCTATCTCTCTCTCTCTCTCTCTCTCTCTCTCTCTCTCTCTCTCTCTCTCTCTCTCTTTTTCTCCTATTGTCCCCATTCTACAGATGAGGAACTGAGGCTGGGAGGAGCAGGACTACACAGCTATTGTAGCTCTAAGGCAGGATTTGAACTATAGTTTTCCAAGTCCAGCATTCCATCCACTTTCACATCCAGCTGCTATTTTGTGGTTTATTCCTAACATCCAGTAAATTTAGAAGTTCAAGGTTTATTCAAATCAATTCAACTGACATTTGTCACATGTCTCCAATGTGCAAGGCACTGGGGACTACAAAGGCAAAAAATGCAATATTCCTTGCCTTCTAGGAACTTCCATTCCACTGGGGGCTACAGCATGTACCTAGAGGAGTAAATCCAAAGTCTTTATAAAATAACAGAATAATTTCAAGAGGCAGAGAGTGCTGACAAATGCAGAGAATCAGAAAAGACATCATGTATCAGGTGGTTCCCCAGCTGTGTTTTGAAGGAAGCTAGGAATTCCAAGAGGCAAAGGTGAGGAGGGAGGGAATTCCAGGCATGGTTGATGGATTATGAAAAGGTAAAGAGGCTACAGATGGTGTGTCCTATACAAGACCTAGCTGATAGGTCAACTTGATTATAATGGGCAGTGTGTGAAGGGGAGTAACATAAAATAAAACTAACAAGGTAGGTGGAAGGCTTTAAGTGCCAGCATGGGGATTTTTAAAAAAACTATCCTAGAAATAATAAAGAGCCAATAAAGATTTTATTTTATCCTAGAGGCCAAAGGGAGCCATTGAAGATTTTTGAATGAGAGTGAAATGTGTCAGATCTGTTATAAAACACAAAGTTTTAAAATTGCAACTTAGTGTCAGTTTTGTATATTGCAGCCAGATATATTCCCTTATGTCACCTAATGAGTATGATTTAATTTGGGGCTATTGTTTTTCCTCTGGCACTTTGAATTGAGTTTCGGTTAGAGTAGAGTAGAGTAGTTCTATGTAGACAACACAGAGAGGGGTTTGATGTCAGAAGAAAAACGGTTCAAGTTAGGGCTCCTACCCCAGTGTGTGGCCACAAACAACTTACTTCCCCTCTCTGGAGGCCTTAATTTCCTCCTCTGTAAACTAATCTCCAAGGTGCCTTGCAAGCTTCATAGTTCTTTAACTCAGCCATAGAAATTCCACTCAGGTACTTGTATTTCAATATTCTCATATCTCATCTGACAAGCAGCGTTTGGCAGCTCTAACTGGCCATCTTTGGTACAATGTCCGACGTGATTATTATTTATGAAATCATGCTGTGTTCAACAATAAAATATATGCCTATTAGCATCTTTCTATTAATAAAAGCCTCCATGTCCCATCCAGCACAGTTGCCCTCTCCTTCCCTCCTCCGCCCCATCTAATGTAATCATTTTACTCTGGGGAGGAAACAGAAATTACAAGGTACTCTCTTTAGTGAAATCCTCATGGAATTGCTCCCTCCTCATCACCTTGGAGAGCCGTATTTGTATGAAATATCTGACTAGCTAAGCAATTACACCCACACCCAAAGTGACTTTGGACGATACTTAAGCGCTACAGAGAGAAACATTTTTTTTTTAAGCTGAATGATTACAAAAGACACACAGAAGGCATAATAAGCAATGCTTTGGGACAGGTCGAAATGGAATCTCTTTCAGCAAGCTGAGATTTGGCTGAATGGCCCCAACTGCTTTCTCCTAGATTTCCCTCAGGAAATCTGCTAGAGGGATCTTCCCTCTACCCAACCACCACCCCACCCCCTCCTGCCCCCAGCCAAGGGAAGCAGTCTTGAACAATTGCTTGACCGTGTCCTCCAGGGTTCCAGGGCAATTTTATTTTGCCCTGAAGCAGTCACTTCTCCTAAGCAGGGGATTCTACGTCTCCCTCAAGTCAGTGGATTAAGGTGGGCTTCCGAGGAGCTGTTTGTTTGTTTGTTTTCAAATTCTGTCCTCCATCCATTCAAAAGAAAGCAAGAGATTTCTAGGGATCCTATTCTAGGGATAATATAATCAGTTCTGAGTCCAGACCTACCCTTCACACACTTTATAAACAATAGCCCTTTGCCCCATCTTTCCATTCCTGGTGGGAATACTGGTGGGAAGAGGTGTGTGTGCGTGTGTTGGGGGGGGGGGGGGAGAAGATGGTGTTTGCAAACATCCTTATCATTCCCGGAGGAGGGACCTTGCATTTCTGAAGATTTCTGAGGCTGAGAGTCATTCATTGAGGAGTCGGAGACCTGCTAAGGGCAAATGTCCATCCAGTCTTTTAAGAGGCTATCAGCGTTTAAAATAAGCTGCTCCACCTTCCTTAAATCCCAGCCCTGACAGATGCCAGCTAATCCATCCCTCCAGGACTGAGAAGAACCCAGACAATATCCCATCCAGGGGGTTCCCCATATTCTCTCCTGATAACCGGAGGGGGGGAAATTGAACTGAGTCAGAGATGCCCAACTTGGGCTCCCCATCCGAGAAAATGGCCTGCTTCCTTGGGGCCTAACTCCTTTTCTCGGGGCTCCTTTTGGTTCGGTGCAATGAACAGCTCGGATGCTGCCTGCCTGGAGCGGTCTGGCTTTTTCCAAACGCATGCACATCTGTCTGTCTCCCCCACATCCCCCCGCGGTACTCACGGCAGCTGTCTCAGCTGGAACACATCATCCTCCATGGCCAGGCTGCGGTGGGGAGCGCTGTTCTCATGGCTCTTACATGGTGAGGGGATGGAGGGCTGGGAAGCGTTTCAGGAGCGGGGCTGCTGGACAGCTCCCCACTGCTACACCGATGCAGCTAGGGCACCCTGGAGACAAAGCGGCCCAGGGGAGAGCAGCGGAGGAGGAGGAGGAAGAGGAGGAGGAAGAGGAGGAGGAAGAGGAAGAGGGGGAGGAGGAGGAGGGTAGCGGCAGCAATAGCAGCAGCTGGAGAGGAGAGGAGAGGGGAGAGAAGAGGAAGCTGCTAGATGGAGAGGGGGCGGAGATAGCTTTGCTGCTAACAGAAACTTGCCCATTCCCTCCCACGATACTACCCCGCCCCCGTTCCTCCTCCCACCCCCGCCTCTCCTCCCGCCCCCTCCTCCTCCTTCCTCCCTCCTCCC
>NC_058130.1:769627441-769686886 GCF_016433145.1 Gracilinanus agilis
AGGGGACCAGCGGAACGGACTCTGAGTGCGCAGGCGCGGGGGGCGTTGGCAGGGGGCGGGTGGGGCAAAGGGCTCCTAGCGCGCAGGCGCAGTGATCGCCGTGCCAGGTTATCGGGCAAGGGGGCGTGGCCAGGAGCGGAGCATGGATGAGGCGGGGCTGGGCGCGCGTGCGTAGAGGGCGCCGAGAGCGCCCCCGGGTTGTCTTGGTTGGGCAAGGGACTGGTTCTGGCTCCCGGACGTTACTTCGTTACTGGCTAGCTGCTCTCGGAGCTGGAGTGGGATCCTTGGGTTCGAATCCTGACTCTGCCGCTTAGTCCCTGTGTGACCTTGGGCAGGTCACTGCCCCTCCCCCAAACATCTTAATGCAATTCAGCAGCCAACAAACATAAGCGCTTACTGTGTGCCAGGTGCTGTGGGCACTGAGGCAAAAAGGAAACGGATCGGGCAGGAGCATTTAGACAGGACCTACCGTGTATTGAGTTTTACAATAATGATCTCTCGTGATTCCAGAACAACAGCTGTTGAGCTGGTGCTGTTGTTCTCGCTCTTTTAGGGTAGGGGAAACTGAGGCAAACCTGCCCAGGATCACACAGCTAGGCTATGTCACAAGTTGGATTTGAACTCAGGTCTTTGGACCACAGGCCTGGCTTCCTGTGCACACAGCATCTTTTGGAGAAGACAGGTCGCCAGTGAGATAGCCCAGAGATGGAGCCAAGCCAGGGCCTGCTCTCTCCAGGCAGCCAGCATGGATTGGGAGCCTGCTGTACATCTTCTGCTTGTTGGCCCTAGGCGCCCACCCCCCACCCCACCCCAGCTTTGGGATGATGATCCTGCCTGTGCGGCTCAGAGTAGGGTGCGTGCCCGCCTAGACAACGCAGGGCGACCCCCACTTTGGGGCCGGCTGATTGACTGCATCAGACAGACCGCCAGAGTCTCCGGCATAGCCAGAGACCAGCTTCTCTCCTTGAAACTCGGCTCTGACAATGGTCTGTGGGGACCCCTCCCTTGTACTCCCACCACCCTGCTTCCCAAACCGCACAGACCGCCCCCCACCCTCCTCCTGGGCTCTGGACCCTGCCCCCTCTTCACCAGAATTCCGGACTTCTGCAATGTCCCTCTCTCCCCTTCGAGGCTTTGCTCCTGGAGGCCAGGCTCCTTCTGGCTGACCAGCTTCCAGCGGCTTCATTGCCGAGCTCTTCCAGGCCCTCACTGTCACTCATCTCCCACCTCCAGGCCTCTGCACTGACTGCTGCTCCTCATACCCTGTCTCTAGCTTTAAGAGGTGTCTCAGGCACCATTTTCTGCCTGAAGCCTTTCCCGATCCCCCCTCCAGCCACGTTAGGCTTAAAGGCTTTGTTTAAAAATTTTAGATTTATGCCGTCTCCAGTCCACATGTTCTTGTGCCTCCTCTTAGAGTGCCACTTGAGGGCAGAGCTTGCTTTGTTCTGTTTCTCTAGAGCCTAGCATACTGCATGACATACAGTAGGACAAAGAAGGGCAGCACCCAGGTTCAACAAGGACTTGCTTTTTAGTGGAGAGGAGGAGTTAATGCACCTGAGGGAGGAGAAGGGGCGTGTACAGGGGTGGGCACAGCTTAGGTAGACACACGGAGGTGGAAGATGGCATGTTCAGTTCAGGACCTGAGCGTCTAGAACCCAGAGTTCAAGCCTGGGAACTCTTCTGGATGAGCCTGGACAAGAGGACCGAAGCCAGAGTGTGGAGGCATTCACGGCTCTTAGCATAGCCTGGTCCCCTTTAGTCTAAATCTAGACTTGTCCAAATGGGTGTGGCATGGCGGGCAGCCATCTGTCTCCTGCTGACCCTGGGCCTGGTGAATCTTGCCCCACTTTTGGGAGCACTGTCCCAAGACACATGGTATTTCCTTGTCCCTGCATGAGGGAGAGGGAATGTAGTCCTGGTCACAGAGGGAGAAGTGACTTGTAATAGAACCCTGGATTTGAACTCAAGACTAGAGGGGTGTTGGGGATCAGGAGCAAGGACTGAATCCCGGCTCCACTTCCCAGAACCAAGAGGGCCATTAGAGATCATCTAGACTAGGCCCCTGACTTTACAGATGAGGAAACAGAGGCTGGAAGAGAGGTGACTCTCCCTCCCCCCCACCCCCGCCCTCCCTTTCTCTCTATTTCTCCCCTCCCCTCTCTGTCTCTCTTTCTTCCTCACCCTCTGTCTCTGTCTGTCTCTCTCCCCATCTCTGTCTCTGTCTCTCTCTCTCCCCCTCCCCATCTCTTTCTCTACCCCCCAAGGCCACTATGACTGCAGTTGAGTTTTACGCCTTGGCCCCAGATATCCAATAGTTCTCTCTCTAAATATTTTGAGAACCTTCTGTGTTGTTGGTCTGGCCCCCAAAGTGAATAAGCCAAAGGCGAGATTCATTTCCTGGCTCTGCCCACTCTGAACTATTCCAGATGTGTCTGGTGTATTTCTGCAGGCAGTGCTGTGCAATGGGAAGAGCTCTAAATTTGGGTTTGGATCTTCAACCTTCAGGTACTTGGGCAGGTTATGTGAGCTCGCTGAGCCTCAGTTTCTTCATCTGGAAAATGAGGGGTTGGACTAGGTGGTCAGAAATCCCTTTCCAGCTCTAGATCTGGTAGCTGTGAATAGAACACAGGCCTTGGAGTCAGGAAGACCTGAGTTCAAATCCTACTCCTATTAATCTTAACTGTGTGATCCTGGGCAAGTCACTTTACCTCTGCCTCAGTTTCCTCATCCACAAAATGGGGATAGTAATAGCCCCTTTCTCCCAAGGTTGGTGTGAGGTTCAAATCAGGTCAGATTTGTAAAGTGCTTTGCAGACCTTCAAGTACTTCATAAATGCTGGCTGTTAAGACAAATCCAGTTTCCCAACCTGTTGTACATTTTTGATTTTTAAGCCAGTAAGAAGCCCCTCCTGTCTAGCAATATAAATGAGGCCACTTTCCCCCACAAGCCCTGGATTAGTGACTCTTGCTGTGTGCCCTGGCTCTGAGCCTGGGTGTCTGGTGCTCTGAGGGTCTGTGTGTCCTGTATGGGTGGGCTCCGGTCCCCTAAGCTCAGCTCAGCTCATTGGCAGCTGGCCCATGTCCTGATCTTTGGTCCTGGTGGAAGATGGTCCCCTTCTCTCTTAGGTACAAGGTGATGAAGAACTGGGGAGTCCTCGGGGGTGTCGCTGCAGCCCTAGCCGCAGGCATCTACGTGCTTTGGGGGCCCATCACGGAGAGGAAGAAGCGCCGCAAAGGTAAGAGGCGGCGGCATCTGGTTCTGGCTTTTGAATGAAAATATCACCTAATAAGTCATCTACTTTTCCCTTTACCTTGTCAATTTATATTTAATATTAGCAGTTATCGAAGGGTGCAGTTATGGCCTTGGTGGCTGACTCTTGGCCAGTGGCAAAAGTTTTATAGAGACAGCTGTGGCTCAGTTGTTAAGAGTACTGGGCCTGGAGTCAAGAAGATCTGAGTTCATATCCAGCCTCAGATGCTTCATCTCTGGGGGACCCTGATAAGACACTTAACCACGGCTTGCCTCAGGTAGCATTTACTTTGCAGGGTTGTTGCAAGGGTCAGAGAGATGACACAGAGGGAGGAGCACTTGTTTCCTGGCACATAGTAGGTGTGTTATAAATGTGTATTCCCTTCCTCTCCCTCCCTTGAAAGAGAAAGATCCTGATACCCAGAGAAGGGGAATCTTACGAAAGTATAAGTGTCAAAACCGTACTTTGGGTTTTGTTGTTGTTTTTGACATATGTTACATTCACGAGAAAAAGGAACTTCTGAGATGATTTAGCTCTATCCCCTCATTTTACATATGAGAAAACTGAGGCCTATGGAGCTTCACTGACTTGGCCAAGGTCTCATGGAAAGAATTGGAGGCAGAATCCAAACAGAGACAGAGCAACAACCAGACATCGTGATTTCAAAGAAACAAAGTATATTGTGCTTAAAGGTGTCTGTATTAAATGTGTATGTGCCACATGGTGTAACATCCCTTCATAAAGTGAAAAGTTAGCTAACTTGTCAAAAGATCATAATATACAGTAACTCTAGAATAATCCTCACTCTTTGCTGAACAAGCTGAACAAAAATGAAAAGGAAAATATAGAACTGAATTGTCATTGAAGTTGTATTTGAAAGGCAGAGAACATCTGCTGAATGGAAGCATTAGAAAATACATGTTGCTTATCATTACATGGTACCATTCCAAAAATCGTGTTCAGAGAAATTAAAAATAAACGTAAAGAGACAGAAATACCCAAAGCGGCCATTACAGAATAATACACAATAATCCAGGCCTGTGTATACCAGTGGGGCACTCTTGATAGCCTAGAGACTAGACAGTACATGGGGAGAATCCCCAGGACTCTATAACTTTTTGGATGTGGGAGAGAGAAGACTCAAAGAAAAGAAAGTTTCAAGTTTTAAAACCCAAAGGACTGAGTAAAATGGCAGTGTTACTACCAGTCGAGGGAAGAGAATAAATTCAATTTTGGATGTGTTAAATGTTAGGTGCCTGTGGAATATTCATGGGTAATCCTCTTGGCAGTTGAAGATGTAGGTCTGATGCTGAGAAATGGGGCTGAAGATACAGATTTAGGAGTGACCCACAGAGCTGATAGTTGAAGCTACAGGAATGGAGGAGAGTGTTAGAGCTGAATGTAGAAAGTGAAGAAAAGTTGGAGGCCAGAACTTTGACAAGTCAAAAGGAGAAGCCAGTGAAAAGGCCACAAAGGAAGCAGAACCAGGGCAGCCGAGGCCAAAGAGTGGCCAGTGCATACAATAGGAGGTCAAGGGCTAAAGGTCAGGAAGAATATTAGAACTGGAAAGTGGCCTTTGAGAAAGGAGTTTCAGTTGAGTGGTTGGGACAAAGGCCAGTTTATAAGGGAATGAAGAGAAAAGATGGGAAGAAAATGGAAGCATCACTTGACTTTCGGGATGAGATTCCAAGTGTTCTAGGCAATATAGATTGCTTCCCCATTGCTTCCCAAAATAGACTAAGGGTTCTCAAATATATAAAATGGGAAAGAAAAAGACAAACCAGTCCTCCAAAATGCCCTTCTTTTCTTTGACATTTCTTAAGTTTGTTACTAATAAGAGAAATGAAAAATAACCTCGTACCTGTTAAGACTTACAGAGATAACAAAAGAGGAAAAGAGAAAAAGGGTTAGCTATTGACTCCATTGATGTGTGCCCCGGAAAATAACCTCAGAAAACTTAACACCGTGGCTACCATGCCCTCTGAAGGCAGTGAGGAGGAGGGCTTCCCTCCTTTTTAGCAGAGCTGCCAAATGAGCTGAATGTTTTCAGTCATGTCCATCATGTGCCTTGGACTATAGGAGGACTTAGGGGAGATGGGGGATAACGATGGGAAAAAATATGTACATGTATGTGTGTGTATATATGTATATATATATGTATATATACACAAATATATGTATAAATGTTTTATATATATACAAAAATACACAGAAGGGAAGTTTTTTTAAAACTTGGATTAAATTTAATATATACTTAAAAAACTAAATGAACGAACGTTAACAATTTTCCATATGGGCCTCCCTTCTGATCTTTGTCTACTGAAATCTTCCTGTTTGTTGATGTTAAAGTTCATCATAATTTACAAATCTTTCTGACAGTGAAGTTCTCCATTCTCAGTGTTTTTGGCTCAAATAAACTAATGGCTTAGCTTCTAAAATATGGTGGTAAGCAGCAGACTATTTTTTATCTTTGAGCCCTTTCCCTGGAATGTAGCTTTCATCATTTTTTTTTTTCCTTTCTTAGTATCAATTCTAAGACAGAAGAGAGGTAGGGGCTAGGCAGTTGGAGTTAAGCAATTTGCCCAGGTCACAGCTAGAATGTCTGAGGTCAGATTTGAACCCAGGACTTCTGGTCTCTAGGACTGGTACTCTATCCACTGAGCCACCCAGCTGCCCCAATCTTCGTCATGCTTAATATGACCCCCTCAAGATTGCTTTTTCTGATGTGTTCTGGTTGCTGCATAAGACATTTTCTGACCAACATGAGGAGAGCCTGGAGATTGGACCGTGAAGCTCTGGGGGATGAATATGCAGTGGGACTGATGGAGATGGCAGTGGGCAGTAATAGGAACAAGACCTCATGCATTTCTCACTAGTTAGCACTAGTTAAACATAAATGCAGCATTAGTCAAGCACAAACTGCAAAATTTGTCTTGTTGATCAGCTCTCATCAATCACCTGCCCTGGATCTGTCATGTTCTATAGTGGGCATCAGCTTTGTGCCTAATCTGTTTTGCTAGTTACTCATATTGTTCTTCATTTACTTTAGTTCTAACTGTAAGACAGAAGTAATTACTACAGTGGTCCCCCACTACCGCACCCCACACACACACATTCTCATTCCAGAAGGGCAGTGAGACCTCTCCCACACTGTCAGAGGATGACAAGCTGGATAGTGGGGGAACATGGGACACTGGCATTCCAGAAGGGGCCTCCAAACCCTCACATGCTCCTTCTTCCCTACAACATATGTGTCAAACCTGCAAACACAGCTCCAGCTGAATTTGGCCATACCCGTTCTCCAGGGTTTCGGGAAGAGGTGAAGATTTCTCTGGAATGGGAGCCCCTGATCCTCACCTCAGGTGGCTACTTCGTAGATGGGGTTGGGACTCCACACATGGGGCTGCTGCTCCATCGCCCCAGGACCGGGAGCTCCAGAGAGGCTTCTGGACTAGCCCCCAGCCAATCATCAGCCCTAAGGCTATCTGAATAGCCCCAGGCCAGGCCACCACTCCTAAACCACCTCTTCAAGTAAAATTCTTCTGGATTGAATAGAGTTTGAGTCTCCCATTCCCGAGTGAGACCCTGTTACACACTTGGGTGTGTTTCTCCCATGACAGGACACTCACGCCTCGGTCCCAGGCCTGAGCTGCTTGTCTTTGGGAGGGGCCTTAGACACCTCTAGTTCCCAGCGTGTGCTCTGGTTCTCTTGGCCCAGACCAGTGGGCCTCGATGGGGAGGGCAGCCCCTGGATCTCTGGCTGGATGCTGGGCGATTGATCAGTGATGCATCAAGTAACTGGGCGCAGCAGGGTGACCTCCCACAGGGAGCAAAGAGGAAGAGACGTGGCTGACCATTCCTCTGTCCCCTTCCTTTAGGGCTTGTACCTGGCCTCCTCAACTTGGGAAACACCTGCTTCATGAACTCTCTGCTGCAAGGCCTGTCTGCCTGTCCTGCTTTCATCAAGTGGCTGGAGGAATTCACTGCCCAGTACCCTGCTGACCAGAGAGAGACCAGCAAGCCCCAGTACTTATCCTTGACTCTGCTGCGGCTCCTGAAAGGTATGCAGGCCGGGTGGGAGCTTCTTTGGTTTTGTTTTTTTAAATCCTCACCTTCCATCTTAGAGTCAATACTGTGTGTTGGTTCCAAGGCAAAACAACAGCAAGGGCTAGGGAATGGGGGTTAAGTGACTTGCCCAGAGTCACACAGCTAGAAAGTCTTGCCAGGCCTGACTTTCAGTTCACTGAGCCACCCAGTTGCCCTTTTAGTATCAATTCTAAGACAGAAGAATGACAAGGGCTAGGCAACTAGAGTCAAATAACTTGCCTAGGGTCACACAGCTAGGAAATGTCTGATTCAAACCCAGAACCTCTGGTCTCTAGACCTGGCTCTCTCTCCACTGAGCCACCAACTGCCCCACATTCCCTTTGGTGTTTGTTGTATTTTTTGAATTAGTCTTGGCCCCAGCAGGCACTTCATTGAATCCAATTGTTTTCTTCTTCAAGAGATTTCTGAGGATCTTTGTGTCATCCTATTCAGGCCTCCCAGGCTTCTTCCTCCAGGGCTGGTCCTCTAATCATCCTACTGCTCTGTTCTCAGTGTAATGTAGTCCAAGGGGGTCTCAAGCACAGGTTCCTGGTGGTGTTACAGGATTCCTGTTTCTCACTCTTTGCAACATGAGCCTTTGACTCCCCCATGGGGAGGGCAGGTGGGCAGGCACAGGGTCCTTATCAAATCAGGCAACTCTTACCCCCTGACATTTTTAACCAAAGGAAATGAAAGGGAATGCTAAAGGAGAAACCTTGCAAATATGGGGTTAGGAGTCTTTGCCCTGATGATAAGGAATTGGCGTCATTTGTCCCTGGAGAGCAGCAGCTATTCTGGGAGCAAGTGTTGGGTTCTCTGCCCTGCTGGCTGCCTTCCGAGGCTTTGGCCATTGCCACAAGGGTGTTTAGGGCACAGCGTCATGATGCCTGAATCCCAAAGACAGGCATAACTCCTGGTCTTCTTGGAGGTTTGGCCCAGCCCGGGAGCCCCCAATTTAGATCACAGGCCAGTTCTCCTTGTGGCTAGAGAGCGAGCCATCCAGGAATAGCCACCTGCTTTGGGGTCGCCCTTAGCCTTTTGGCCTTGGAATGCCACTGGGGGCATTTACTTACATGCAGTCATTCTTGTGAGGTCAAAACAAGTTGTTTTTATTGCTTAGTGCTGATGTGGGTCATGATATTGTATTGTTGCCTTCTAAACAGGGTGTTTTAAAACTACTACGGCTTTGTGGAAATGAGCCTCCATTCCTCAGCAGATATTTACAGGGGACAGTTCTCCCATTCCTGTACTTGGCCCTGGCAGGGATGAGACACCTCCTTCTCCCTGATCAGTGCCTTCTCTGGGCCCTCTCTCTGACCAGGACCTGGGGAAGGAAGCTCATGAGTTAGACTTGGGGAGCCATGGTGCCAGTTCATCTGGCGCTCTTAGGTCGGGGGCCAACTCTGCTGGGAGGCAGTTTGGCTCCCGACCCCTCCAGTGACCTGTGCAGTCATTTCTGTTTCCTCACCAGCCCTGTCTTGCCAAGAAGTTTCTGGAGGCAGTGAGGAGGAGGAGGAGGTCCTTGATGCTGGCTGCCTGCTGGAAGTGCTTCGGATGTACAGATGGCAGATCTCCTCCTTTGAAGAGCAGGTGAGGAGTGGGCAGAGCCCCTGTGCCAAGGAGGCTTGCCAGGTGTAGCACCAGTGCCTGGTGGGCACGAGTGTTTAGTTCAATTCTATGAGCACTTACTAAGAACCTGAGCAGGCTCATGGGATACAAAGACACAAACAGCCCCTGCCCTCAAGGAGCAGATTTTCTACCCGGAGGGGTGTATGTCTGTCTGTGGGTCTGTGTACACTCACCCATGCATATGTGTCCCTAAAACTGGGGTGAGATGGTCCCTAAAAAATAAGGGGCAGAGATGGGGCAGCCGGGACAGAGGCAGGAAGGCACTGTATGGCCAGTGTGGCTGCAGCGGAGAGGGAGGTTGGAGGCAGAGTGCAAAGCATAGGAAATGTCCCACAGGCCATGAGGGAAGTCCCCTGAATAGCGCAGAGTTAGGTCAGACCATAGTGTTAGAAGTCTACAGCAAGCCTTATGGGAAGAGGGAGGGCCCTTAACAAATGGAGAAAGAAAGGATGAGAAAATCGACAACAAAAACCCAAAATAAGCCCAGAAGAAGAAATCTTGAAAATTAGAAGAGAAATAGATAAATTGGAAAATGACAATAAACCTTTAGCTAACCTCATTAAAAAGAGATTTAAATAAAACAGATGATGAATTCAGTACATAGAAGAAATAAAAAAGAATACAGCCACACATAATGTAAATAATTTTAAACCCCACTGATCTCTTCAGAAGCATTTTCCACTGGGATCATAGGGAATCGTGCAAGGATGGCTTAGCATTAGGAAGAGAGAGAACACAATAAATCTTGTTCAGAACAGAAATACTCCAGCCATATGATTATGGCAGGAGATGCATGGGATCAAGGCTGGGGGGCTTCATAGAGGGAGGGATTAGAGAAAGGAGAGCCCGGGGGCCCCTGGGGGATCCAGAGAGGGAGCTTACCCTCTGCCCAGAAGCAGATACAAGATGGACATCTGGCTAGAAATCCCAGGTAGCTTGGAGCAGGGCCCAGCCTCTGGTCACATCAAAGGTAGCCTCAGAGCTGAGGGATTCCAAGAGGGAAAGATGGTGTGCGTTCTAGGCAAGGGGGGAATGGGCTGTGCAAAGGCTCGGAGATGAGAGCTGGCACATTATGTGTGAGGACCGGCAAGGTCAGTGTGGCTGGACTGTCCCATGTCCGGGTGACCAAAGGGAATGTGACTGCGAGCGGAGGGAAGAGGAGGACACACAGAAGGTCGTGGGGGAAAAAAAGTGCTGAGAGCCGGCCACCTAGGCTGTGGAGGTGGGGGAGCCCTCAGGGGAAGGCTGAGGGTCAGGGCGTGCTGTGAGGGATGCGTGAGAGCGCTGGTCTGGACAATGCCGGCCAGAGGGGCCAGGTGGCCTGGAGAGTTTGAAGGCCTGGAGTTGCTGGGTGTGTTATACGATAAGGCAATATATATCCCTCTCCCTGAGGGCATTAGGAGCTGAAGCTCCTGACTGTGGAAATCCTTAAGTGTCGCACCCTAGTTGTGGACACTAAGGAGCCCTCAGGGATATCTGAGATGAAACCACTCCAGCCAACTCCAATATAGCAGTGTCCCAGCCATAAGTAAATTATAGACGCTAAATGACTGCCGCTTACCTTTAGCCACTTACCTCTTCCTTCGGCTACCCAGGGATACGCTGGGTGATCCTGGGGGCAAAAATGGCATCCATGTTTCAAGATTTAATGATAACAGACGTAGGGAAAGGGAAACAGGGACTGAAGGAATCCTTGGCTAAAGCTACAGATAAGCAGGGTTTGGGATGAACAGTTGAAGAGGTTTATCTTTCTCAGTTGTGACCTGGCCAGGCCAGGCTGCTTGAACCGGAACCAGGTTGTTGGATGGTATCGATGTTTCTTCTTAGATGATTAATTAATTAGAATGTATAGTATAGATTCACGCAGGATTGGAACCTAAGGTATTGATCAGTTATTGGCTGCTGGTAACCTAAACTGATCTTTTGGCCTCCCCAACCAACCACAACCTCCCACCAAAGCCCTTCTCCAAATTGAGAGCCTTCTTCGGTCCAAACCCTGCTCTTTATACTGCCCTCAGGAACTGTCTTCCCTTGCTGCCTCATGCCAATCTCCGGTTCATTCCAAGTTCCAAACCACTAGATGTCAATCTAGCTGCTCTCCATTTTGTATAGCAGAAACGATATTACAGGTGTTAATAAGGGAAAGGGATGGGGGGCATGAAGGAACCCAACTCCAGGCTGAGTTCTCCCTGTATCGTGTCAGGTCAGGGCCTTCTGGGTCATTGAGCCTTCACTGCTTGGAGCCCTGAGTGCTGGCTTACTTGCCTGGGTTACACCAGAGGTAGAACTTGAACTCAGGTCTTTCTGGCTTTGAGCCTGGCTCTTCATCTGCTAAGGCTCCAAGGGTTCCTGGGTTCCCTGGGCATCCTGCTGACCCTCTGGAACCTCCCATGCTTCAGCTGCCCAAGCCCTAGAGAGAAGGGGAGCGGGGAGGAATGACCAGAAGATGTCCTGGCCGAGCCTGGCTTCCCATCCCAGTGACCCAGCAAGAATGAGCCAGAACCTGCTTTTCTTTTCCTTATTTTCTTAAACATTTGTCACTTTGGTACTGATTTGTAGGCAAAGCGGCTGCCTGGCGTGGCCATAGGATGGTTCTAGGTCATGGAGCCTTTGTAAAAAGCAGCCAGGCATGGAGAATCCCCTTCCAGTGCGGCCCCCACAGTCAGAGAGAGAAGGGCCCGAAGTCCCCCAACCCTCTCCCTACCAGCCTGGTCCCATAAGCACTTCTGCAGCACCTCCTGTGTGCAGGGGGATGCTCAGCAGATCATGCATAATGCACCCACACACAGGATTTCAGAATGGGAAAGGACCCCTCGGGGCACACCACAGTCTTGGGGTTCCTCTCCTCCCCCTCATGACCAGCCTTCCCTGTTGGTCCAGGTAACACCCCACAGGGCATGGGCTATTCCCAAGAGCCACTCTATGGGTACCTGAAGGAAAATATACTCCCTGCCTAGGGCAGACCCCCTCCAGGATCCCACACCCCCCCGGGGCTCCAGGCAGGGACTGAGGGGTCGTGCTCTGCCTCCCCCGTCTCCAGGCCTCGTGCTCCTCCGGCCTCCTGCCAGCCTCGCCCTCCGCTCTCTCCCATCTTCCCAGCGTGTGAGGGTTTTCTTAGTGCCCACCTGCCTCCTTCAGCAGCCTGCGCTGGCTCCCCAGGCCTGCACCCTAGGAGCCATGGCTCAGCCTTCCCCCAGGCCATAATGACTAGTCCTGAGAGCGTGTCTACCATGAGTATTGGAGTGCCCAGCTCGGGGCTGCCGCTGGGCCTGGACCTCGTGCTTCCTCTCGGCCGTCCTTAGGCCACGTGGCTTTGGTCTCGCACCATCCCCTGGAGCCGGGGAGGGAGGGGCCCCGAGGGGCCCCCCTCAGTGATGTGTCCCTTTGGCTAGGACGCGCACGAGCTCTTCCACGTCATCACGTCGTCCTTAGAAGACGAGCGAGATCGTCATCCTCGGGTGGCCCATCTGTTTGACATGCATTCTTTGGAGGTAAAGCTGGACAGTGGGCGCAGCCACGTGGGCAGGGGGTGCAGGGAGCCCAGTGCCCAGTGGCCCTGGAGTGGGAGCAGAGGACGGAGGGGCCGTGCGAGGGTGGGCTGCAAGGACAGACCCTCCTGGGGAGGATCTCGGGCAGCTGCCGGCCTCGGGGGTCCCTGGGGAGGCTGTGACAGTGGGATGGGAGCAGCTGGTCTAATCCAGGAAGGGGGCCGCGAGCTTATTACTTTTGGATGGACGCATGAGGACAATTCAGACCTAGAGAAGTCGGGGATCTTCGTTTGTTCCTGCCAGTTTGTATCCCGGACTGTGCAAGTGAAGAAGGGGGGCAGTGGGTAGAGTTACCCTTGCAGGGAGAGGGAGGCTGACAGTCTCTCTTTTCTCTTTTTCCCTCCAGCAACAGCCTGAAGTGACCCACCAGCAAATAAGTTGCCGCATTCGAGGTAGTCATTTTGTTTTCTCTTGGTGTCTGTCACATGAAAAGTCTGTTTTCTAGATATGATCATCAGGTTTTTGGCCGGTGCCTGGACTGCACTGTCCAGGTGGGCTCCCTCCCCTCAGGAGAACTCCCAAGACCTTTGCCACTGGCTCTTGCTGTTGTTTTCAGATAGAACCTTGACCTTCTGTCTCACATCGATCCTCGTTTCGAGGCAGAGAGTGGTCAGGCTGGGCACTTGGGCTCAGACTTGCCCAGGTCACCCTCTCTACCCACCCCCACCTCGCTGCCCACTCTCTTCACGTTACCTCTAACAAAGCAAGTAGAACTTTAAACCCAGCTTTTCTTTTTCCTTGAAGGATTGATGAACCTATAATGAACTTAAATAATGAAATCATTCCTAGCCTATCAATGTCAGCCAACTCTGATGCCAAAAATGTTAAGGACTTGGAGTGAGGAGACATTTCCCCCCCACTAATGAGCCAGGTGACCTTAGACGAGTCTCTTAACCTCTGGGCCTAAATTTTCTTATCTTTTTATGAATAAGAAGGCTGTGAATTATGACTCCTGAGGTTCCTTCTAGCTATAATGTCTCTGATTCATGATCTACTTTATTAATAGCTCTTAAGAAGGTGAAAAAATCGGTGACATTTGCTCTAATTTGAAACTTAATTTTTCAGTTATTGTTTAAAAAAAAAGACAAGGGGCAGCTAGGTGGCTCAGTGGATAGAGAGCCAGATCTGGAGACAGAAGGTCCTGAGTTCAAACCTAGCCTCAGATACTTCCTAGCTGTGTGACCCTTGACAAGTCATTCCCCCTTTTCTCTCCCCCCCCATTGCTTAGCTCTTATTGCTCTTTGGTCCTAGAACTGAAACTTGATATTGATTCTAAGATGGAAGGCAAAGGTTTAAAAAAAAAAAACACCACCAAAAATGCCAGGCAGTCAGAGGTAGTAGATAGGAAACTAATTACTCTTGAGATGGATAAGTTCTGGATTCAAGTTCCATCTCAGACAGAGGCAGGCTCTGGAAGTCTTTTGGCCTCTCCATCCCCCAGGCAACAACCCTCAGGCAATGTAAAGTGCAGGGAAGGCACCAGTCTGCTGCATTGGGGAGGAGAATTTGGACACGGGAGCACTCCTTACTCTAATGGGGGGAAAAAAACAGAACTGCTAGAATAAAGTCATTTTTTTTTAACCCTTACCTTCCATCTTGGAGTCAATACTGTGTATTGGCTCCAAGCAGAAGAGCAGTAAGGGCCAGGCAATGGGGGTTAGGTGACTTGCCCAGGGTCACACGGCTAGAACGTGTCTGATGCCAGATTTGAACCCAGGATGTTCCATCTCCAGGTCTATCACTCAATCCACTGAGCTACCTAGCTACCCCCAAACAAGGTCATTTCTTTTCTTTTTTTTATCTTTTTTTTTTAATGCTTATTTTCTATCACAGTAACAACTCTAGGACAGAAGGGCAGAGACTAGGCACTTGGGGTTGAATGATAGCCCAGGGTCACACAGCTAGGAAGCATCTGAAGCTACATTTGAACCCAGGACCTCCCAACTCTGATGCTCTATCCACTATGCTACCTAGCTGCACCAAATTCCTTTTTTTTCTTTTTTCTTTTTTTTTTAATCCTTACCTTTTGTCTTAAATTCAATACTGTGTTTTGGTTCCAAGGCAAGAGAGTAGTAAGGGCTAGGCGATGGGTATGAAGTGACATGTCCAAGGTCACACAACTTGGAAGCATATGAGGCCACCTTTGAACCCAGGATTATCTGGCTCTTAATTCACTGAGCCACTTAGTTGCCCTGCCCCAGATTTCTTTTGAAGAAACTAAAGCTGAAGGGAGCCTTTGCCTTCCTTAGCCAGAGGAGTATCCCCACAGGCTATGACAGTGATGGTGAACCTATGGCACAGGTGCCAAAGATGGCACACAGAATGCTCTCTGTGCCCCTCGGTTTGTTGCTAGAAAGGCAGAGGGACTTGGGCAGAGCTGCTCCCCTCTCCTTCTCTACACTTGCTGAGGACATGCCTCACTTCACCTAGCCCTCTGCCCCAGCAACCCAATGGGAGCGCTTTCTCCCTCCCCTGCAGGGGTGGATAAGGGGAGAGGACTTGGCACTAAGTGGGGGAGGCGGCCACGACACTTGGTTTGGGGGGGCTGGGGGCAGGGCCCAGCATTCTGTCTCTAAAAAGTTTGCCATCACTGGCCTATGAGAATCCAGGACTTTTAAGTCTCTGTCCAATCTTGGGGCCCTAAAATCCAGCACTTGCTACATGAATGTGCTTAATAATTGCTATTGGTTGATTGAATTGTTTGGGATCTTAAAACCTTAAATATTTTTTAAAGTTTTCTCTTTCATGGCCCTAAAATTATTTTTCTTTTAAATGTGCTATTTAAAAAGATAGGTTTCATTTTATTTTAGGAAAGAATTTTAAAAAAATTTAAAATTTTTATATGTTTTAATTATGTAAAGAAACAATTTTAACATTAAAATTTTTTTGAGTTCCAAATTTTTTCCCTCCCTTACCCCTCCCCCCCAGAAGATAAGCAGTTTATATGGATTATATATATATATGTAGTTGTGCAAGATATATTTCTATATTAGCCAATGTGTTTCATTTTCAAATTGGATTTGTCTGAAAGAAATCTGGGAATGTCTCACCAGTCATGCTACAGAAATCAATGGGTAAATAGATTTTAGTTATAGATGTCCTTTCTGCTCCCCCAATGGAGGAGCCTCCATGGAGTCAAGGGGCAGAGGTTTGGGGAGGATGATAAAGGATAAAAGGCGTCGAGCTGAAGGCTGTTTTCTATTCCAGGGGCGCTGCACCCCATGTCTAGCACCTGGAAGTCTCAGCACCCTTTCCATGGGAGACTGACTAGTAACATGGTTTGCAAACACTGTGAACACCAGGTAAGTAAGATGCGTTCCCAGGATCCCATGGGAGGGAGGGCTCCGGACCAGGCTCTACCTCTGTGGCCCAGCTTGGGCCCAGGGAAGCACATTAATAAGCTCTTCTTGTAGATTGCTTTTACATTAAAGGAGACACATTAGACATTGATGAGCTGAATACAGGGACTGGATCTCTACACAACTATGAATTCCCCGATCTGTTGGGTTTTATTGTTGTTTTTAGAAATAGCCTTTAATTAAATAGAAGTAGACATAGGGTTGAAGACTCAGAACTAGAAGGGACCTAAGAGACTACCAGTCCAGCCTCAAATGAGGAAACTGAGGCCCTTAACCTGGCCTAGGTTAGTAAGTGCTCAATCAGAGGTCTGAACCCAGCCCTGCTTGGCCTCCTTAATTTGGGCAAACAAACCCCAAATCTCAGGACAGGAAGTCACTTACGTGGGCCACCATCTGATGGGCACTCATGCAGCCTTTGCTCGAAGGCCTCCAGGCCATCTGATCCTGAGCCTAGATTGGCCTCTGTGCAACACCCAGCCATCGTGGTCCCACCTTCCCCCTTGTCCACGAGGCAGTGAGACAGATTTCCTGGTGGGTATTCTGTGATGTCTTCGCTTGAACTTTTACCGTTTGCAATTTCTGCCCTGTTTTGTTTCAGAGTCCTGTGAGATACGATACCTTTGACAGCCTTTCCTTAAGTATTCCAGCTGCCACGTGGGTAGGTACTGAGCTGTGGCTTGCTTTTTCTCTGATACGTAGAAACGTAGACCTGGAGAGGTCCTTAAGAGTCCCTCTGATGTAGGCAGGTAAACCCCTAAATCCTCCCTGAACGTGTCGTACCTGGGATTTATTCTCCATTGGTGATCTGCGTTGTCAGCCCGGTGTCACTAGAAATTTGGATGTTTTTCTATTGAATGCTTTGGTTTTGCCTGGCTGCTGAGTACACTATTATTTTTTCAAATTTTAGAAACCCCTCCCGTAGCGCTCAGATGTCCCTGACTTCCTTTTTACCCATTTACTCTGATCGTGTCTGCCAAGCTAAAGTTTCCAGGGTAAGGTTTCTGGGCTCCACGGCCATGCGAGGAAGCTTTCACTGGTGCTCCTAGGATAT
Organism: Gracilinanus agilis; assembly: GCF_016433145.1. Lineage (NCBI taxonomy): Eukaryota > Metazoa > Chordata > Mammalia > Didelphimorphia > Didelphidae > Gracilinanus > Gracilinanus agilis. The sequence goes on from NC_058130.1 coordinate 769,644,365, forward strand.
TTGTTCTATCTAGAGAAGGGAGAATTAGAGGGTTTCTAGCCATCTTCTAGTACAGTTTATATGTGGATGTCTTTTGTATTATAGAAGTGAATTTCTTCTCTCATGCTCTAGGGTCGTCCTTTGACTCTGGACCACTGCCTTCATCATTTCATCTCATCAGAATCAGTTAGGGATGTTGTGTGTGACAATTGCACCAAGGTATCTGTCCCTGCCCAGCCGCCCGCCCTCCCTCCTGCCTGCTCTCTGCTTCCTGTAGCTCCTCTCCCAGGAGGCCCCGAGCTCTCTGGCTGCCTCCACTGACACACGGAGCCAGGGACGATGAGTTGTAGAGGCTGTTGTCCGAGCAGGATGGAAGTATCTGAATGGATTCTTCATCTTGCCTTTCCCTCCCCCCTGCTGGGGTCAGGGGAGATCATGAAGGAGTGATGGGGCAGTTAAGTTCATTAGGGTAGGTAGAGGCCAGAGGTGTGACTTAAGTGAGCAGCCCAGGTGAGGACATTTAGCTTTGGCCTCAGCTGCAGCCTCCATTAGAAGGTAAATGAAGACGGCCCATGTTCTTTGCAGTGGGTCACAGTTTATACAACACTTCTACATCCATTATCTCATTCATGTCTCAACAACCATAGGAGGAAGGTGGGACCCACTTAATATTTTTGTATTTAAAAGGGGAAATACTTCTCAGAGAGGTTAGATGACTTGCTCCGAGGTCCCCAAGGCAGGACTCTGAGCCAGGCCTTGTGGCTCGGGCCTGGGCTCCTTCCACAGTACCGCCCTTCTCCTTCCCTTCACTTTGTGGGGATGCCCACCGCAGGGCTGTCCTCGACTTTGATTTCAGATCGAGGCAGAAGGGACCCTGAATGGGGAAGTGGTCGAGCACCAGAGAACCACATTTGTCAAACAGTTGAAGCTTGGCAAGGTGAGATGATGCATGTGACGTGTTTCTTGGGGGGCGCTCCCAGAGGCTGCGCGGGGGACTCAAGGTTTGCCCTCCCCTGTCACGTGTGTCCCCGTAGCTTCCTCAGTGTTTGTGCATCCATCTGCAAAGACTGAGCTGGTCCAACCAGGGCACGCCTCTGAAACGCCACGAACACGTACAATTTAATGAATTCCTCATCATGGACATCTATAAGTATCACCTCCCTGGCTGCAAGCCACGCCAGCATCACCCCAGACCGAAGGAAAGCGCCGGGCCCGTGCCTGAAGGGAAGGATGGCATGTCAGCCCCTGCACCAGGTATTGGCAGACGGATAAGTCATTCGGGGTCCCGGGCCATTCTAGAGTGAGGGGGGGGCGTGGAAGCAGGAGGCCGCGGCCTCCAGAGTCTCCGCACACAGACTTAAGTCTGAGGAAGGCAGGCACGGGGGGACCCGACACCGCGCTCCACGTCACTCCCACAGTGATGCGATTTTGTGCTAGAGAACAGGATGGGGCGTGTGGGGGGCTGTTATGTGGATCTTTTATTGATGGGAGGGGGGGGTTCCTACATGTGATCCTGGGCTTCCACGAGGGGAGGAAACTCCTCATGTGGAACTCTTGACTGCCTGTCCCAGTGCAGCTTAGTGTCAGAGAGTCGCTGAGACGGTAAGTGAGTCATTTAACTGGAGAATCATTTCACTCTGCTCTCCTCATAGATGACTCCCAGATTAGCAGACGGAGCCCCTTCTCTTCTGAGCGTCAGGCCCCCAGCAGCACATTTCAGACTAGATGTCTCAGAGGCATCTCAGCATGCCTCAGCATGAAGGTGGCCCAAACAGAAAATTTCCCCCTAAATCCCTCCCTTTACCAAATTGAACCCTGGCTGCCAAAGACATCATCAGGTTGTACTAGGATCGTCACTTGGCTTAGGAAGGACCACGTGGTTTCTCTCACTCTTTGAAGCTCAGTTTTAAATGTAAGCTTGCCCCACGGGTCGAATCTGCTGCCAGATCTTGCTATTGGTTCTTCCACAACATCTCTTCCATCGAGCCCAGCTCTTGACTCACACAGCCGCCGTCACCTCTCACCTGGACTGTTGCAACGACCTCCTGGCAGGTCGGTTTTCCTGCCGTGAGCCCCATCAGTCTCACTGCCCACCCTGGCACATTCCCAGGGCTCCCCGTCCATTGTCCTTCAGCACGCATCCGACTGGGTCACTCCCACCCTGGGCCAACTCCCCTGGCTCCAGACTGCTGCTAGGTGAGGACAGGAGGCCCTCTGTGGAGCTTTGAAAGCCCTCACACTTTAGCCGCCATCCAAACGAGCGTTCTCTCTCTCATGGCCCTTCTTCTAGCCTCATGCCTTCTTTCAGAATGCCGCTCCAGGACTTCCTTCTGCATAAAACCTTTTCTGTTCCCCTTCAGCTACTTTGTATGTATTCATACTTATTCTGACTATTCTCATGTAGTAAGAACAACTGGGGTCTGGCTCACTTTTGAGTTAACCTCTCAGCTTGTTCTAAATTTGTCCCCATTTTTAATTGTGTCATCCCAACCTCTAGAACAAATCTGGTGTCTATTTTAATTTTTTAAAATTAAGCTTGCAATCTCTTTCTCATTAATTAGTTAGCTCAAACCCTCTCCTCCATTCATTTAATATTATTTATTGCATGAACTAAAAAAATTCCCTTACCTAGTAGTATTCATATCTTTAATTTAATACTTTAATCTCCTGTGATTAAATATTCAGATGACCAAGTATGTCATTTATTAATAAATTAAGTCATTAAACAAAACTAGTCAAAGATGATTATTTAGACTATTTTGGCTTTGTGAAGGATCACAGCCAGAGTTGCTCTAGACCCTCAGATCCTCACTCTAATAGAAGACAATTTCTTTTCTTCTTTTTCTAGAAACACAAGTTCACTCTTCAGTTTAATCCAGATACTGACTAAAGCCTCTCCGAAAATTGCTTCCTCATTTCTCCTCAAGATGAGTTAACTAACTTCCTAAATTCAAATGAGACCTTTTGGTCTTCTGTCTTCTCTTTAGCCATCACAAATGACAATCTTTAGCGCCTCTCAAGCTATCACTCTTAATATAGCCTCTCTCCAAGCTTATTCCTTATACAGCTCCTTTTTTATGCCTCTTCACAAAATACATTTCCAGATAATCTTCACAAGAAGTTTCTCCTCTTTTTTTTTGTGTCTTCTCCACAGTTTATCTCATTGAGTTTCGTAGGGCAAAGATAAAAAGCCAAACACGTTTCCCGATTCCAAAGGGAGAAGCACCTCGGAAGGATGACTGTTATATCTGTAACGTTCAACCAGCAGCACAAGTGAACTTTTCCACAATATTACATTTGGTTCTTCTCATCCATAGCCTGTGGAAGAGCTTCTAGTAGGCTGTAGCTCCTTCAGTATCCTATTGATCCTTCTCTCAGTGAGCTGATGTCTATAAGCTTCTATCAGTAGTTTTAGAACTCCTTGGGCTTTTGTTTACCCCAAGGAGCTCAGCCATATCACATTTCTCTCCTGCTCTCTGAACACCAACATTTCCCAGAACTTTGCCATCTTGATTCACTTAGTGATTTCAACAAACCTTAGTTGTCTCATTATCATCCCTTGTTTCTCAGGCTTGACTTCTTGGACTTGAGCTTCTTCTGAACCAAAGAGAATTCTCCTTTTGAACACACTTCATGAATTCATGGCCATCCCATTCATATTCTTTAACAGAAAACTTTCCTGCTTTTCCCATTGTCTATTTGGAGTATTCTTTTTTGTATTAAACTGTTGTTAGCTGACTGATGGATAAGGTCATTGTGATTGGTTTTGGGTCCCAGACCATCTCCACCCCTGGCTCCCACACACAGATCCAGCCTTCCTCTGAGGCACATTCATCACTCCTATCTCCATCCATATACAGTTGTAACAAAAGATATTTCTGTTACTCCTCTTGTACTGACTGTGCTGGTCACGCTCTCGTATGGTGGACTGGGCCTGACGCAAGCCCATCGTCCCTGATGGAGTCGATCTGATATGGGAACGAAAGCGGACACTTGTGGGTCATTTTGTAGCTAACAAAGCCACGAACTAAGCCCTGGCAGAGGACAGACATTTAGCAGTCGGTAGGAACCTCGGGAGATTCAGTGGAGCCCAGCTGTCCAGTGATGGTAGGGGTCAGGAGCCTCACAGAGGCCAGAGGGAACTTCGCACAGCCTTTTCTACTCAGTTGAAGGGGCCTCGGGCACAGCAATGACCCGAGTCAGTCATGTCTCAAGGAAGGGACCTCCCCATCGGCCAGGAGAGCTGCTCCTTCATGGCAGAGCCCCAGCAAAGACTTTGCCTCTAGGGTCTTGCAACAGACGGCAGTAACCTTGGTTCTCTTGGCCCTTCATCTTCACAAAGAAGTGATTTTGTCTCGCATTTTTCCATCTATAACACAGATGTCTCTGAATCTGTACTCTCAGAGAGACTCTATAGGAGGATGCTCTTGGTGCCCTTTGGCAGTCTGGCAAGGCCAAGACACTCCTTCTCAGGCTTGTGTCTCTAGTCCATAAAATATAATGCCCACCAGTTACAAGGGAAACCCAATTAGGGTGAAATAGTGATGAGGTTTTTTTTTTTTTCCACACAGGTTCATGGGCTCCCTGCTCTGGAGTTAGTCAATCTAGGGTGCCCCTGTTGGGAAACTTCCTGTGCCTAGACTCTGTTTCTCCTGTCAGTATTTTCCCAGCCAGCTCTGGGGATCCCACCCTAGCTTCCCACTTGGATGAGTTCTCCCCATTTTTTCTAGGTGATGTAGCTGGGTCCTTCTCCAGGAGGCTCTGCCCCTGCCAGGCAGCTCAGATAGTTCCATCTTCTTGCTCTCAGGCCACCTTTTCTTAGGAAGGCTTCTGCCTTCTTGACCAGCTCTTCAGAAAGGTCTCTGCTGTTAATGGTTGCATGATCTAATAGACTGAGTAATTCACAGAGTGTGGATTGATGAGACCCTCCCGGCCTGACTGCCAGTGGCCTTCCCATTTACACAAAGTAGTCCCAGCAACCTGGTAGAAGGTTTGGTTCTTTAGCAGACTGTTGGATAAGCAATGCTAGTTTCCAAGGCTGATCACCCCAAGGGTGCCGAAGGCACTGCTGCTCTGTATTGCCAAAGACCCCTTTCTCTTGCAGCCTCAGTTCAGCCCGGCAGGACCAAAGCACTTTTTGTCAATGGGGCCTGCTCCTCCCCAACGCTGCTGCCATCCCCAGGGACTTTCTCCCTTCCAGGTGTTCCTGACTATAGGTAAGTGGCTGCCTCTGCTTTCATCTCAAGCATTGTATGTTGCTGGGCCTTTTCCTAGTCTTGTTTCATTCTTAGACACCTACCATAGTGCCCGGCATAGAAGAAATCCTTATTGGTTGATCTTGAACATTTGTAGGAGCAAATCAGTACCGTCCAATATATTTGTTCACAAGGCTCCAAAGACAGCCTTTGTTTTCTCTTAGATTTAAAGATGGATTTCATGGTATAAAACGGGAAAGTGTATTCAAATCCTGACTCTCACTCTTTCTTGCTTTTGGGTTCTGGGCCAACTTAAAATTAACCACTCTAGAGTCATCGAGGTAGCACAGTGGCTAGAGCACCAGGCCTAGAGCCAGGAGGATCTGAGTTCAGATCTGGCCTGATACTTTCCAGTTATGTGACCCTGGGCAAGTCATTTAACCCCAGTTGTCTAGCCTTTGCTGCTGCTTTTCTTAGAATTGATACTAAGAAGATAAGGATTTTAAAACATATTGGCCACTCTGGGCTTTTGCTTCTTCATCTAAACGTGGTGGTGGACTAGATGGGACTTCCTACCTCAAAGTGCTGTGGCCCTAGCTTTTCCTATAATGTGTTTGTTTGCTTGGCCTTCAGCTCTTCTGTGTACCTCTTCCGGCTGATGGCTGTTGTGGTCCATCATGGAGACATGCATTCTGGACACTTTGTGACTTACCGACGCTCCCCCCCTTCTGCCAAGAACCCTCTCTCTGCCAGCAGCCAGTGGCTGTGGATCTCGGACGACACTGTGCGGAAGGCAAGCTTGCAGGAGGTTTTATCTTCGAGTGCTTATCTGCTCTTTTACGAGCGGGTCCTTTCGAAAGCCCAGCAACACCAAAGCCAGGAGTACAAATCTGAAGAGTGAAACTACCTGAGAGCTGGGCCTAGGGGAGTGCTCAGAACCGTGCAGAAAAAAAAATGAAAAACCCTCAATTTTTCTCTGTATACCTTATGAAAATAGCCCGACTCTAGTCCCTCAACATTCCGGTGTGGCGGTGACGGCAAGCTCTCTCGGCAGGAGCCGTCATCTCCGATCCATGCCCAAACCAAGCTACCAGAAGCAAGCCTGCCAATGGTGTGCCCTGTGGAGTGTCACTGGGTTAGAAAGCATCCATGATGTCTACAAAACCCTTTGCCCTGCCCTGACACAGGGGACTGCAGAGCTCCAGACGCCCGAGGCCACTTTTTCCTACTTGGATGTGTAAATTGCAAGTTTTAAGGAGATTCACTTGTTTTATTCTTTAAAAATTCCAGTCAGATTTCTCTTTCTAAAAAAATCAGGCCTGTAGAAGCTGTGAACGAGAATTACCCTAGTTATTAAAGGCAGTGATTTAAAAGAAAAGAAGTGCCTTCCCCTTGTTTAAATGATCACAGTCCAGCCGACTGCTTTTGTAACGGCCCGGCCAAATATGTGATGAGAGACCTTTGGGAACAGCCGACTCCTCTGATTCTCAGTGGAGGGACAGACGCAGCCCCATTTTGTATGTCCTTTTCTAACAGGTCAGGTCTTTCCGTGTGGGAAGAGGACCCGGCCGAGGCTAAGCTGCCATGAGGGTGCCTTGGGGCGTTTGGGGGTTCTAAGGGTGGTGAGCCCACTCGGCTGGTCAGCTGAGGCTGGGAGACTGGGGCAGGCCTAGCAGGGACCTTAGGAGCTGGATCACAAGGGGTACGAGTTCAAGCCAGTCTTGGCCTGCTACCAGGCAGGGCTTGTCTCTTTTTTAAAAAGCGGTTCCAGCAGCCATGTAGATCAGTGGCCTTTATCACCCAGTGTGCTCTTTCACCACCCCAAGTCTAATTCTGGACCCTCCCACACCCCACAGCCCTCTGCACGGTATTTATTAGACAGGATGAAAGACAACACCAAATTGAATCATGTTTTCATCGCCTCTTTTCAGAGTTGTAAGTCCAGGCACTCTAGGGCTGACAGACTTGTTAGTGTCTAGGGTTGGCCTGTGTGTTTTAGTTAAGGTTTTGAAAAAATAAAAAGATAAAGCAAGCATTAAGTCTGTGCTAAAATTGCAAACCCTCTAGGGAGGAGAGTTGGACCTGGATCCCCAAAGCCGGTGGTTCTGTGGCCGGCCCCCCTCTGCCTATGGGTCTGAGCCAGAAGGTGCATTTGTGTAAGCAGTTCAGAGGAGGCCTCCTTCCCAGGATGGGCCCAGCAGTGGCTGCCCTGGAGCTGCCCTGGGCCAGGAGGCCTGCTGGGAAAGGGCCCAAGCTCCCAGGCAGGTCCCAGTCAGGGCAGCTCCGAAACAAATGGATCCGCTGTGGCCCAGGCCAGGGAAGCAGCCTGCACTCTGGAGGGAGGACTTGCCAGAATGCCACAGCTTCCTCTGAGGGGGAACAAGGAGGTTTGCACAACCACCAGCATCTCTCTACAGGCCAGAAGGGAGGCCGAGGACCTGGCGGATGAAGGCTGCACCCTGAAGCCAGACTGATTCTGAGGTGGGGCAGTTCCCTACAGCAGAACCCCGAGTTAATAAACGAGGAGCTTGGACCCAAACCAGCGGGCGGTGGGGCTGCTCCCATCCCCCTTTTTGTACCCGCTCTGTGGATTATGGCAATAAAGAATGATGTTCTTAGAACAGCTCACTGGTGGTGGTTTTGCAACTTTACTGTTCATTTCAAAAGCAAACACAGACATGGGAGACGACAGTCCTTTAATAAATCAACACGTGCGGCTTCATTCTTTTTTAAAGTTTCCATTCTAGGTTGGCTACTGTGCTTTATTTCACATACAGTTAACAGTCTGAAAAGTCAATTTACCCTTTTTGACACGGAACTGTAAGGAAAATTGATTTTTCAGTCAAAAAGATCAAGACTTGATGAGCGTTAAGAGAAGCACTTATCTTTTAGAGAAGACAATGTTACGGAATGTCAGATTGACCCGGGGAGCCAGGATCCCTTTCCTGACGGGGAGACTATGGTACCAGTGGATGTTGGTGGGGTGGTTCATCATGAGGAGGCTCCCGTGGGCCAGCTGCAGCTTCACCACCTCCACGGGCCGGGAGGGCTCCTTCCCCCGGGAATCTCTGTGCCGAAAGAAGAAGTCTCGGCAGGCTCCGAAGGAGACGGAGGCGATGGGACTCTTGGGAGCCAGTTCTCGCTCGTCATCGCGGTGCTCACCAATGTGATCGCAGCCGTCTTTGTATCTGCAGGGGGAAGACGGCCCACTGTTTGAGTGCTGTCAGAGGCTCCCCAGGCGCAGGGCCAAAGTGCCTGGGGATTGGAGAGGCAGCACCGGCTGTGACTTTGGAGTCACTCCGGACCGGGTTCAAGGGGCCCTCCTACTTAGAACTACCTCCGTGTTCTCAGGCAAAGCCCTTCCCCTCGGGGCCTCAGTTTTCTCACCTACAAAATGGGGCTTGGAGGGGGGAGAATGGATGGGTCAACCAGATAATTTCTCAAAAGCAGATCTTTAGTTCTAGAAATTAGCCAAGTCAGAAAAATGTCAACTTTTCTTTATTCTGCCCAGGGCTATTGGAAAAAGGTGACATTCCCGCCCCCACCCCCACTCCCAGTTTCCTAAAGCTCAGCTGTTTAGGGCCAAAAGGGAGCTTAGAAATTGGCTGGGAAATTCCCGTCAGCAAGTGAAATAATTTGTGCGAGGCCTGTCAGTTGACACCTATGAAGCACTCCTGTGTGCTGGGCTAAGCAAAGAGAAAAAGAAACAAAGGTGAGAGAAGTCCCTGCTCTCCAGGAGCTCCCAGCAATAAGGAGAGGGAGAGGAGATTGGGAAGGGCTCCGCCTCTCCTAGCCGGGCTAGGGTCCTGGGACCCCCAAAAAGCGGCCCACCATTTCCTGTTACCTGTTGATAAGCACAAAATTGAAGGCGTGCCCGGTCACGTCGGTCACACGGTCTCGAATGTGCTCCAGGACTGGGATCCAGGGCTTTGGAGACAGGGTGAGGCCCGCAAAGGTGTAGGTCAGCCCCTCGTCCCCGTAAGTGGCCTGCTTCCTCGGGATCCGGTGCCACTTCCCATACACGTGCACTCTGGAAAGATCGCCTGCCGAAAGAAAGCTCCATTGCATCAGTGCCCAAGAATTTGTTTCTGCGGCTCCCCCTAGGATGGAAGCGGGCAGCCCACCCGAGTATCGGAGCCCGGGGGCCGGCCCTAGCCCTTGGGACTTGGGGAAGAGCCAGCTGCTGATGCCTGCTGGAAACGAGATGGTGCTCGGTGCCATCCCAAAGAGAGGAAGGCTGTGCCAAAAACGATGCCAGGAGAGCATGAGGCTAGAGGTACATGGAGAGGGCGAAGGAAACGCTGGTCATTCAGCCTCTGCTCTGGCCCCTTCCTTTACCCTGGGACCCCGCTAAGTCCCACTGCTGCTTGTCCTGGCCTCTCTGGTCAGGCCAAACACGTGTAATCCCTCCAAGTGTTCAGAAAGACTGCCATTAGGTGAATGTGGCAATAACAGGAACAAACTCTGGGAAGCAGTGTAAGGCCGACAAGGGGCTTACCTCAAACCTAGGAAGAAAGCAGGCAAAATCACCCGTAGCTTTGTTTCCCATTTTATAGATGAGGAAACGGAGGATTTGGGGGGAGATTGAGTGACTATCTGACCTGGAATAAGGAAATATCTCAAATATCAACTAGGGCAAGTCACTCGAGCTCCCCGGCCCTCCGTCTCCCAGCTGTACGATGGGGACTGCCTCCTTCATAGAGGGGTTGTGAGGAAATCCTACCCTGCAGGGCTACAGACTCCTGCATCGTCACTGCTACCATCAGAACACAGATCAGAACCTGGGTCAAGTCCAGCAGCCTCCACTCTGCTACATAACTGCTTAAACCACTGGAACGGGGCAGGGATTTCTCTCCACAGCCGGCCAGCCAAGCTCAAGAAGCCCGCCATGGTGTGGAGGTAGTGGCCTAGGCATGGAGCCAGCCCTGAAACTGGGCGACCTGGCCCCACCGACAGCCCGGGACGACTCACCGCAGAGAGACTCCTCCTTGGGGTCCCCTTCGCCAGGCAAGGGGCCCGGCCTCCCTCCGGCTCCAGGAGCCATTGGCCAAGGGCCCCCTTCTCCCGTGTGGGCGCGCTACATGGGGCAGCGCTCTGACACGAGAAGGGCCCTGGCTCTGCTCTCAAGTTCATTCAGTCCCATTTCTGCTCACTCAATCACTAATTAAGCATCTCGGGTGCTTCCCAGCTGGGTGACCCTGGGCAAGTCACTTAAGCCCATCCCCTCACTCTTGGCCTTCTGCCTTAGAGCTGATAGTGAGGGGTGCAGAAGGAGATGGCTACTCCCCTACCCTGCCGGGCTGAATCGGGAGCCCAGCAGGGCCCTAAAGAGGTCCAAAAAGGGTCGCTGTCCCAACGGCTCAGCATGGCAGCCGCCCACTCCTGGGCCCACCACAGCCAGGGCTTCAAGGGGAAGCGCATAGTCCCTCGTCATGGGAGAAGCCTGGCAGCTCCAAGACAAGGGCCCCGACACTGCCGGCAGACAGGGTTCCGCTCAAAGCAAACCCTCGGTGACTGCGAAAGCTGCTGCGAATGGCAAGGAGGGAGCTTTGGCTATTGGAGACAGAGCCAGAAGTCAGAGCTGGGAGAGGCCTTAGAATAAGGCATCTGAGCCAGGAGGGGACTTGGAAGCTTCAGGGCCTGCTCCCTTGTTTTATAAGAGGAAGAATGGGAGCAGGAGGGGTCACCAGAGGCCTGGCAGAGAAGCTGGCCCCCGGGGCTTCTGGGGAGGGCAGGACCTGTGTGTGTCCTCCAGGCAGACACCCCAAGGGGCCTGGAGAAAGATGCAAAGAAAGAGCCGCTTTGGGTCAGGGGAGACCTTTGGGTCAGGGGAGACCTCGTGCCCCTTGTGGGAGTGACTGAACAAAATGGCCTGTAACTGTGCTTTAAGAAATCACAGCAAGGACAGGCCAGCCTGGGAAACGGGGAGCCTGGGAAGCCCTGATGCAGTGAAGTGAGCAGAACTGGAACAAGGTGGGCAGTCCATACCACGCTGCAAGGGAGCCCAAGACCCTCCTCAGGAGGGCCAGGCTGGGACTAGAGTTCCATGACTAAAGTCTTGGGATGGCTGCTTTTAGAGCCCTTTGTGCTCTGACTTCTGAAAAAAAGGTTTTACTTCCCAGCACAGAATGGTTCTTATTAAACCCACTGCATGCACCTTGGGGAAAACGCCAAAACCTGGAGCTGGGCAGACTTTAGAAAGTGATGCAGTGATGCTAGCAGGGCCCCAAGACCTCCAGGAATGGGGGGGGGGGGTCTTCAGCAGGGGCCAACACAAAGGCAGCCAGCCGCCCCCCCCCCCCCAGGTTCAATGCTCACCTTCAAAATATTCCACTTCTTTTTCCAGGGTCTGCAGCAGGGTGTCCGCCTCCTCCCGGCTGAATAGGACTGTATAGTCACAGTCCAGGCTCTCGGCCTGAATCTTCTGCCAGTGGTAGCCCTCAGCCAAGTTGCTGTCTGTCTCTGCCTTCTCGGTCCGGGGTCTCTTCTTCCTGCTTTCCTCTTCTTCCTCCTGGGAGGCGTCGTCGCCTTTCTCCGGCTCCTCTTTACCTTCTTCTAAAGGACACCTCTCTGTCTTCTTTGCCGCTACCCTCTCCATCTGCTATGCTCTGGAAGGGACCCAGGAGTAGGGAGGCCCGACAGAAATGGGGAGAAGCTTCCAGGTGCCTCTCTGTTGGCAACTGCCTAGGGGAGAGGGAGGCAGGTTGAGAAAAGACTCCCCCCCCCCCATAGAATCCTACAGGATAGTCTCGTGGAGGTAAAGACCTGGAGCCTGAGGGTGGGGGGACATCAACTGGGGACTGGCAGGGCAGATTATGGGGCAGAAACGTATGTTACTGCTTTTGGGGAGGATCTCGGTGGCCATCCAGGCCAACTTCACCACGAAAGGAACCCCCAGCTATGCCATGCTGGACAAGGGTCGTGCAGATGCTCCCAAAAGACCGAACCCCATTCTGCCACCCCGAATGGAAGTCTAACGAGGCTCTCTTCCGAGGCAGCCCAGGATGGCATTCGCTTTGGGGGCTGCCCGTTCTGGAGTTGGGCTTTTCTTAACCTTTCGTGTCCCGGCCCCTTGGGCAGGCAGGCAGAAACCCAAGGACCCCTTCTCAGTAGGAAAGCAAGTACTTTGTGGGATCACATCAAACAGTTCCCAGGATGTCCTCACAACGCATCTGGGCCCCAGGGGTAGAGCCCCTGCTCAAAGGAACCAGGGAATGGGGGGGTCAGAATGGAATTTGGAGATCACCTAGTCCAACCCGTGAACCTCCCCCCTTTTACAGATGGAGAAAGTGAGGCACGAGGGGTACTGACTTGCCCACAGAGGCTGTTCAGAGCTAAGAAGTCAGACCTTAAAATTAGAAACCAGGTTATACAGCTAATGGACTCGAAGAGACCCCAGTGGACCCCACCCCAGACACTTACTAGTTGTGTGCCTTGGCCAGGGCAAGTCAATTAGCCTCTGCCTCAGTTTCCTTGTCTGTCCAGCAGGGATAATGCTATTACCTACCTTCCAAGGTTGCTATGAAGATCAAATGAAATCCTTTTGGAGGGCTCTGCAAACCTTAACGCACTACAGAAACGCTTTTATTAGGTATTTTTACCAATTCTCCAGTTCAGAACCAAGGTTCTCCCTCTGGACTTGGGGTCTTTAGGGAGGGCAGAACGGTTTGCTGCCGTGTAATTAGAATCTCAAAGCAGCCAAGGCAGGGTGATTATTCAAACTCTAAGCATAAGAAAACACCCACAGAACCCTGGGATCAAAGAAAGAAAGCCTGGGCATACCAGAGTGCAGCTCGGCCAGGGGCCTTGGGGGGCTCTTTAAAGCCCAGCTGCACCCCAGATCTGCCTCCCCTCCCCCGAGAGCCCCAATCCCGTCCGTCCCCCACCTCCCACCGATCCAGAAAACGCTCACCCAGGATGCAGTCGCTACTTCCGGGTGGATTTCAGCTGCAATCCCCCCTCCTCTGGCTGTGAGGCCAGCAGTGAGTCCTACAGGGATGGCTGCATCAGAATACTGGTAGCAAAGCACTCGGGCTCCCCTTACCCATTCTAGGGGGAAGTGCACCATGGATTTCTATTGTCTAAGCGATGGGGAGAGAAGAACCCGAGCTAGGCCAGCCCCAGGGTCTTTTCCAGGGGAGACCCAGGGCGGCCATAAAGAAGGCTCCCTTACTCCATCCGTGCCTGCCAACCCAACCACCAACGGATCCTTTTATAGAGCTAGAAAAAACCTGACAGTTCATGTGGAAGAACAAAAGGTGCCGAATATTAAGAGAATCAGTGAAAAAACCTGAAGGAGGGGGCCTCGCTGTACCCGATCCCAACTATCACAAAGCAGCGATCAGCAGAACAATTCACCTGGCCCAGAAATCCCAGGGATGGCCGCCCGCCTGCCCGCCCACCCGGGAACAGATCAGGTACACGATGTGCCCCATGTATGGCGTGGGCAGCGAATGACCCACAGGAGCCCAGCCTGGCAAAAACGGATGGGAAATCTGGAAAGCAGCGTGGCACAAACGAGGCACAGGGACCAAGACAGGGTGGAAACACAAAAGGGCGAGCAGTCGGGTCTGTGGCTAATGGAAGAGTGGCCGGCCAAAGCAGGGCATGTAAGCTGGACCACCAGCACAAAGCCAACGCAGTCACCATTGGAAGAAAAGCAGAAAGTGGGGAAAAGATCGAAGACAGCTTTCTCTGCTAAAGAACTGGGCTGAAAGACCCGAAGCTGATGAGTGGTCAAAGGATGCAGTTCTCAGAGGCAGACATTAAAAACACCAGTCAGGTGGAAAAATGCCCCCAATCACTCTGGTTACAGAAATCCAAATGAAACCCCCAGTGGACCCCCCCCCCACCCCGGCCCCTCTTGGATGGGCTCACAGACAGAAGGGAATGATGTTGGGGGGAGGGTGGGAAGATTGGGGCACCCATGCCCACGCCCCGTCCAGCCATACTGGAGACCAGTCAGGAAAGGGGCTAAGGGCCGTCAGGGCGTGCGCGCCTTTGTCCTAGAGCTCCCGAGGTCTCCCAGGGAGGTGGCAGGAAAGAGAAGCCGCCAGAATATGCCTTTGGGGTGGCACAGCTGGAAAAGGGAGGAGGGCTGGCTCCGGGGAAGAGCCTTCCCAGGAGCACCGGACCCAGGGGCAGCCCTGCTGGGTCAGCGCTGCTGCCAGTGACTCAGCTCTTCTCCCAGACCCGAGGAGGAGCCGCTGCAGTCTGAATGCGGAGTCTGGGGGTCTGTCTGTCTGGCCAGGAAACCTGTTCTGTACGACTCTGGAGAATCAAAGGGCCGGCACTCTCTAGGAGGGAGCCCCCAAAATAATAAAAAAATGAATGTAAGACATTGTTTTTACACATAAGTGAGAAAAAAAGATAAAAACCTTCCAGAAAAAGGGAGGAACCAAGTCATTTCCTCAAGGGTATGTAGGGAGCAAGTGGAAAGCCTGCATTCAAACCCAGACACCAGGGTTAGCACCCCAGGCTGGGCTGGAGGGTCCCTAAAGGCCCCCCCCCCCCCATCATTTGACAGTTGAGGTAGTAAATGGCAAAGGCAGGATTCAAAGTGAGATCACAGGACGATGGGGCCACAGATTGGGGGATAGAGGAGGGACTACTGGAGCTGGAGAAACTGAGGCCCAGACAGCCTAGTTCCTGAGAGAGCCAGGCTCTGGCCCCTGCCAGCCCCCAGTGCTCTCCCTATCCAGGGGCTGGCCAGGCCTAGGTGACAGGATCTTAGGCTGGAAGAGGCACTAGTTGGGCAGTAGGCATTGATTAAGCACTGACTGTGTGCCAGACACTGGAGTGTGGGGGCAGGACCCGAGTTCCCCGACATCACAGAAGGACTAGGAGCTGGGGTGCCAGGGTCTGGGGGCACAGCCTTTGCCTTCCAGGAGGTAAAGGCCTGGGGGGTGGAGAGCCTGACCTAAGGAAGGGGGCTGGATCAGGAAAGACCTCCTGGGGACAGCCCCTCACCTGAGCCTGAAGGGTGGGAGCCTCTTCAGTCCAAGGGGAAGATGCTATCAGTTAGGAAGGGCAGATTTAGGAAGCCTGTGCCAGGCACCATGAATACAAAGAACTGAAGCAGCCCTCCTAGGAGGAGACAACACAAGAGGAGATTTGGTGGGTGGAGGGGATTAATGAGGGGAGGGAGGGCATTCTAGGCAAGAGGCACAGCCTGGGGAAAGGCATGGAGAGCAAATCTGGTTGGAATGCAGAGGGGAAGGAATGGGAAACCCCTCCAGGACACATTTTTGGGGCAGTCTGGTGAAGCCCTAGAACCTCCCATAGCACAAAATCAGAGAGAATTACAAAGGAAACCAAGACACTTGTGAGGGCTCAGAATCCTTGCTTTAGAAATAGAAGCTCACAGGCCTGGAGATGGGGGGTGGGGAGGTCCTGGGCTCCAATCTGACCCAGCCCTTGCTGCTTTTCTGTCTTAGAATTAATACTAAACAGGGTTTAAAAAAGAAAAAGAAGCCACATCCAGGCTGTTTCTTGAGCAGAGGGGCACAGCCAGGCAGGGGGTTTAGGAAGATGCTGGCCTCTAGACAGACCAGAGAGGAGGCTCTCCCAGGAGAGAGGGGACTAGGCCCTGGCTCAAAGGGCACAAGCTGTTTTCTTTTCTCTGTGACCTAAAGGGAGGCCCCAGGGATGGTGCCCTGCTCCCCCCCTCTTCAGTGCCCCCCTGGGCTTCACTGAGAGCCTCCGGCTTTACCCCAGGTTCCTGGCCCATCACCCGGCTCCCACGTCATCATCCCCCGCTTTGTACCACCGAAATGGTCTCCCAGTGAGTCTCTCCTCAATGTACCCTACGTGACCCCTGACATGGCCGGCCACGGATGGGTGCAGGGACCCATGATGTTCCTTCCTGTAATGTTCTATGGCTGGGAACCAGGGAACACTGTGATCCTGAGGGGGCCACCAGCACAGGTGGCTCAAAGGGCAGTGAAAGCCTAAACTGACCACAGTGGATGGAATGCCAAGCAAGATACCATCAAGGACACGGGGGTGGACAATGAAGGGCCAGAGACAAAGAAGAGGCTCCATGGAATGAGAGGGGCCATGGATGAGCAGCCTGCATGGGATGAGGGGGGCTGAGAATAGGGCAAGTATGGGTAGCCCCCCAAGCCCAGGGCATCTCAAAGCCCAGGGAGGAGGGCAGGGAGCCAACAAGCATTTATATTCAGTGTCTACCAAGGGGATTCCAAAGCAAAGCCAAAGCCAATCCCTGCCCTCAGGGAGCTTAAGCCAATAGAAGAGGATTAGGGAATAAGGGTAGTGGGGGGGGGGGGGGGAAGAGAAAGAGGGCTGAACGTGGCTAACAGGTCCAGGGAGGCAGGAAGGAAGGGAGGCAAAAGGCTTGGGGAGAAGGTGGGAAGCCTAGGGGCAGAGGGGACAAGGGTAGAATTCCAGGAAACAGAGATCAGGAGCACCAAAGCTCAGGCACAGCATGCTGGGTAAGAATGGGCCAGGCCAGAGTCACTGGACTGAGAAGCCAGGAAAGATAGAAGGGACCAGGCTAGGTGGAGCTTCAAAAGCTAAACAAAGGATCTGATCCTGGAGATAAGTTTATGGAATAGGAGGCTGGATAGAGCTCCAGGCCTGGAATCAGGAAGGTTCAAATCTGACCTCAGACACATCCTAGCTGTGTGACCTAGACAAGTCACATCACCCTGTTGGTCTCAGTTTCCTCATCTGTCACATGAGCTGAAGAAGGAAATGGCCAACTACTTCGGTATCTGTGCCAGGAACACCCCCAGTGGGGCCATTGAATTATCAGAAAAAACTGAGCAGCAACAACAAAGGGTCAGATCTGCTGGGAGGATGACCCATGGGGTGGGAGCCTGCTGCCGGAGGATGGTGTCCTCCACAGCAATGGGGAAGTTAGGGGAGAGTGTGAGGAGAAAGTCCTGTTGGACTTGGGAATGCCCAAACGCTGTTGGTTTCTTCAGACTTCAGGTCCAAGATGCTGGGTTGGGGAACCTTCCTCTAAGGGTTTTCTTCTCCATTAAAACTGCTTTTTGTCTTGGAATTCCTTGTAATTAAAAGCTCAGGACAACAAAACGCATTAAAAAAAAACAAAACCGTACTTTCTTTTTTCCTTTTCTTTTCTTGTCTTGCCCTAAGACAGAAGAGGGGCAAGAGCTACACAAAAGGGGCTTGCCCAAGGTCACACAGCAAGGGAAGTACTAAGGTCACATTTGAACCTAGAACCTCCAGTCTCCAGACCTGTCATTCTTTCTGTTCAGCCACCAAACTGCCCTAAGAAAACTCATTTTAAAGAAACCGATTTCCCTAAAGAGCTTAATGAATCACATCTATTTTTGGATTATAATCCCCTGAGGCCAGGAATTACCTTTTGTCACTTAAAAAATGTTTATGGAGGGCCCAAGTTAGACAAATTGTGTGACCTTGGATAGGTCATTTAACTCTCAATGCCCATCATTTCCCCAGTAGAGCTTCTATTCAGGTCTCCTGAGGGCCTGGGCAAGCTCCTGAGCTAAGCAAGCCTTTCTAGCAAGACCTCATAATCCTCTCCTACAAATCCTTATACCCAACTCCCCTTGCCCTTTCTTTTCTAGATGCTCCTTTCCGCCCGAGTCTAACCATGCCTCCTCCACTTGTATCCAAGGCAGGGGCCTGGGGAAGGCTTTACATTTGTTGAGAAGTGGGGCAGCTGGGTGTCTCAGTGGATAGAGCCAGTCTGGAGAATGGAAGTCCTGGGTTCCAATCTGGCCTCAGATACTTCCTAGCTGTGTGACCCTGGGCAAGTCCATTCACCCCCATTGCCTAACCCTTACTGCTCTTCTGCCTTGGAACCATGCACACAACGTTGATTCTAAGATGGAAGGTAATGATTAAAAATTTTGATTAGGAGGTCTGTTGAGCAGTGAGTGATGAGTTACTTTCTAAAATCCTTCAATGGATTTCCTTCCCCGCCTCATGGACCAGCGACTCTGTCCTTATGGGGAGTCTCTCCACAGCAATAGCTCCCACACCTCTAAATGGCCCCCAAGGAGGCGGAGCTCCCACCCATGCAGAGAGCGCAGACCCAGGAGGAGAGTGGGTGCTCTTCCCCTCCAATGAATGGGGTCCCATGAGAGTTAAGAATGAATTATGATGCAGAGAAACCTGGTTCGACTTGCAGGAAAAGATGCAGCTTCCCTTGTGAAAATGATGCAAAGGCAACCAGTCCCGAAGGACTTGAGAATTCGGATGAGACAGTGGCCAGCCAGGACTTCTGGAGGGAGGGCTGAGGAATAAGCAAGTGTGGAAACATTTAAAGCCTTTTTATTAGGAAAATTCAAAAGGAATGATCCTGCGCATCTAGAGCCCTGGCCTTGGCCTTAGTGCAGGACTTCTGGAAGGCAGGACACGAGGCATTTCTTAGGGAAAGAAGGGAGACAATAAACTCCAGGCTAGTTTGAAGGAAAGCGTTCTGGGGAGTTAATGTCCATGTCAGTGGGGTTCTCTTGAAGATCTGTGCTCTGGAGAAGCCCCACAAAGGCCTCAGGAGTGTCTCCCCAAGGCTAGCCTATTGGAGGGACCTCCCAGGACTTGGTAGGTGGCAGGCAGGCAGACAGAACGAGCCTCGAGGAATCTCAGACCCTTGGTGGTGGATGTGGTTCAGTCCTGTCCAGGCTCTTGGGGACTCCATGGACCACAGCTAACCGCGGGGTTTTCTGGGCAAGGATGCTTGTGGTTTGCCATTTCCTTCTCCAGTGGATCCTTTTATCAGGCAATCAGAGGTTAAGTGACTTGCCCAAGATCACAGCCAGGAAATGTCTGGGGATGGATTTGAACTTGGGTCTTCCTGACTTCAGGTCCAGTGCTTCCTCCCTCCCCCCCAACCCTTACCTTCCATCTTAAAATCAATACTGTGTATTGGTTCTAAGGCAGAAGAGTGGTAAGAGCCGGGCAGTGGGGTTAAGTGACTTGCCCAGGGCCACATTTGAATCCAGGACCCTCCATCTCCAGGCTCTCTCCACTGAGCCACCCAGCAGTGTTCTTAACCACTGAGCTCCAGCTGACTCTGGGTAAGATAACCCATTATCCCTCCAGGGTTCTAGGAGAAGGTGACTGATGTCCCATAAGCCCCCCTCAGGCTCAGAGACAAAGATGTAGAGAGATGTCTCTCACAATAAGGTTCTACCAACCCTTAGTGCCCTAACCCAAAGACCTTTCCTCAGCAGGAGCTGAGAACAGAGAATGCCAGAGCTCCAAGGAACCTGACAAGAAAACTTGAGGCCAGAACAAAGGCTGTCAGAAACTATGTCAGAGATCTAGGAGGGCCCTCAAAAGGCCAGGAGCCTGGACCCCTGACAGGGGCAGGGGGGAGGGGGGCTGGGCCTGAAGAACTGAGATCTCTTCCAACTGGCAATCTAGGCTCCCTGGATGACTTCCTAGAGTTCGACCCTTATTATCAGGGAATCAGTTCTTACCAATAATTATCAATGAATGCAGCCTGGAAATTTCCTGAATGGCTCAAAAAGCTTAGGTGGGGCTCCTACATTTACTAAGGAAGGACAGAGGGACAAACTGCCACAGGTCCAGAGGGAGCAGGTGATGGAGGATTCTGGAGACCCAGAAGACAAGGCTTGAATTTGGTGGGGAGTCACAAAGAAGCGCTTGCCCTCAGAAGGCAGGGCTAGAGCATCTCTGATCTCTCAGGTCCCTTCCAATTCTTCCATCCTGTGTACCTTTGATGTCAGGGGAGCTGGGAAAAACCTCAGAGGTCACCCTCCTCACCTTAGAGAGCAAACCTGAGGCTCATATGGACTGGAATGGCCAAGCTTCTCTGCCTGGCGAGCCCAGGACCTGCAGACCCTTTCTCCCATTTAGAGGGAATGGTGGTTAGTGAATGGTCCTGGTCCCTGAACTGTAGAGCAGCACAGGTCAGTAGAGGCCATTGGTGGGACATCTTGGTTGGACAGAGAGCGCACTGGGTCTCTAGAGAACCATTACTTTGTAAGTTCCTCAAGGGCCTCCAGGACTTACAGCTATATCTGGTGCATAATAAATGATTCCCCAGTCCCTATTAATTCGAGTGCCTTCTCTAGGTTAACTATTTCTTATTTGCCCTGCTTAAGGTTTGCTTTGTTTATAGTTGCTTTCATGCTGTCTCCTAACCCTAACCCCAATGGACTGTGAGCTCTTTTAAAGGCAGGGGCTGCCTGTGGCCCCTTTTTGTTTCTCTGCAGCTTGGCACAGTGGCTAGCATGCAGCAGGTGCTTAATCAGTGATAACTGATTGTTTCTCCAGTTCCTCTTAATTCTAGTGCCTTTCCTCTATTAAGCATTCCCTATTTACCCTGCCAATAGCTTGTTTTCTTTATAGGTACTTGCATGCTGTCTCCCGCTTTGGACTGGGCTCCCTAAGGGCAGGGGCTGTTTGTTTGTTTTTTTTTTTAATAGGCAATGGGGGTCAAGTGACTTGCCCAGGGTCACACAGCTGGGAAGTGTCTGAGACCAAATTTGAACCTAGGACCTCCCATCTCTAGGCCTGACTCTCAATCCACAGAGCTACCCAGCTGCCCCCCGCAGGGGCTGTTTTTAGCCCCCTTTTTCATCTCTGGAGCTTAGTACAGTGACTGGTATATAGTTGGTGCTTAATCAATGGGAATTAGGTGCTTTCTAGAAGTCCCTCTTAATTCCAGGGCTTATCCCAGGTTAACAATTTCCTATTTATCCAGTATATGCTTTGTTCTTATTTCCTGGCATGCAAATCTCTCTTTAAGGGCAGAGACTATCTTTGACTCCTTTTTTTTACATCCCCAGGGCTTAGCTTTGGGGCTGTCACACAATAGGTGCTTAATAAATGGTAATTTATAGATTTCTTAGTCCCTCTTAATTCTAGTGGCTTCCTTCAGTCAATTATTCTCCATTTGTCCAGCTCAGAGCTTGCTTTCTCCACTTTTCCTGGCGTGCAGTCTCTTCCTTCTGACTGTGAGCCCTTTAAGGGCAGGGGCTATCTTTGGCCCCTTTCTGCATCTCGGGAGCTTAGTGCAGTGGCTGGCACATAATTGTTTAATAAATGATAACTGACTGATTCCTCAGTGCCTCTTAATTCTAGTCCCTTCCCTCTATTAATTATTCCCTACTTATCCTGCTTAGAGCTTGCTGTCTTTTTATTTCCTTGCATCCACTCCTCCTTGAACTGGGGGCTCTTTAAAGGCAGAGGCTATCTTTGGGCCTTTTTTTACATCCCTAAGGCTTAGCACAGTGTCTGACACACAGCAGGTGCTTAATAAACGGTAGCTGATTGACTCCTCAGCCCTCTTAATTCTATTGTCTTCCCTCTTATTAATTATTCCCTTTTTATCCTGTTTAGAGCTTGCTTTCTTTATATTTCCTTGCATTCTGTTCTCCCGCCCCCACTCCTGAACTGGGGGCTCCTTAAAGGCAGAGGCTGTCTTTGGGCCCTTTTTACAGGCCTAGGGCTTGCCACAGTGTCTGACGCACAGTAGGTGCTTAATAAACGGTAACTGATTGATTCCTCCGTCCCTCTTAATTCTAGTGCCTTTCCTCTACTAATCATTCCCTATTTCCATTACCTATAGTTTGCTTTGTTTATATCTGCTTGCATACTGCACCCCCACCTCCCCACTGGACAGCGGGCTCTTTAAGGGCAGGGCTGGTCTTTGGCTGCTTTCTGCATCCCTTGAGCTTAGCGCAGGACCTGGCACACAGCAGGCGCTTAATCGATGATAACTGATTGATTCCCCAGTCTCTCTTAATTATAGTGCTTCCCTCTGTTAATTATTCCCCATATGCCCTGCCTAGAGCTTGCTTTCTTCATATTTCCTAGCATGCTGTTCCCCCCGCCCAATGGATAGCGGGCTCTTTAAGGGCAGGGCTGGTCTTTGGCCTCTTTCTGCATCCCCTGGGCTTAGCGCAGTGCCTGGCACACAGCAGGCGCTTAATCAATAGTAAATGATTGATGGAAATGGGCCCTGGTTCATACCTGCCTCCTAAGCGTGTGGCTTTGCAGTCTCCGGGGGGGCCTCAGTTTCCCGATCTGTAAAACATCGCAGGGCGAACCAGATAATCTCGGGGGGCCCTTCCAGCTGCAGAGCTGGGGCCCCTCGGGCCCCTCATTTTACAGAAGGAGAAACTGAGGCCCGGAGGCCGGCCTCTTCCCCCCGCCCCCGCCCCACCCCCAGCGCTACCGCAGCCCTCCTCCGGCCTACCTGCTCCTCCGAGATGCCTCCCCGGCCTGCGTCAGTCTCGTGAGTCCCTCGGACGATCCCCCATGCGCATGCGCCAGAGACCACCCGACACCTCCCCCCTCCCCTTACAAAAGGAAAACGCCCCACGCATGCGTCCCTCGTCCCCCCTACAAAGAGAGCCCGTACGGCGCAAGCGCGCGACACTTGGCGCCAACGAGGTCAACTAGCCAGTCGGGGGTCGGCGGGTGGGTTGGTGGGGTTGTGCTCTTTGCTGATGCTGCTGTCCCTACCTCGTCTGCTGGCATGATCGGGCAGAAGACTCTCCACTCCTTTTTCTCCTCCAGCGCACCTAGGAAGCGGCCCTCGTGCACAGACCTACCGGAGGACCCCGACTCGGAGGCGGTGGCGGCGGCGGAGAGCGAAGATGCCACGGTGAGGAAGGGTACTGGGGGGGAGGATCGGGGGCCGAGTCCCCACGGATAGGGGCGCATCCCCTGGGGTTGAGGTAAGGGGTCCCAAGGACTAGGGCGCGCGCGCTCCAGGGAGTCCTCAGAAGCTTTGCTTCTGGCGCGCTGACTGAGCAGCCAATGGGAGGTAAACTGGGAGGCGACGGGCCAATTAGAGTTCCGGCTACCTCGCGTAGCTCGTCTCGACCTCCAATCCAGAGGGGGCGGAGGCGGGGCTTTCGCCCTCCGGGGCTTGTTTTTGCCGCGAAACGTCCACGTGGGAAGGAGGCGTGTCGGTCTGGGGCGGGGCCTGGGCCTGTGTCCTCTTCCATGCTTATCCCTGGAAGCTAGGCCTTCGCTTAGCCTCTCCCGTGAAGCCTGCCCTGCGGGAAATTCTTAGAGAGGAAGAGAGCGAAGTTGGGGAGAGAAAAAGAAAGAAACGAGAGAGAAGTGGAAAGGAAGGAAGGGAGAGAAAGAAGGGAGGAAAAAGGGAAGAAAGAAGGTGAGAGTGAGTGGGCACATGGGACCCTTCCCTCGCTCTTTCGTGGGCTCTGGCCTCCTCCTGCGCCCGCCGCTCCTTGGACTCATCCCGTGCCTCTTCGTCCGCCTCTTGGGAAATGCTCCACAGATCAGCCCCGCCAAGAAGAGCCGGCCCGAGGACCAACCCAGCACCCCCTCCTCGCCCCTGAGCCCCGAGCAGCTGGACCGGATCCAGAAGAACAAGGCAGCGGCCCTGCTCAAGCTCGCCTCCCGAAATGTCCCCCCAGGCTTCGGGGAGAGCTGGAAGCGGCCCCTGAGCGCCGAATTTGGCAAGCCTTATTTCCTAAAGGTAAAGGCGCATGGGCCGTTCTCATGTTGGGGTCACTCCCTAAACCTCTTTACCCCCTCAGCCAAGGGCTCCTGGAAGGCAGGGTCTAACTCTGACTATCAGCAGACCTTGGCCTCCTGCCTCATGTTTATGGAGACAGATCTGATGGGAAGATGTCCTCATTGCATATTGCCTATCCTTGTCATTTTGCCTCAAAACGGTGGCGGGGCTTCTTTTGGAAGTGGTTACTTCCCAAAGGGACACATGCTCCAAGAGTTAAGATTAGACCCATTGGAAAGAGAAGCAGCAGCAGCTCCTCGAACAGGGGGTCCCTACAGTTGGTTAGTCACTTGTTTTAAAAGGGCAGCCCAGTGGATAGACAACCGACTAGAGAAAGGAGGTCCTGGGTTCAAATACGGCCTCAGACACTTCCTAGTGATCCTGGTCGAGTCACTTAACTCCCATTGCTTAGCCCTTGCTTCCCTTCTGCCCTGGAACCAATACTGTATTGATTCTGTGACAAAAGGTTAAGAAAAAAATGCAACAAATGAGCAACTGTGTCAACTGGTTGACAAACTGTGACCTACCACTTTGAAATGGGGCCTTTTGCCCCTGGTCCCTCTCTGCAGTTGAACCAAACATGTTTTTCCTAGATTAGGATTTTTGCAGGTTTTTCAAGGTTTGGTGTTTGTTTTTCTTTTTAACCCTTACTTTCTTAGTAAGAACTTTTAAGACAGAAGGGGAAAGGCAAGGCTATGGTTAAGGGACATACCTATGGTCATATGGGTAGGAAATAGCTGCAGCAAGATTTGAACCCAGGACCTCCCATCTCCAGGCTGGGCACTCTTATCTACTGTGCCACCTAGTTGCCCCTATATTGGGTTTAGAAATTTTTTTTAAATTTATAATAAACAATTATCTTTCGTTTTAGAATCAATACTGTGTATTGGTTCCCAGGCAGAAGATTGGTAAGGGCTAGGCAACAGGGGTCCAGTGACTTACCCAGGGTCACCTAGCTAGAAAGTATCTTGAGTCCAATTTGAACCCAGGACCTTCCATCCCTAGGCCTGGCTCTCAATTAACAGAAGGAATCATGGTGAGAATGTTCTCAACAATAATATTTCTTTTGCTCTTTTTTAAAAAACAAATCAAAATTAGCTAATGGGATTTGTTGCAGAAGAACGAAAACATCATACCATTTACCCACCTCCACACCAAGTCTTCACCTGGACACAGCTGTGTGAAATTAGAGATGTAAGTACAAATTGATCAACAAATGGAATTAAAAACTTCAAGGGGGTAGAGATAGTGGATAGAGAGCTGGCCTTGGTCTGGGTTCCAAACCTAGAAAGAATTCCTTCCTCATCTCTGGCTTACGGCATCTTTGTTGTTGTTCAGTCCTTTCCATCCTATCTGATTCTTTGAGATCCCATTTGGGGTTTTCTTGGCAGAGTTACTAAAGGAGTTTGCCATTTCCTTCTCTAGCTCATGTTAGAGATGAGGAATCTGAGGCAAACAGGGTGATGTGACTTGCTCAGGGTCTCACAGCTAGGAAGTATGTCTGGGGAAGATGAGTCTTTCTGACTCCAGGTCTAGCTTCAATCAAAACTTAGCTCAGGCTCCCTTCTCTGTTAGGAAAGACTTAAGATTCCCTGCCCCACTCCTAGCTTCGGATACCATCTCTGTCTCTGTTAAATTTTTTTTTTTTTAATATATGGTTCTTTTTCCAGAAAGTTATAGGAGAGCAGGTTCTTGATTAGGAAAGAGTTTCCTCATTGAGAGTTTCCAAAAAAACCAAACTCCTAATTGAAGTAATGAGTTTATTAGACACAGTTAAAACAGAAACAGTACATTGATTGTAAAAAACTACCTTTTAAAACTTAGAGCCTGGTTTTTCTACAAAGAGAAGATAAAATAGATTTGCCATACTTTCTTATTTGAGCTCCTTGGGAGATGGCAGATGGTTATTATCTGTTCAGTGTAGAGACTGAATCCTAAGAAGCTTGTCAGAAGTGTCGAATCTGATTAAGAGCAGCCTTCAAGTCCCACTTTTTGCTGTAGGAACTGTTCCTTCATTTTATTTGTATCTCCAACAATTAGCACGTTGTAAGCATTTCATAAATGCTAGTTGACCTCCTGGCCCTCGTTGGGCAAGATAGAACTTTTGCATCTGTTTACCCCCTTGTAACATGAAGGCATTGATGGTCTCTTAACCAATACATGGTTTTTTGTTTTGCTTTAGTTTTTTTAAACCCTTGTTTTCTGTGTCAGTATCTGTTCCAAGACAGAAAACTGGTAAGGACTAAGAAGTGGGGTTAAGTGACTTACCCAGGAACATGGCTAGGAAGTGTCTGAGATCACATTTGAACCCAGGACTTCCTCTTTCCAAGCCTGGTGATCTGTCCATTGTGTTACCAATCACATAAGCATAGACTGTGTTCCAGAATCTGCACTAAAACAGGGCATACAAAGAGAGGCAAAAAGACAGTCAGCATGTGAGCAGCTATGGACCCACAAGTGCCAGACAGGATGAATGGCAGATTATCAGCAGAGGCCAGGCCTCACCATTCAGAGGGACCAAGAAAGGCTCTTTGTAGAAGTTGAGACTTTATTTGGGACTTGGGGGAAGCCAATGGGCTGAATTGAGAAGGGAGAACATTCCCTGCTGGAGCTGAAAGGTGGAGGTTACCGAAGCAGCCAGTGGCACTGGGCTAAAGTATAAGAAGACTAGAAAGAGAGGGCAGGGCCTTTGAATGACAGATGGGGTTTGAGATTTGATTCTGGAGGCCATAGGCAGGGGAGTGGATCAATGGCTCTGATAGGTCCTAGCTCCTAGATGTAGAGTTCTGTCACTAGCTTGTGCTGACCACGGGTTAGGTATGAACGCTCCTTTAGGCTTGTTCTAGGGGTTTCTCGCTTGCGGCTACAGTTTCTGATTAGTCATTAACTCCTTTTAGTCTTGGAGATTTGGCTGAGGTTTGGTCAAGTTTTCTAGTCATACATCTGACTTCAACTGGAGTTCCCCAAACATTCATGTTTGCAGGGTATTTTTAAAAGTTGCTTAAAGACTAATCTCTAGGGGACAGCGAGGTGGCTCAGTGCATTGAGAGCCAGGCCTAGAGATGGGGGTGTGCTGGGTTCAAAAATACTTCCTAGCTGTGTGACCCTGGGCAAGTCACTTAACCTCCATTGCACAACCCTTATTGCTCTTCTGCATTGGAACCAATACACAGTATTGATTTTAAGACAGAAAGTAATGGTTTTTTGTTTTGTTTTTAATGACTAATAGTAGATTCAGTACTGCTAAGACTCTACCTGAATGGGGTAGAACTATAAGAACTTCATTAGAAGAAACAATTAACTGGCGGTTGTTGAAATGATCTTTGGAGATGCCTCAGCCTTGGCTCTGCTTTTGGGAAAAAAAAAACAGGTTTTTCTTGGTGTAATGGTCAGATGAGTTTTTCCTTATGAAGTTCTATTTCCTCCCTTTTTTTTTTAACCCCTTCTGTCTTAGTAAGAATGGAAGACAGAAGGACAAGAACTGGGCAAACAGGGTTAAGTGACTTGCCCAGGATTACACAGCTGGTGTATGAGGCCAGTGCTCTAACTACAGCATGCCGCTTAGCTGCCCTTTTGTAGTTTGTTTCACTCTTTTTTTGTGGGGGTTGTTCAGTAAGGGGTCACCTGTCCATCAAAACTCAAAAAATGGGATGAGATGGCCTTACCCAAAGCATCCTTGTGAATTTAAGCTTTGATATAGACAGAAAACTGCCCTTCTCGGTCTCACTGAGAGCCCTTTGCCAGGGGCTCTCATGGCTGACATCCCCCAGATCTTAAGGGGTTGCAGTGACCAAATTCCTAACTTGTTTGTATGGAGGCTTCCGACTGAGGGGGAGATAAATCTGCATAAAGGAAAGGGATTCTGGGTCTGTCGTTTCCTGGGTACTTTGAACCGAAGCGACAAAGGATCCTGAAAGTCTCCTAGTCTATGCATTACTTCTTTGTTCAAAAAAATTAATTTCTGACTCACTTGGGCACATACAGGTAAAAGTTGTCATCTTGGGGCAGGACCCCTACCATGGACCCAACCAAGCTCATGGACTCTCCTTCAGTGTTCAGAGACCTGTTCCGCCCCCTCCAAGGTATGATTCCTTTCTCTGACTGATAGAAAATGACAGCTCCTTGCAGGTCTAGATTTCATAACTTACTAGCCATATAGTCCTGAAACCTCGTTGTAGAAGGAAATTGAAACAGGAAAAGAAATTCTATGAGGACCTCCCCCCCCCCCCATTCCCCTTCATCCCTCACCACTGGGGCCACACACTGGCACCTAGGATATGTTTCTTTCTTTTTTAAACCCAGACCTTTTTAAGGCAGAAGAGCAGTGTAAGGACCAGGAGGTCGGGGGTTTAGTGACTTGACCGGGGTCACAGAGATAGGCTGTGTCTGAGGCCAGATTTGAATCCAAGATCTCCCCACTTTAAGCCTGGCACTTGTCCACTGTGTTTCTAAAATTCCATAAGATGATTTCTAATGTCTGCTGTATAGTCGAGCACCAAGAAAATCAGTTGCCCAAATAGAGGACCCAGGAAGGGTGTAATTCCTCCATAGGTGGACGTAACTGTCCCCTTTCCTGGCTTTGTGTGGTAACGGCTCAGCGTAGCCACATCTGGGAAGCTGGGCCTTTCTGAAAGTCCATTGAGAACTGGGGGTGTTTATTAGAGAAGACATGGAGATCTTTGGGGGATTTGGGTCGCTGAAACAAGAGCTGGCTTTGAGCTATTTTATTATTTTATTTTATTTTATTTTTTTGAACCTTTAACTTCTGTGCATGGCTCCTAGGTGGATGAGTGGTCAGGGTGGGCAATGGGGGTCAAGTGACTTGTCCAGGGTCACACAGCTGGGAAGTGTCTGAGGCTGGATTTGAACCCAGGACCTCCTGTCTCTAGGCCTGACTTTCAATCCACTGATCTTCCCAGCTGCCCTGGCTTTGAGGTATTTTAAAGGAAGGTAGAAGTTGTGGGGCGACAGATGGAGGTTGAATGTAAAAGAAAACCTGCTCGGGAGAATTCTCAGTGAATGGATTTCTTATTTTATCCATTCTGTTAAACATTTCCCAGTTCCATTTAATCTGATTAGGGCACGCTGTGCTCTGGGGAGGTTGGTTGGGTTTCTGATGTACTCAGTGCCCTCTAGGGTTCCTTTGAAGCCTGGATCTTTGTGTGACAATAAAAGGAATGGGGAGGAGCGTCGAGGTGGCTCAGAGGCAGGCTTAGAGATAGTATGGATCCCGGGTTCAGATTTGGCCTCTGATACTTCTACGTTTGTAACCACTGAATCTCCGTAGCCTAGCCCTGACCACTCTTCTGCCTGGGAACTAATGGATGTGCAGTCAGTCTTGGAGGGGATGGACTACTCATTGGGAAAAAGAATCTAGATGGAACCAGAAGGGATCTCATATAGCCATCTCGGCTTAATACCTTCCCCCCAGAGGAAAGATCCGAGATGTAGGGTGTCGATGTCTCAGCCAAGCCAGAGGCCAGGTCTGAACCCTGGGTACCTTGTGTCCTGATGGGTGCCATTGTTGCTGGGTTTAGACCAATCTGGCCCAAGTCCCTTTCTGGAATGTGGCAGCTCACCTTATTTCCCAACTCAGGCACTGTTCTTCTAGCAGTCCTCTAAATGGGGTGTTATTTGTCATGCAGCAGATAAAAACATGCTATTCTTTCCACAGTCATGGCCGAAGGGGGAAATGTTGAAATCCAGATTGCCATTTCAGTGTTTCCTCATCTCCTGGGGTGGGTTTTTATACCAACATCACTGAGGGTGGGGTCATAGATGGAGAGCGAGAAGGGACCGGGAGAGCCTGGGCCCTCCGGCGGTGAGGAGGTCCTCGGATTTGCCTATTGGGGATTCATTTCTTGGTCGGATTTGAAATTTGAAACTGAGATTTTTGCTAAATAAAGCATTTTGCGTATCTTGTTTTCAGCTTGGAAAATATCTATAAAGAGTTGTCCACAGATATAGATGGCTTTTCCCATCCTGGGCATGGAGATTTGTCTGGATGGGCCAAACAGGGTAAGCAGTTGGCATCAGGGCTAATTCCTAGGAGGTGGGATTGGGGGAATTGAAGCTTCTTTTATACTTGATGTCCTCAAAAAGCTGGAGGTCACAAATGAGAAATCAGAGCCTGTCTTTGTCTCAGTTTTGTGTTCTCTGTGGTCTCAGCCTACAGTCCAGGGTTCGAAAATACAGAAGGAAATCTGGGAACCTCAGTTTGCTCATATAAATGGTGTGGCACCCAACTAATCCCCAGGATCCATTTTGAACTCAAATATTCTGAGATTGTATTTGTTGTTATTAGTGAATGACAAGCGAGCCTCCACTAGATCACCAAGCACTGATGATTAAGCACCTCCCCCCTTCCTCACTGCCCCCTTCCACATCTTCCTCCTCTCCCCTTTTTCCTCTATTTCCTCCCACTCCCTGGGTGCCCAGCAGTGGGTATCTCTGCCTGCTCTGTCAGGCTGGACTTGAAGGCTGCACCCGGGGCTGCTTTTGAGTGGTTTCTTTGGGGTGTGGGTGTAGGTGTTCTCCTCCTCAATGCTGTGCTCACAGTCCGAGCTCACCAGGCCAATTCGCACAGGGAGAGAGGGTGGGAGCAGTTCACTGACGCTGTGGTGTCTTGGTTAAATCGGAACTCGAATGGCCTCGTCTTCATGCTCTGGGGATCCTACGCGCAGAAGAAAGGCCTCTCCATCGACAGGGTATGTCTCGCTCTTCTTCCCCGTGTGCCTGAGGGAGAAGCTGAGGGCACGGCCGGGCGGGCAGTCCCCCACTTTCCCTTGGAGGGCCATCTGAGAGACTCTGGTTTCCAAAAAGTTCAGCAGTCCTGAACTCAGCGCTAATAGGGTGTGATTGGAGAGACTGATCCTTTCCCTTCGGCCCCAGATCCTGGGGCTCTCGGCGTCTCCTACAGGGGCAGGTTCTGTCCAAATCTATGAATTCAGGCACCGGGCTGGGGCTCTCAGAGTCCAACTCTGTCAAGTGGGAAGTCCTCCTAGGATTGATAAGTGAAGTAGGAAACAGGATCTCGTTTGTTGGCAGCGTGGCTTCATTGCCCAGCCCCTCCGGGGTCCCAGATGGCCTGTAAGGGCCCTGAGCTCCAGGTCTGATCCCTCCATGTGCCCAGAAGCCTCTAGATTTCAGGGTGAGCCCCAGAACGGTCACCAAACTCTGACCTTCCAATTCCTCTCCTCCAGAAGCGCCACCATGTCCTGCAGACTGCCCACCCCTCTCCGCTCTCTGCCTATCGAGGGTTCTTTGGGTGCCAGCATTTCTCCAAGACCAACGAGTTGCTCAAGAAGTCTGGCAAGAAGCCAATTGATTGGAAAGCTCTTTGAAGTCCTTGGAGCTGGTCTGGAGGGAAGGGTCCATCTCTCTTGGCTTTGAAAAGCTCTTTTTGTTGGGGGCCTGGGGTGGGGGATTTGTCTGATGGTCCAAGTCTAATAGAGAAAACAATGGCGGGACCCCCTCTTGGGGGCCTGAGAAGTATCCAGAAAGACTGAAGGTGGCCCTGAGCCAGAGCACCTGCTCGGGATGCCAACCGTTAGTCTGAGGCTTTCTCGAGCTGGTCAGTGGGGAAAGGGTGGTGCCCCTTTGTTCGAGGCAGCTGAAACGTTGCTTTGCATCGGCTAACCTGGGCTGTCCACCCTGTGGGTTTGGGTCATTTTATTAATTTGCTGGTCTACAAGGAAAAGCGGATGATCCCTTGGAGCTCTGCAGAAGGGAGGCGGCCTCTGGAGGCTGAAGGGAGGAGGGGGCTCCATTTTAGCTCAGGGGGATTGAGGGAGCCCCCGCCATGGGGAACATTCAGAAAGATCCGCTGGGGTGATTCACAAACACTTGGGGGAAGGTGGGAAATTCTGGTTCTGGTTCTGGTTCTTTTAACTGAGATGCCAAAGTAGAGAGGTTTGCTCGGCCCGGAGGAGGCCATGACAATCCACAAGTTCTTGGGCAGTCCTGAGAATACAAACAGGACTTCCTCTCCAAAGGAACGGACATCCTGTGCCGGACGGAGCATTCTGGGGGCCGGCCAGGAAGCCGGCTGTCTGTCTGTCTTTGGGGATAGGGGATGGGGCAAGGGGCTCTCATGGAACAAAAGCCCCTCCTTCTGTGCCCCTCTGACCAAAGCAGCAGCACTGACTGACGGTAGCAAATGTATACAACCAGTTTGACACTTTTTATACGAAGGATGTTTTGTTCTCTTATTTTTTTTAATCGTTTTTACAGACTTTTAGTTTTTTATGGGGGGCTGCGTCAATCCACCACAGATGGGGGTGTCTGGCTTGTGCTGCTATGGGGGCCTTGGGCTGATCTGGGTAATAAAACACGATTTGATTCTTGTGTTGAAAGAGGAGGTCCTGGGTTCGGATTTGGTCTCAGCCGCTTCCTAGTCACGTGTTTGCGGGTGCTGGGATCCTGGGATCCTGGGCTTTAGCCCAAAGTACCCGCCAATGTCTTTTCTGGGGTTCCATTGAGGCCCTCCAGTCATTTGTGAAATGCTGACAAAGCCCCTGGCTTGTAAGGGCTGGAGAGAGGTGTTCTTCATGATGGCAGGGTGCCCGAGGACCAGGGCAGGCCCGCCCTTCAGATGGAGCTTCAAGGCACTTCCTAGCTGGGTGACCCTGGCCGAGTCCCTTCACCCCATGGCCCCGCCCTTGCCAGTTGACCCCAAGACCCAAAGGAAGGGTTAAAAACAGGCATGCCCTGGGGGGGAGGGGCGCCCTTGTGTGCTGTTGGTACCATGCAAAAGCAAGGGGCAGCAGGTGCCTGGACACCCGATGGGCTGGGGCGGGCACCAGGAATTGTTTTAGTTCCCAAAGCGGAAGAGTGGCAAGGCCTTGGAAATTGGGGTTAAGTGACTTGCCCAGGGTCTCTTGAGGGTGCATTTGAATCCAGGGCTGCCCCCCTCTTCACCAGACCTGGCGGTTTGTTGTCCCCAGAGCAACCTAGTGTCCGTCCCCCTCCCCCCCCCCAGACTGAACTCCCTGAGGACAGGGCTGCCTTTCCTCAGGCCCAGCTAGGTGCACACCTGACACCCTGTAGGCAGTCTTTGGGGTCGCATTGAATTTCTTCACACTGACCGGCTCTGAGAGTCTGGGCAATGCCGGGGTCAAGACCAGGAGGAGGGCAGAGGATGCCAGGAGTGGGAGAAGCGAGAGCAGGACTGGCTTTGCCCTGGGCACCGGGTAGCTATCGAAGGTTCGAGAGGGAGATCCCGGCTTCCAGGAGCCCAGGAAGCGAAGCGGGGCGGGGCGGGGCTCAGGTGGGGTCGCCGTGGCAACCATTGTGGGCGTCGAAGGCGGTGGCAGGGCGGCCTCGCCCTCGCAGCGGCTGCCTCCTCCCACTCCCAGCTCCCCTGGGCGCCGCCCCTCTTCCACCATGTCTAGGTAAGCCCTCGGGCGGGGATAGGAGAGTGCCGCCTCCTGTTGCTCACGTGACCTTGCCCCGCCCCCTCAGGTTATTGCTTCTTGCTGGGAGGCTGCGCGGGAGGGGGGGCGGCCGGGGACCCCAAACCGGGCTCATCCCCCCTGGGCCGGGCGCCCCAGAGTTCACGGGATGAACTTCCGCCGCTCAGGGAGGCGCCAGGATTGGGATTCCCGTTCTCCAGAGCAAGAAACTGAGGCAGGCATGACTTGTGGAGGTTTTCCCCTATTGCACACCTGGGGCTCTCCTCCTCCCTCCCAAACGTTTTTCTCCTTTAGCCCCATCCCTTCGGTTTTAGAATCAATCCTGGGGAGCTCGGCTTTGGGGGTTAAGTGACTCGCCCAGGGTCACCTAGCTAGGTAGTGTCCGCGCCACGTTGGCCCCGGGGACCTTCGGCCGGGATGGTGGATTTGCTGCCGCCGGGGGCAGGGGCTGAGCTGGAAGTCTGGTTCTCCCAGCATCCCCCATTGGCCAGCCCCAGCCGCGTGTCCCTGGAGAGGAGGCGGGGCGCCTCCAAGTGCTGGCAGAGCCCCCACCGGAAGGGGGAGCACTTTGGGGGCGCTAATACGTTCGTTTGGGGCAGGGTGCTAGCGAGATGGGGATGTAGCCGGCAGCTCAGTGGCCACAGGCCCCCCTGGACAGGGAAGGTCCTGGGTTAGCTGAGTGACCCTGAGCAAGTCACTCACCCCCAAGGCCCAGCCCTTCCTGCTCCTCCCTCAGAAGAGGCTCAGACAGTTGGGAAGATCTTGAAAAACCCAATCTAGCACTCAGAGCCCTCCTGGAGCACGGGACCAGGCCTGAGCCCTGGGTTCCAGTCCAGCCTCAGACCCTTGCCAGGTGGGCTAGCCCTTCCCGGTGTTCCGCCCTGGAACTATTCTGAGTCAAGGGAAGGGACACGTCGCTGGAGGCCCAGGAGGGAGCCGGCACTGGGGAGGAGAGCCCCCAGCGGGAATGGCTAGCAGGAGAGGCGGGGAGGAGGGTGCCAGGAGAAGGGCTGCCTCGCCTGCGAGCAGGAGGACCTTGGGGGTGATGAGGCAGGCCCTGGAGAAGGCTGCCTGGGCCTCCCCAACTCTGCTTCTTGGGGTGTGGGGGGAAAGCCCGAGGCTGGGCTGGCCTAGGGCTGCTCCAGGGGGGTGAGAGGGAGAGAGAGTGGGACATTGGGAGACCCCGGGAGGAGGAGGGACCCCAGAGTCTGATTAGATAAAGGGGTGGCAGGGCAAATCCCAGCTCTGCAGGGTGACCTTTAGCAAGTGTGCCGGCCTCTGTGGGCCTCGGTTTCCTTAGGTATAAAGTAGGGGGCCGGTAACGGTAATAGACCCTGCCTGGCTGGTGACCCTGGGCAAGTCCCTTACCCGCCCCCCCTGCCCAGCCCTCACCGCTCTGCTGCCTGGGAGGGTTTAAATAACGAGGAATGTGGCTGGAGGATGTCAGGATGCCCGCTCAGGTCGGGGCTGGGACTGTGCCCCTGGATGTCCAGTTTTGCTGATATCTCTGGTGTGTTTGGGGGAGAAGCTTGTTTGAATGGCCTGGGCCTCAGTTTCCTCCACAGGACGATGAGGGGGTCAGAGGAGCTGCCCTGGAAGCTCCCTGCCAGCTCTGAGGGCCAGACTGGACAGCTGGCCGCTGGTCATGCCCATGGGTGCCCCCCTTGGCCCTGGGTGTTTGCTACTTTTCCCAGAAACTTTGTCTGACTGTTGGTCTGACCTGACCCCGGGGTAAGCGTTGGCCACCCCCTCCCTTTGGGTCTGGGGTTCCAAGCTGGCCCCAGAGGAAGTCTGGCACCCTTCAGGAGACTCAGACCTGGGCTGGACTCGAGGTGACCTTTGTCCCAAATAGCCGTCTTCTCCCTCTGCTAACTCCTGGCTGCCGTGGTCAGGCCGGGGCCCCCCCAGATCCACAGGGGCCTGCACTGGGGCTTTTCCCCCCCTTCCTAAAGGCACGAGTCTCAGAGGAAAAAGTCCGAGGTGACTTGCATAATGGTTAAGAGTCAGGTGATTTGGGGACACTTGGAAGCTTTAACCCCTTAAAGCCTCTGCCCGGTGAAATGTGACAGCATTGGGCCCCCAGGGCAGAGCTGGGAGTCAGGCGTCACCCCTCTGCCCCTGCAGGGGTCTCAGGAGCGCCCAGTTCCGTTTGCCCCCAGAAGGGCTGGCCCGTGGGGGCTGCAGACTTTCTTCCGTCCCATTTCCCTGTTATCCTTGGAAGGAAAACCCCTCAGGAGTGGGGCAGATCCGGGCCACGTGCCCCACGCCCCCAGCTGGCTCCTCGCCCAGGGCTGCCCGGGGCGGGTTGCCAGGCGCCCCTCAGGGGGGTTTCTGGGGCGTCCCAAGGGCTGCCCCTCGGCACTGCAGTGGTTAAATGCTCCCAGGGTATTTTTAAACCTCCGGGCCCTTGAATGTGACTGTGACATTTAGAGCGGCCAGCAAAGTGCCTTCTCGGAGGGAGGCCAGCGGCCGGCCAGCCCCGACCCTCGCGGCAGGTGGGCAAGGACATGGGCAGAGCCACCGCCCCCAGCCAGGCCGCCCGGTAAGTCCGCCGCCCCCCGACTCCCCAGACTGGTTAGGAGGGCTGAGTCACAGGCAGAGGAGCTGAGGGCAGTTGATCTTGGCAAAAACATGCCGTTTTGTTCAAAGAGAGACTTCCAGGGGAAAGTTGAGTCCCAGCATTCTGGGGCCTTCCAGCAGATCCAGCTGTCCCCGGAGCCAAGGCTCCCTCCTGCGGCTGCTCTTCTGGGGGGCTCCTCACCGAGCCCCCTCGGACTCCCTGAGGGAGGGAATTTCTGCCCTTTGAAAGTTCTGGTTCCGATCCAGGAAAGGGCAGCAGCTTCTCCAAATGGTCTACAAAACGCCACGCCCCAGGACTCCCTTCCACAGAGGGCCCGCCTCTCGGGGGTCCCGCCAGCCTGGGCCTGCCTCCTTACTGACCTTGGCCCGCTCCACCGGAGAATTCTCCCTGGAGATGAGGCCTTCCGGAGAAGCCTTGGGTCTCCGGGGAAACTCCTTCCTGTCCCCCGAGTTCAGGGTTCAGGAAATTTGAGGCTAGGACAGGGGGAACCCGGGTTCCAATCCTGCTTCTGTCGCTTCCTCCCCAGGGGGCCCTGGGCCTCACGTGTCCAATAAAAGGGGTCTCCCAGCCCTCTCCGGCTTTCATCTTTGGGCCCATGACAGATACCGTCGGGGATCTGAATGGAATTTGTGTGTCACCAGAGTCCCGTGTACGTCCTGGTCCGGTTTGTGTGACCATTTGTGCCCCAGAGCGCTCCTTCCCGGGTGCTCCAGGCCCCGTGACGGCGAGGGCTGAGGGGGAGGCAGTGAGGAGCTGCTGGGTACAGGGGCAGCCCTGAGCAAGATGTTGCAATGAGCTTTGGCTTCCTCCCGTTCGCCTTTCCCCTCCCTTATCTCGCTGTCCCCTTCTGCCCCAGTCTCCCCACGCCGCCTTCCAGGGGGCCACCTAAGGCTTCCTGACCTTCCTGTTGCTTCATCTTTGAATGGCACTGAAAATCCGTTTCCCTGCAGCCAAAGTGGGAGGCGGGAGGGCGAGAGTGTCACCAGAGGACCGAGTCTGTGTCCTGGCCATGCGAGCCCTGCTCGGACCTCTGTGTTCTCCTCTGTAAGACGAACGGGTCGCATGCGTGGTCTGCGGTGCCTTATTTTCCTCTTCTCCCCTCAAACCAAGAGGCCCCCCCACGGGGCGAAGCCAGGAAAAAAGGCTTAGAAGGCAGCAGCAGGAGCTTTCAGGTCTTCTTTAACGCCATCAAGGCACCACGGTTGGCTTTGGCTTCATCCTCGGGTGCCTGGACTGAGGCGTGAACTAATCAAGCTTTAAACTTCCCCAGAGTCAGGCTCTCCTACTTGGATGTCGATTCAGCGTTCAGGGAGCAGCTGGGCAGCTCATTGGATGGAGAGCCAGGCCTAGAGACCGGAGGTCCTGGATTCCAATGTGGCTTCAGATGCTTCCTAGCTGTGTGACCCTGGGCAAGTCACTTCACCCCCATGGCTCTTCTGCCCTGGAAGCACCACACAGAACTGATCTAAGATGGAAGGTGAGGTTCTGAGGTTCAGAGCTGGAAAAGCCCATGGGAAGCTTCTGTCCCCCTATTTAGAGCCAAATGCCAGACCACCCCGAGCTAGGAAGGAGCAGAACCGCCCCCCAAACTTATCTCTGTAATGAAGTCTCTTCTCTGTCTGGCCTGACGGCCCCAACAGGCTCGGTCCTCAAGACTTCACCGAGATGCCCTCCGTGTCCTAGGGAGGCAGACAGGGAAGGGGCAGCGGCTGTTCTTCAGGAGCGAAGACTGCCTAGACGCTGCCCTCTTCCCTCCGTCACCTCTGAATGGAGGGACTGAGGCCCTCCCCACAAGCTGCGTCTCGTCCTCTGTGGTCCCCTCCTTTCGCCTTCGGTCTGTGGACACCAGGGATGCCTCCGCTGAGGCCTGGCTCCTCCTGGCATGGCCAACGCCTGGCAGCTTCCGCCTCGCTGTTTGTCCTTCCGGGGAAGAGGCTCCGGGTGGGATGTCCTCGCCATCTGAGGGGCTCTCCGGCGGCTTCGCCAGGGCCTCGCTTGTGCGGGGCTCAGCCTTCCTTACGGACATGGAGACTGAGGAAGCCAGAGCTTCGCCCTCCAGGGCGGCGTCCGTGTCTGTCTGCGTCTAGCTCTCTGCACGTCGCTGTCCATTCTGTGTCTGGTGCTACGTGCCACGTATCCGTGCGTGTGCGGCTCTCTAGAAGTACACGTCTGTGTGTCTTTGTCCCCGTGGCTGTACACACAGGTGTACGTACAACACAGATGTCAACAGCGAGGGGGTCGGACCGGGGCAGGAAAGCCCCAGAATCCCAGGAGATCCAAAGGCCTCGGGCCCAACGTGAAAGAAATGAGGGAGTCGGAGACACGGGTGGGATGGAGCAGGGGCAAGTCCATTTCCGGCTCTCCGGCGGCGTCTAGCCAGAACAAAGGCACCCTTACCCAGAACCGGGAGATCGCAAGAGCACCGTCTGAGAGTGGGAAGGGGCCTCAACTCCAGTCTCCTCAAAGGATTTGAACCCAACCTCTTTTATTATTAAAAAAAAGTATTATTGTTATTTTTCATTTCATGAGTATTTTAAAAATTAATCTAGTGGGGCAGCTGGGTGGCTCAGTGGATAGAGATCTCATCAGGCTTAGAGAGAGGCAGTGTTGGGTTCAAATGGGGCCTCAGACACTTCCTAGCTGTGTGACCCTGGGCAAGTCACTTGACCCCTGTTTGCCTAGTCCTTACCGCTCTTCTGCCTTGGAGCATTTAATACACAGTATTGATTCTAAAACAAAGGTAAAGGTTTAAAAACAAAAATTAATCTCTCCCTTCTGATAGTCTTCCCCTCTCCCCACATTGAGCAAATTAAGAAGGAAAAAAAAAATGTTTTTAAGCACAAAGAGAAAAACAGATGCCTGCTTTCTCATAGGCTGGTGAAACAAATCTCCACACTGGCTGGGGCCAGACATGCCCGTCCGCCTGCATTCTAAGTTCATCGCCCGCCGCTCTGTGAGGAGGTGAGCAGGGACTTTCGTCTTCACTTCTTGGATTTGGGGTTTCTCATTGCAATGATCCAAGGTCTCCCTCCTGAGCCCTGTCCACCGGGCTTCGGGGGAGAGGCAGCCCGTCAGGTGGGCATCGACCCTTAAATGCCGACTCTGTGCCCAGCCCTGGCAAGGAGCCAGAGTTACAAAGACGAGGGAAAAGAATTCCTGTCCTCAGGCAGCTTACGTTCTCCTGGGGCGCGGGAGACAACAGCTACGCCTCTATGTAGGAAGGTGGGGACCAGTTAGGCTTGCTGGGGCTCGGTCTCATTCCATCCTTCCCACCACCTAAGGAGGAGGGGAGGGCTACTATTATCTCCCATTTTACAGATGAGGAAACCAAAGTCCAGAATGGGTAAGCAATTTACCCAACGTCCCACAGGGCATGAATATCCTGGTGGGCCCCTCTGGGGACCTCCACCAGCCTTCGGGGGACCTTGCTGTGTAATGAGGCTGGGGTTTCAGAAGCTAAGTACGGGGGGCAGCTGGGAGGCTCCATCGATGGAGATGGGAGGTCCTGGATTCAAATGTGGCCTCAGACACTTCCCAGCTGTGTGACGACTCACTTGACCCCCTTTGCCTAGCCCTTCCCACCCTTCTGCCTTGGAACCAGCACACAGTGTTGATCCCAGGATGGAAGGTGAGGGTTTAAAGACAGACAAGGCCAGCACACCTGCTTACTTAGCCCTGGTAGGCCAGAGAGAACCCCCAGTGCCCCAGGGGATTGGGTGGGAGGCTGACAGACTCCGATCTATGATTTGGGAAGGCCACCATCGGCCGAGTAGTCTGGATCAGAAAAGGCCGGGGCACCCATTGGGAGGCCACAGCTGTGAATCCAGGTGACCAGATGGAACCACAGCCTGGATCTGGGTGCGGCTGTGGAAATGGCGCCCGGATGAATGGCCTGCCTGGCTTTCATGCTGGCGAGAACTGCCTAAGTCTTGCTTTCTGTGGTTTGACTTGTATTCTCACGTGAGGATGGTGGTTCTGCTCCAAGTATGGGGGCTCACTTAAGCCAACAGATGATGGCTAGCCTCTCAGACTCCTCCACGGCCCATTAGAGAAGTAGAGATTGCCCTACTCAGACAAGCCTCGTGTGGGCCCTGTGGCCTCCGAGGGCCACTCACCAGCCATGGAGTCTTTAGCCATGTCCAACTGAGGGGAAAGGGAA
This sequence comes from Gracilinanus agilis, assembly GCF_016433145.1. Lineage (NCBI taxonomy): Eukaryota > Metazoa > Chordata > Mammalia > Didelphimorphia > Didelphidae > Gracilinanus > Gracilinanus agilis. The sequence goes on from NC_058130.1 coordinate 769,684,170, forward strand.
AAAGAAAAATGGCCATCATCCCCGTGAAGGCCCGTGTTGGCCTCCGTGCTGGCCTCCATGATGGCACCCAAAAGAAAGAGGAAAGAGGGCTCTAGGAGTCACCTCATCAGTCACAGGCTGTCAGCCCTGAATGGGAGCCAATCTTTGTTCAGAAGTGCGTGAGGGAATGTATTGCTGGCCTCTGTGAGCTGCGGACAGTCGCCCATGGGGTGGAATCTTCATTTAAAACAACACCAAGCATAGATTCCAAGACCCTCTGCCTAAGCAGGAAACTTCCGTATCTTACTTTACCCCGTAATGTTTCTTAAAACCCTGAAGTAATAATTATAGAACAATCATAAAAGATCATTGTCTGCCTGGCATTTGTCACCATCCTTCTTAGAATCAATACTGTGTATTGGTTCCAAGGCAGAAGAGTGGTAAGGGCTAGGCAATGAGGGTGAAGTGACTTGCCCAGGGTCACACAGCCGGGAAGCGTCTGAGGCCAGTTTTGAATTGCCTAGCAATTTTAAGGTTTGCAAAGTGCTTTGACATATATCATCCCTTTTGCTTCTCCTAGCTACTCAGTTAGGTTGGGTGCTCATTTTGTCCTTTTTTACAGATGAGGAAACTGAGACTGGGTCCCATAGCTAGTTCTCCCCTGAGGCAAGACTCAGACTCCGAGAATACCCTAGTCATTATACTCCAGAGAATCTCAAGAAAAATGGTTTTGACTTGATTTTATCATGCAAAGGGAAAGTAGCATGCAGGTTGCTGTTAAGTCACTTAATTAGCTGAATCCATAATTGCCCCAAACCCACCTTGACCCAATTTTAAGCCACTTGCTCTTTTTTTAAAATATTTTTATTGTGGGCAGCTAGGTAGCTCAGTGGATGGAGAACCAGACCTAGAGACGGGAGGTCCTGGGTTCAAATCTAGCCTCAGACACTTCCCAGCTGTGTGACCTTGGACAAGTCACTTGACCCCCATTGTCTAGCCCTTACTACTCTTCTACCTTAGAGCCAATACACAGTATTGACTCCAAGATGGAAGGTGAGGGTTTAAAAAATACATATTTTTTTTATTTTTTAATCTGCAAGCTTCTTTTCCATCCTTACATTCCCATTTGGGGTGACAATCCCTGTTTTTGGACACATGTCCAAAAATGTCTGTTTCTACTTAACTTTTTTTTTGTTTTTGTTTTCAAACCCTTACCTTCTGTCTTAGAAGAGTTAAACCCAGGATGTACAGTCTCTAGGCCTGGCTCTCCATCCACTGAGCTACCCAGCTGTCCCCCACTTAACTTGTTTTTGAGCCCGATGCTGTTGGTGAGATAGTACTAAGAGCATTATGCTGAGAGTTGGGAAATCTGGGGTCTAATTGTGGCTCTTTTTTTTAAACCCTCACCTTCCATCTTGGAGTCAACACTGTGTATTGGCTCCAAGGCAGAAGAGTAGTAAGGGCTAGACAATGGGGGTTAAGTGACTTGCCCAGGGTCACACAGCTGGGAAGTGTCTGAGGCCAGATTTGAATCCAGGACCTCCCGTCTCTAGGCCTGGCTCTCCATCCACTGAGCTACCCAACTGCCCCCTGATTGTGGCTCTTGACCTTAATAGGCTGCATGTCTTTGGCAAAGTTGTTTCCCTTATCTGGGCCGAAAGTTTTTCCTCTATCTAGTGCAGTGGTTCCCAAACGTTTTTGGCCTACCTCCCCCTTTCCAGAAAAAATATTACTTAGCGCCCCTGGAAATTAATTAAAAAAATTTTAATAGCAATTAATAGGAAAGATAAATGCACCTGTGGCCATCACCGCCTCCCCTAGATCGCTGCAGCACCCACCAGGGGGCGGTAGTGCCCACTTTGGGAATCACTGATTTAATGGAGAATTGGATCACATGATTTCTGACAGTCACTTTCAGTCTTCAATCTAAGATGGCATTTGGCCCAGAAAAGATTTTAATTTCTGCTTTCTCCCCTCCCTGGGAGCTGATAATTAATTCTTCACTTAAAGTGTTTGATTTTTTTTTTCCCCTTCATAAAGCACAATATTTCCTGGCACTTTGGTCTCCCAGAGTAAAAAGAAAGTTGTCTAGATGTGGCTAGGTGGCATAGTGGATAGTTACCAGGTCTGTGTTTAAATGTGGCCTCAGATACTTCCTAGCTGTGTGACGGTGGGGAAGTCATGCAACCCCAAATTCATAGCTCTTGCTGCTCTTCTGTCTTAGAGTTGATAATAAGACAGATAATAAGGAAGAAAGGAAAGGAGGGAGGNGAAGTCTTATAGTTATATGATGTTACATGAAAAGTCAAAGAAAGAGGAAGTAGGAGCTATTTCTTTTTTTTAAACTAATTTTTAAAAGGTTCTCATCCTTTCCACCCTCCCCCTTCCCGCCATCTGCGTCATAGGGCAGAGGAAGACCAATGGAAGATTAATTTTTTGTTTCATATAAAAGCAATATGTCCTTCCAATTTGGAACCACCACATGTCTTCCCCCCAAACCCCCAAGTGCTAAATGATATATGGTTAATCAGAAGCAGTTAGGGAATATATTCTTGCTCTGAACAAACAATGATGTATAATTATGAGATTTTCTGAGGAAGAAAGAAAAGGGAAGGAGGAAGGAAGGAAAGAAGGAAGGGAGGGAAGGAGGAAGGAAGGAAGGAAGAAAGGAAGGAAGGAAGGAAGGAAGGAAGGAAGGAAGGAAGGAAGGAAGGAAGGAAGGAAGGAAGGAAGGAAGG
>NC_058130.1:769706854-769724906 GCF_016433145.1 Gracilinanus agilis
TCTTTCTTTCTTTCTTTCTTTCTTTCTTTCTTTCTTTCTTTCTTTCTTTCTTTCTTTCTTTCTCTCTTTCTTTCTCTCTTTCTTTCTCTCTTTCTTCCTCTTTCTCCCTTTCTCCTTTCCTTCCTTTCTCGCCTTCTTTTCTTTCTCTTTCTCTCTATCTATATAGTTATATAAAATGATCTGTAGATATAGACAGTTTTCTCTCTTTGTCTACATATATATTTAATTAAAATGAAGCTACAAGATCCCCAGTACTTGAAAGATAAATAAAGGTCACCCTTGAGGACGCTCCCTTCTAGCTGAGAAGGAAGGACCTGAGGAGATGTCAGGAAGGTACTGACCTTTGATCATCGAATTCAACTTTGGCATATGGATGAAGCAGCTGGCATAGTGGTTAGAGCCCTGGGCTTGGAATCAGGAAAACCTGAATTCAAATTCTGCCTCAGACATTTATTAAGCTGTATTGACCCTCGCCAAGTTACTGAACCCTCCTCCAGTCTTTGTTTATAGCAAGTCACTTCACCCAGTCTGCCTCAGTTTCCTTATCTGTCCAATGATCTGGAGAAGGAAAAGGCAAACTCCTCCAAAATTTTAGCTGTGTCACCCTGGGCAAATCTCTTAATGTTGTTTGCCTCAGTTTCCTCCTCTTGTCAAAGAGATAGAGAAGGAAATGGCAAACTGCTCCAGTATTTTAGCTGTGTAACCGCAGGCAAGTCACTTAACTCTGCCTCAGTTTCCTCATCTGTTGAATAAGCTGGAGAAGGCAGTGACCAACTCTGTATCTCTGTATCTATATCTGTTCCAGGAAACCCCCAAATGGGACAGGACTGAGCACTAACAGGCCACATCCTCGAACCTTTGCCTCAGTTTCCCTCTCTGTGAAATAGGGGTAGTGATGCTTGCCCACCATCCTTTGGGGCAGTGATCGCCCATTCGGCCAAGGTTTCCCAGAGGCCTCCTGGGGGCCAGGGGGCGATAAGGGGGGGGGGAGGTGTTGCTGTAGAGAACTCCGTGGCCCTTTCCTCTTAGGAGGCCCCCTGTGGGTCTTGTCTCGTCCCGGGGGGAGCCTCTGGGCTGCCCCCCTCTTGTGTTCCCCCTTTTGGGCTCCTCAGCCCCGGGGGAGTCTGGGGGGAGCCTGGGGAGAGCCTGGCTGCAGCGGCTCCTGGACCCCGTTTGTGGCTGGAGAATTACTGCCCGGCACCACTGGGGGCTGCTGCTGAGCCCCCTCCGGCCGGCCTGCCGGGGAAGGAGCTGGCCAGGGGGAGGGCACAGAGCAATGGAGGCCCGTGGAGCCGTGCCCTGGAAACTTGGCGGCGGGTCTTGTTTCACCAGGGAAGGGGAGGCCGGCTCGAGTCTCCGGAGGTTTCGGGGCCTGGAGAGATGAGAGGAGGAGGCGGAGGAGGAGCAGGAGGAGGAGGGCGGAGAGGGGGGGCCCAGGGAGACTTTGTCCCCGGCGGCCCAGGAGGAATCGATCCTTAAAGGGAAGCGGCCCTTCCCCGGAGGCAGCCCCTCCTCCCGGCCGGTGCCCCAGGCCGGCTTTCGCTTGAGATCCTGCCAGGGCGGCTGGCTGGCTCCGATGCCAGCAGGAGGCGTGCAGGCATGAGCCCCGCCAAATGCAAGGGCTGCTTCCCGGGCTGCAGAGGCGAGTAAGTAAGACGGCCGGCCTCTGCCCCTCGCTTTGGCTGGGTCCGAGGCGGTGGGGGGGGGGGCGCTGGGAAAGGACCCTGGCACCGAGGGGAGGGGCCTTCTCTGCCCACGGGTCCGGCCCACAGACACGGCTGCCCGCTCTGGGGCTTTGGGGCAGCCACCAAGGGATGGACCCGGGCTTGGAAAAGCGCAGCCCCAGGGACAGAGCCAGGCCTGGAGGCGGGAGTTCAAACTTGGCCTCGGACACTTCCTCGCTGGGTGACCCTGGGCAAGTCACGTCCCTCCCTTCGCCCGGCCCGACCGCTCTTCTGAGCTGATACCCAGTAGAGAGTCCAGGACAGAAGAGCAGGTTTAAGCAAGCAGACTCGCTGCGGGACCTCGAGCCTCTACCCAGAGCAGGTGCCCACCCTGTGACCGTGTTGGCACCATGCTGGCGCAGCGTCTCCTTGTGCCTAGACATAGCCAAGACCTCAGCCCCTGCCCAGAGGCCGGGCCATGGCGTAGCTCCTCGGCTGGCAGGGGGCACCCCATCAGCGGCCCCCCACCCAGCCTGGCACCGCAGGGTGCCCCAGGATTGGGCCCGGGGGCCCAGCATCACCTCCAGGCCACTGTGCTGTCGCAGGAGGTGCCAAGGGGACACACAGGCCTTTGTAAACTCTACGGGAAAGTCTTCCAACGAGCAGATTTGGGGTCACTCTGTGGGGAGCAGAGAGGAGAGTTGCAGGGGGCTGCCTGGAATGTCTAGTCCTGACACTTTTGTTTTCAGACTGCTAGGACTCCTTGAAAGCTTTTTATTTTTTATTATTGGGCTTTTCTGGGGTGGGGCTCAGGGGATGGAGGGTCTGGATTCAAATCTGATCCCAGACACTTCCCAGCTGGGTGACCCTGGACAAGGCTCTTCACGCCCACTGCTTGGCCCTCACCCCTCTTCTGCCTCCGAACTAATACACGGTATTCATTCTAAGATGGAGAAGTAAGGGTTAAAAAAACAACCCAAAACTTTTTGTTTTTTTGCCCTCGTCTTATGAAATTAAAGCAACTCTTAATTTCATAAAGGACGCCACTTCCTCCTTGATGTGAAACTCTGGGCTTGTATTTCTCCCCACGTCCTCAGCCAAGGCAGCGGCGCCCACACTGTGCCCCCCAGAACATAGCATTCCTGGGCGGTTTGCAGGGGTTCTCAGGAAACATTCTGTGGGTGCAGCATTTTCCCCTCTAAAATAATACAGGCGAAATCATGGATAAAAAGCAGTGTGGCCACATTTTAACGTGGAAGTTGGTTTTAAGTGCTTTCTTTGCTCCTAATTTCCCAGGCCCCCTTCTTCCTAGGGAAGGGTTTGTCTCTGGATCCCCAGGGCTCGGCCTTTGGTGCCAGCCTCTAAGTGCCAACACAGGGTTTGGGTAAATCTTGGGCCCCCTGCTTCCCCCCGCACCCGGGAAGCCAGTGTCCGAGGGCCATCCTGACTTTGCTCAAGGTGACGGACTCTCGGACAGCGGCCAGCTCTTGGCTGCTCCGAGGGAGCCGAGGAGGCCAAAGGTGGCATCAGGGTCAGCGCGGGCACGTCCAGGGGTGACGGACCGGGGGAGGGAGGGCCGTGCGGCCAGAGCCCAGGGAAGAGTCCGGTCAGGCCTGACGACGACAATGCCGGGCGTGTTGTGGTGCCACTAATCAGGGAAGCCCTTGGAGTGAGTGCTCTGGGGAACTGGGGGGAGGCTGCGAGAGAAAGCCTGCATGTAGCCCAGGAATCACAGCCTCGCCTGGAGAAGGGAAAGGAATATATTTAAGTAGAGATTTCATGGATTAAGTGCGTAGTATATGTTAAGTAGAGAGGAAATGTACTTAAGTACATGTTACATACTGAGTCTACCCTTCATATGCTAAGTACATATTATATATTAAATATTTCATATATTAAGTATATATTGTATATTACATATATTTCATATATTAAGCATATATTTAATATATTTAAGTATTATATATTGAGTATATAGTTCACATATTTAAGTATATATTTAACATATTTAAGTATCTATTATATATTGAGTATAGAGTTCACATATTAAAGTACATATTTAAATATATATTGAGTATAGAGTTCATGTATTTAAATATATATTATATATTGAGTATAGAGTTCACATATTTAAGTACATATTTAAAAATATTATATATTGAGTATATAATTCACATATTTAATATATATTTAATATATTTAAGTATCTATTATATATTGAATATAGAGTTCACATATTTAAGCATATATTATATATTGCATATGTAGTTCACATATTTAAGTATATATTTAATATATTTAAGTATTATATATTGAGTATAGAGTTCACGTATTTAAGCATATATTATATATTGAACATATATTTCATATATTAAGTATGTAGTCAGTAGCCTCTGATACTGCCCAGCTCTGTGACCTTGGACAAGTCACTTAACCCCATCTGCCTAGCCCTTGCTTTTTTGTCTTAGAACTGAAACTAAGATGGAAAGGATTTTTAAAATGCCATATAAAATAAACAATATATTATAATAAATTAATGTGTTTAAGAGAAGTTCCGGTTAAGCCATGTATTATATAGAATGTAAATTTGTCAGAGGTAGGAGAGCTCAATGTGAATACTCTATAATAAAATATTTGATCATATAATGTATTTAAGAGAATTCCATATCATGCGATGTATCGCAGACTCTAAGTTGGTTGGATGTTGGGGAGCTTAGTGGTAATAATATACAATAGTAAAATATAGAATAATGTAACAAATGGAATAATAAACCAACTAATATAGTTAAGAAAATGCCATATTAAACTATGTATTCTGTCAGCTTTAGAAGAACTCAGGCTGAATACTTTATATAAAGAATATATTTGACAATAAATTATACAACAACATCGTACATGATTACATTTAGGAGAATTCCTTATCGAGCTGTGTACTACGGACTAAGTGTTACAGGTGGGCAAACCCAGTATTAATAATGTATAATAAATTTAAAAATATGTTAATGAACATATTTAGAGAATTCCACATCAAGCTGTATGTACAGTCTGTAAATCTGTCTGATATAGCAGCGATCATTATTAACGATATGCCATAAAGTGATAAAATTTTTTTTAATTTTAAACATTTATTAATATTCATTTTTAACATGGTTACATGATTCATGCTCCTACTTTCCCCTTCACCACCCCCCCCGCATTCCCCCCACCCTTGGCTGACACACATTTCTACTGGTTTTATCATGTGTCCTTGATCAAGACCTATTTCCAAATTGTTGGTGGTTGCATTGGTGTGGTAGTTGTGAGTCCACATCCTCAATCATGTCCACCCCGACCCATGCGTTCCAGCAGTTGTTTTTCTTATATGTTTCCTCTCCTGTGGTTCTTCCTCTGAATGTGGGTAGCATCTTTACCATAAATCCCCCAAAATTGTCCTGGGTCATTGCATTGCTGCTAGTAGAGAAGCCCATTACATTTGATTTTACCACATTATATCAGTCTCTGTGTACAGTGTTCTTCTGGCTCTGCTCCTTTCACTCTGCATCAATTCCTGGAGGTCTTTCCAGTTCACATGGAATTCCTCCAGTTTATTATTCCTTTGAGCACAATAGTATTCCATCACCCGCATATACCATAATTTGTTCAGCCATTCCCCAAAAGTGATAAATTTTTTAAAGAGAATTCCTTGCTGAGCTCCGTGCTACAGCTCGTAAGTCTTCCGGGGGTAGGAGAGCCCAGCAAGGTCTGCAGTAGTCAGAGAGGGCTTCCTGAAGGAGGTGGGACTTGAGCTGGGCCTAGAAGGATTAGGATTTGGGCAAAGAGGGGAGGCAAGAGGGCATTCTTTCAAAGGACTCAATTGACTTGGTGTATTCTATAGCCTCAAAGTAGTCTCTGAAAACAGAGGCATGTTATTACTCCACGTTACAGCTGAAAAATGGAGGCAGAGAGCTTCTCCCAGGTGTATAGACATTATAGACCGTGGCCTAACCAGGACCAGAATTCCCTTCCAGGCTTCCCTGAGCCCCCTGCCTGCACTCCGATGCTGGCTGCTGGCTGTGGCTCACGGGATGTTGGCCACAGAGATGAGCTGCCTGCTCCAGGGAACAGGGCCTGGGCTAGGAGCCAGGAGACCTGAGTTTTGGTATTGTATATGAACCTGAGCCTTAGTTTCCTCCACTCTAAAATGAGAGGAAATTCCTTTATTTATTTTTTTAACCCCCACCTTCTGTCTCAGAATCAATGCCGAATATTGGTTCTAAGGCAGAAGAATGGTAAGGGTGGGCAGTGGGGGTCAAGTGACTTGCCCAGGGTCACACAGCCAGGAAGTGTCTGAGGCCAGATTTCAAACTAGGACCTCCCATCTCTAAGCCTGGCTCTCCATCCACTGAGTCACCCTGCTTTCTCCCCCTTCCCTTTTTTATGGCTCTGTCTCTGCCACAGGTGAAGGAAATGCCAGCGAGCCAGTTAAATCAGAAGTCTTTGAGGATTTCGTTATGTCCCCACTTGGAATATTAGTGTATTCTGGTGGCTACTGTCCAGTCTGCCCCTTCACTGGCAGAGGGAGGGAAGTGATGCTCGAGGTCTTACACGCAGTGGGCAGGTGCAGCTCCGATGGAGAATGCCTCTCCTTTTCCCATTCTGTGGCTCTGCTCCCCAGTTGCCCTGTAGCACAGGAAAACCTCCTTTGAGGGCGCTGAGTGTGATCTGTGACTCGTTCTTTCCAGAGGTGGCCAAGGCCCCTTGGAACATGCTTTACTTCCCAGCAGACCTCAGCCCAGATCACCCTCACCTCTGAGCTGTAGTTTCCATACAAAATGAAGAAGTTGGAGTAGAGAGGACTTAAGTTCTGTTCTGGCACCGAAGCCCACAATTCTGTATTCATGGGACCTGCCAGCCTCTGCTGCTACAATTCTGTGTTCTCAGGCCCCTTCCAGTCCTGATAGCCTGTGATTTGGGTAGTTTAACTATCACCATAGTTGGCACTTCTATACCTTAGTTAAAAATAGATGAAAATATCTGCCCATCTTGGCAGCTTGGCTTGAAATAGGAATGCCCCTTCTCTTACTGTGGGAAGGTTGGGCAACGTGTTCGGATGGATTTACGACTCAGCTGTTAGAGGCCCTCAATCAGTTGTGATGCCTAATGTCAACCCGACAATATCATTAGAGATCTTTGCCAGGGCAATAGGAGCCCACGGGGCAGAGTTAGAACACGAGGAATTTTAATCTGGAACATTTATCTTCCAGAAGTTCTCTTTTGATGTCATGCTCACAGAGAGCAAGCTTTGATTTTCTATCCATTTGGAAATCAATAAACATCTATTAAATGCCTTCGATGTGCCAGGCACTGTGTTAGAAACACACATGAAGCAATTCCTGCCTTCTGGACTTGTTCTATTGGAAAAGCTAACGGGATGGGCCAAGTGGCAAACTGTCTGCTCAGTCACCAGCGGGACGGCAGCACTTCTTGGCCCCTCAGGAAGATGGTCTGCTGGGAGGCAGAGCATAATTGTGGTCTTCAGTGGGTGTGCCCAGGAAGGTACGAATCCTCGAACCATTGTAGGTGGGCCTGGAGAAGGTGCCCAAGGCCTGCATTTTGATAGCACTGTCCTCCTAACCTCTGCAGTGGGGGTTGGGTGGGTTATCATTTCCATTTTTCAGCAAAGGGCACTTGGGCTCATAGGAGATTAAAATTAGAGTCCCTTTCAGATGGTGACCGAACCCAACTCCAGAGCCTGAATTCAGTGCTGCTTTGCCTCAACATGATGTAATCTATACTACTGATCCTGAAGGGGGTACCCCAGAAGCCAGAACCCCGGGACAGCTGTGGGCGTGCCTCAGCCATCACCTGTGAGGAGAGAGAGGACAAACGAAAAGCAGCCCACCCTTATTTATGATGAATGACAGACTCCTTTGGAAGTTTGGTTCATTTTTTAAAATCTAATTTCCTTTTTTTTGGAGATACATTTTTTTTAACCCTTATCTTCCATCTTAGACTCAAGACTGTGTATTGGTTCCAAGGCAGAAGAGCTATAAGGAATATAAGGAAAGGGCTTTTGTCAGCCCAAGGCCTAGTGAAATTTTCTTGTTATGGGAGAGTTTAAAAACTGAAAATGTGGTTTGGTGGATCTGTTTTATTTTAAGCTGCCATGAATGTGAGAGAGGCAGCAGGTTGTCATTTGAAAGAATATTGAATTTGGAGTCTTAAGGACCTCAGTTCAAATCCTAGTTCTGTGACTAATTAATTAGCCATGCGACTTGGGGGCAAGTCAGTTCTCCCCTTTGGGCTGGCCTCAGTTGGACAAGATGTTCTTTGAGTTCCCCACCTTTTTTCTAGACTATTACTTTCTATCTTAGAATCAATATCAAATATTGGTTCCAAAGCAGAAGAGTGGTAAGGACCAGGCAGTGGGGGTCTAGTGACTTGCCCAGGGCTACATAGCCAGGAAGTGTCTTGAGGTCAGATTTGAGCCTAAGACCTCTCATCTCTAAGCCTGGCTCTCCTTTTTTTTTTTTAATTGAACATTTTTATTTAATTAATTTAGAATATTTTTCTATATTTACATGATTCATGTTCTTTCCCTCCACACAAACCCCACCCCCCTGTAGCCGACGCGCAATTCCACTGGGTTTTACCTGTATCATTGATCAAGATCTATTTCCATATTATTGATATTTACACCAGGGTGATCATTTGAGTCTACATCCCCAATCATATCCCCATCAACCCATGTGATCCAGCAGTTGTTTTTCTTCTGTGTTTCTACTACCACAGTTCCTTCTTTGGATGTGGACAGCGTTCTTTCTCATAAGTCCCTCAGAATTGTCTTGGATCCTTGCATTGCTGCGAGTAAAGAAGTTCATTACATTTGATTTTACCACAGCGTATCAGTCTTTGTGTACAATATTCTGGTTCTGCTCCTTTCACTCTGCATCAGTTCCTGGAGGTCATTCCAGTTCACATGGAATTCCTCCAGTTCATCATTCCTTTGAGCACAATAGTATTCCATCACCAGCAGGTACCATAATTTGTTTAGCCATTCCCCAATCGAAGGGCATCCCCTCGTTTTCTAATTTTTTGCCACCACAAAGAGTGCAGCTAGAAATATTTTTGTACAGGTCTTTTCCCCTATGATCTCTTTGGGGTATAAACCCAACAGCGGTATTAGGCCTGGCTCACTGAGCTGCCCCTCTTTCTGAGAATGTACTAATATTCCCCTCCCCCCCCCCCCCAGTATTAAACTTAACTGATTTTTAGTGCATTGGTGTTGGTTTTCATTAGGAACATGGCTTAGTAATTGTTATAGAACAATACTGAGTATGCATGTTTAGGGAAGAAACTATATTATCAAGCATTTTAATAGGTAGACAGCTCTAGAAACTTCGTTGTTTTTTTTATTCACCCTAAGAATAATTTTGGTAATAATTAACACTTATTCAGAATCAAGACCAATCTCTTAGATGAGAATCCTAGTCATGGAAGAGATTTTAGAAGTCATTTAGTCCTTAATGGAGAAGATAGCCTGGTGTGGAAGGACGGAGGGCACCCTGGAAGAAAAGGCAATGGGTTTTGAGTAAGAAAATCTGGGTTGGAAGACTAACTTTGCAATGGGTCATCTGTTTGAACCAGGCCAAGTCAGTCTCCTCCTCTCTCATATGGAGCGCCTGTACTGGGTGGCCAGGAAGGCTCTAAAGCTCTGATTCTAGTCTAGTTCCTTTCTTGGATGAGACAGGAAGATGAGTCACCCACAGGCAAAGGGTGAGCCAAGACTTTAATACAGAGCCTCAACTCTCAGGCTAGTGCTCTTTCTACTATTCTGTTATACTGTTATATTTGTTGGAAAATGGCGATTTTCTGTTCCTACTGTTTTAAGGGAGAGTTGTTAGACTTCTGCCTCATGGGGCTTTGGGATACCAATATGAATCAGTTCTTAATTTTGACCAGAACCTTTCACTGGAAACCCTTCCCTCCCATGGCCCCAATCTTGTAAGGTATCAGTGACACAGTACTCATCTCCATGAACTCGACTTCCCACACCACTCCCTATAGCTTCAATATAGGAAACCTAACCCCAACATTGTGTCGGCATCTTTTTGGGGAAGGAGACAGAGAGAGACAGAGATCGGGAGGGAGAGGGAGACAGAGGCAGAGAAAGAGCTTGTTATCTGTACTTTTAATCTAGAAAAGAGTGAGAGAGAGAGAAAGAGAGATGAAAGAGAAGAAGGACAGAAGGAGGAGATAGCTCTTCATCTGTACTTTTAGTCTAAAAAGAGAGAGATCCCAACTTTTGAGATAAAAACTCACCATTTGACAAAAACTACTGGGAAAATTGGAAAGCAATTTGACAGAAACTAGGTTTAGATCAATCTTACACTGTTTACCAAGATAAGATCAAAATGGGTGCATGATCTATGGGTAAGGCAATACTTTATGACCAAAGGGGAGAGAAAACATTACAGGATATGATATGGATAATCTTTATTATGTTAAATTAAGAGGTTTTTTCATAAACAAAAACAGTGCAGCCAAGAATAGAAGGAAAGCAGAAAACTGGGGAAATGTTTTTACATTAAATTTCTCTGATAAAGGCTTCATTTCTGAAATATATAGAGAATTAAGTCAAATGTATAAGTATGTAAGCCAATCCCCAATTAATAAATGATCAAAGGATATGAGTAGGTAATTTTCAGAAGGAGAAATCAAAGCTATTTATAGTCATATGAAAACATGCTCTAAATCACTATTGAGAGAAATGTAAATTAAAACACCTTTGAGATACCAACTCACGCCTATTAGATTGCCCAATATGACAGAAAATAAAAACAAATATTAGAGGGGATGTGGGAAATTTGGGGCATGTATGCATAGTTTGTGGAGCTATGAACTGATCCGTCCATTTTGGAGAGCAATTTGGATCTATGCTCCAAAGACTATAAAAGTTAACATACTCTTTGATTCAGAAGTACCACTACTGATCTGTATCCCCAAAAGATTTAAAAAAAAAAAGGAAAAAGATCTATATGTACAAAAGTATTTACAGCTCTTTTTGTAGTGACAAAGAATCAGAAACTGAGGGGGAGTCCATCAACTGGGAAATTGATGAATAAGTTGTAGTATATGGTTGTGATGTAATACTATTGTTCTATAAGAAATGATGAACAAGATTTTGGAAAAACCTGGAAAGATTTACATGAACTGATGCAAAGTGAAGTGAGCAGAACCAAGAACACTACATAGTAACAACATCGTGTGATGGTCGACTGCGAATGACTTAGCTTTTCTCACCAGTACAATTATCTCAAAAACAATTCTGAAGGACTCTTAATGACAAATGCTGTCCACCTCCAGAGGAAGAACTGATAAAGTCTGAATGCAGCTTGAAGCAGACTTTTTAAACTTTCTTTATATTTCTTTTTTGTTTGTTTGTTTGTGTCTATGTTTTCTTTGGCAGTATGGCTAATATGGAAATTTTTTGGCATGATTGCACAGGCATAATATGTCAAATTGCTTATCTTCTCAATGACGGAGGGAGAAGGGAGGGAGGGAGGGAGAGAGAATTTGGAACTCAAAAATTTTAAAAACAAATGTTAAAGTTTACGTGTAATTAGAAAAAAATAAAATATTTAATAAGAGATAGAGGAGAAGGGAGAGGGAGAAAAGAAAGCCAGTCTGCACATTCATCATCTGTACTTTTAGACTAGGAGGGAGAGAGAGAGACAGAGAGAGAGAGAGAGAGAGAGAGAGAGAGAGAGACAGAGAGAGAGAGAGACAGAGAGAGAGAGAGACAGAGAGAGAGAGAGAGAGGGGAGAAGAGGAGAGAGGAAGAAGAGAGAAGAGAAAAGAGACAGAGGAGGGGAGGAAGGAGGAGAGGAAAGAGAAAGGAGACAGAGAGACAGAGAGACCTTCACCTGCAAGTTTACCCAGCACCCCAAGGCCTTTCAGCTCTAAGTGGGGCTAAACAGTGGTATAGTGGGAAGAGCTTTGGTTCTCTGGTTTGGGGGCCCAGGGAGCTGGGTGCTCTTCCTCTCTCTTGCTACCTGCCTTTGGCCTTTTGTGGCTTTCCTGGGTCTGGCTCCTCACTTTGTAGAATGAAAGGCTGGTTCCTTTCAGCTCCAAATCGTCCCTGGCCCTGCCTGAGCTTTCTGTTCACAGTCACAGACTACTGAGCCCCAGTTCTGGGCCACGTGTCTTAGATGAGCCCCCATTTCGGCTGACTCTGTTCTCCATCTTTCGTCTCCAGACCTAGCATGTCAGGACTGCATCTGGTGAAAAGAGGACGAGAACAGAAGAAATTGGACCTTCATCGTGACTTCACCGTCGCGTCTCCGGCTGAGTTTGTAACTCGCTTTGGAGGGAATCACGTCATTGAAAAGGTAGTGAGGTTCCATGTCCCCTGGGGTCCGCAGCGGTGCTCTCTTGAGGGCTTGTTACTCCTAAATGTCCGTCCTTGACCCCACTGTGCTGGCAACTTTGGGCCCATCCTCTGTCCCTCCTTCTCTGCCAAGGCTTCTCTGAGTCTCCCTCCTCTTCCTCCTTCTCTGCCCTCCCCCAGCTGCTGAAGGATGCTGAATTGAGAGCTGCAGGGCCTGGTTTCTGATCCTCAACAACCTGGGTTTTCTCCTCTGTAAAATGAGGGGGTGGATGAGCTGCCTCTTACCCATGTCCCTTCCAGCTCTCTGCCACCATCTTATTTTCTCTCTCTTCTGCTACAACACATTCTTAGTCTAGCACTTGGAGAAAGTGTGGAAATTTGTTATAACTTGTATTTGGTAACAATAGTTTAAAAACTAAAAAAAAAAAAAAAAAACCTTATCTTCTGTCTTAGAATCAATACTGTATTATCATTTCCAAGGCAGTGGCAGTTAAGTGACTTGGCCAGGGTCACCCATTCAGGAAGTTCTAAAGCCACATTTGAACCCTGGATCTCCCGTGTCCAGGCCTGGCTCTCCATTCCCTATGCCACCTTGCTGCCCTCCTCTGTGGGGATTTGTGTTGAGCTCTGTAAGATGCCCTTTCCCCTTGTATCTTTGTGGAAGGACCGGAGGCTCCGTATTCTGCCCAAGTAGTCAGGCTGCCTTCCCTGGCTCCTGGGACTGTCTGTGGCACCCTGGCTGGCTTCTGGAGCTGCATGAGAAGTCAGGTGGTGGGGTGGGGGCTTCCTCTCTTGACATGATTACAGGAGGTGGCGGGTGCGGAGGGAAGAGCCCCCTGGGCTCATGGTTAGAGGTCAGCCTCTCTCCCTGGGTAACTCTCACATGGTCATCGGGCCTCCTCCTAGGAGACCTCCACTTCTAGACGGCGATCTCATGGTCAGGGGAGTCAGAAGTGTGTCTGGAAACCATCTGGGGCTTTTAATGGCCCCCAAACCCAATAGGAGCTGTCGGACCTCCATGGTCCCTTTTCCCCTCCTTGCGCCCCTGCTCCTCTGACCAGGGGCCAGACGGCCTGAGTCTCACCCCTCTTTCCCTCAGCAGCCCTGAAGGGACTCAGGCCAGCTCTCCTGACCTCCCCTGACCTGCCTCAGTCTTCCCTTTGGGCCTGACGTCCCCAGTTCCTTGTAGGACACGGCCCCGAGGTCCCTCCGTGTCCTGGATGGCTGCCAAACACCTTCTCCAGAAGTGTTGAACAGGGGGCAGAGTCCGGAGGGAGGCTCGCTGCCCCGTCCCTCTTCGTGGCCGTGTTGCTCTGTTGACGCAGTTGTCACTTGCGGTCCACTAAAACTTCTGGATCTTCCTCATATAAACCTAACCAGGCCTCCCTGACTTTCTGCTCCTGAAATGGATTTTTTTCTGAACCCAAGTGTAAGATTTGACATTTATGTCTATTGAATGTCATTGTATTCAGCCGGTGCTCTGATCTGACAAAGCCTTTTTGGGTACTGGCCGACCCCTAGCTTGTTGGCTGGACCTTCTGTCTTAGAGCCACTGGGAATTTAATGACCAAGTCATTAATAAAGTGTTTAGTGTGGCATCTAGGTGGCTCAGTGAATAGAGAGCCAGCCCTAAAGACGGGAGGTCCTGGGTTCACATCTGGCCTCAGCCACTTCCCAGCTGTGTGACCCTGGGCAAGTCACTTGACCCCCATTGCCCACCCTTACCACTCTTCTGCCTTGGAGCCAATACACAGTATTGATTCTAAAACGAAAGGCAAGAGTTATTAAAAACAAAAAAACTCCTTCTTTTGGGGAACAGCTGGGTGGCTCAGTGGACTGAAAGGCAGGCCTAGAGATGGGAGGTCCTGGGTTCCAATCTGGCCTCTGACACTTCCTGGCTGTGTGACCCTGGACAAGTCACTTAACCCTCATTGCCTAGCCCTTACGGCTCTTCCGCCTTGGAACTAATATGCAATATTGCTTCTGAGACACGAGTAAGAGTTCAAAAAAAATGTTTTGCAGCCCCCAGATCTGTGGGGCCGCCCCCTGGAGACTTGCTAAGTGATAAAATGGGGGAATTTGACTGGATGAAACCTCTGGCTGTGTCAACTCTTGTACAAGAGAGGATTTCAGACGGGACAGGAACTCCCGAGAGGCAGAGGGTCAGCTCTGCGCCCAGCAGAAACTCTGCCCTCCTCGAAAAGAGGCCATGGACCAGCGCCCAGTGCCTGCAGCCCCAGAGGACTGTGGAGCCTCCGGGGCCGGGCCGGGCCCCTCTGCTTTGTCGTGCTGGCAGCCCCCGCCCCACCGTGCCAGGATACGGCTTGGGCCCCACTCAGATGAAGAGACCCTTCTGTGTCCCCGCTCCCTGCTTCCATCTTCCTCAGGCCCAGGTCTCCTGGGTTCTGCGGCTGCCTTTCTCTTCTTCTGTCTCAAGGCTCTTGGAGGGGTTGGAAGTTACTCGTGAAAGGGCTGCTCTTAAAGAAATCGGGTCCCTGGAGGTAGTCCTCGGGGCCCCTGATTTAGGGGTGACGGTGCCAGGCCCCATGGGGGGCTGCAGGTGTCAGAGTCAGGCCTTGGCAGATTCAGGCGGATCCCTCCCTAGGTGGCTGCAAGGAGGAGGAATTGTCCAACCCTAATCACGGCGATTC
This sequence comes from Gracilinanus agilis, assembly GCF_016433145.1. Taxonomy (NCBI): domain Eukaryota; kingdom Metazoa; phylum Chordata; class Mammalia; order Didelphimorphia; family Didelphidae; genus Gracilinanus; species Gracilinanus agilis. The sequence goes on from NC_058130.1 coordinate 769,721,539, forward strand.
GCAGACATCTTCTGCTCGGTTAGAGAAGGGGGGACTCTGGGCTGGAGAAGGGGGTCCCTGGACCGCTGACGCTCTGCCCGGCTCTCTCCTCCGTCTCTCTGGCTCCAGGTTCTCATCGCCAACAATGGCATCGCCGCCGTCAAGTGTATGCGGTCCATTCGAAGGTGGGCCTACGAGATGTTTCGGAACGAGAGGGCCATCCGCTTTGTGGTCATGGTCACGCCGGAGGACCTCAAAGCCAACGCAGGTAGTTTGTGTTAGCGACGGAGGGGCGCTCCGGGCCCCCCGCTTACTCCCGGGGATCCCCACACAAACCCTTGGCCTGCAGGGCGTGTGTCCTGTTCAGATACACCCCCCGACCAGGATTTGGACCCAGGACTCCCTCCTGCTCCTCACTAGACTTCATGAGCATCAACAACTTTGACCAAAACGGGCATTTACGTTATCTGCGCATTTGCTCCTCGTGAGCCTTCCCCGGTGAGGGAGAGGCGGGCCTCTTCTTCTCCACATCTTTGATTTATTTTACTCTGAAAGGCTCCACTCTTGCAGTTCTGTCCTTACACAGACCAGCAAGCAAAGATTACAGGTAGAAGGCACTTCCCTGGGGCTAGTGTCAGAGGGGGGCTTTTCATCAAGGTTCCACATTCCAGCTCTCGCCCTCTCTTCACTAAACCTCTTTAAAAATAAAAGACTGGAAGGTAACAGAGTGGCTCAGCGGATATAGAACCAGACCAGACACTTCTTAGCTGGGTGACCCTGGGCAAGTCATTTAACCCCCATGGCCCAGCCCTTACCTCTCTTCTGCCTGAGAACCAATATACGGTATTGATTCTTCATTTTTTAATTTTTATTTAGAATATTTTTCCATGGTTACATGATTCATACTCTTTCCCTCCCCTATTCTGTCCCCGCTTCCAAAGCCAATAAGCAGTTCTACTGGGTTTTACATGGATCATTGGTCAAAACCTATTTTCATGTTATTTATATCTACAGTAGAATGATCCTTAAACATTGAAACCCCAATCATATCCCCATCAAATCACATGATCAATCACATATTTTTCTAATGCATTTCCTTTTCCACAGTCCTTCCTCTGAATGTGGGTTGTGTTCTTTTCCATAAATCCCTCAGAATTGTCCTGGGTCATTGCATTGTTGCTAGTAGCAAAGTCCATTACGTTCAATTGTGCCACAGTGTATCAGTCTCTGTGTACAATGTTCTTCTGGTTCTGCTCCTTTCGCTCTGCATCAGTTCCTGGAGGTCTTTCCAGTTCACATGGAATTCCTCCAGTTTATTATTCCTTTCAGCACAATAGTATTCCATCATATGGTATTGATTCTAAGATGGAAGGTAAGGGCTTTAAGATACTTTTTAAAAAAAGGCTCACTTTTAAGGTATGAAAAGTGTTTTATAGACATTATCTCATTTGATAAAAAGCAAGTCAAGTCTGGATGACCAGGTATGGTTTGGGTTACTAGCTGCGTGACCCTGGGCAAATCACTTAACCCTTTGGCCGCAGTTTCCTCATCAGTAAAATGAGCTGGAAGAGGAAGTGGCCAACTACTCTAGTATCTTTGCCAAGACAACCTGAGACAGGGTCCCATAGACTCAGAAAGGACTGAAACTGCTCAAAAAGTACAGAGAGCCGGCTCTCTGCAGGTCCAGGGGCTCGAGGTGGTATGACAGCATCATAAGACGAATGGATACAGTCAGCGTTTCAATCTTGTATCCCAAAGAATAAACAAGAATAACAAAAGATGTTCATCTCTTTTGATAAAGCAAGTCTGAATGGCCTCTTGGTTTGGGTTCTGTCTCCCAACCTGGGCATTTTTTTTTTTTTAACTCTTACCTTCCACCTTAGACTCAATACTGTGTAATTGGTTCCAAAGCAGAAGAGAGGTAAGAGCTGGGCAGTGTAGATAGGTAAATGGATGAATGGGTAGATGGATAGATGGATAGGTAGATGGATGGATGGATGGATGGATGGATAGATAGAAACTTTTAGTTTCTGTCTTAGAATCAAAACTGCATTGGTTCCAAAGCCAAAGAGCGGTAAGGGCTAGGCAGGGGGGTTGAGTGACTTGCCCAGGGTCATACAGCTAGGAAGTATCTAAGGTCAGATTTGAACCCTCAACTTCAAGCCTGGTGCTCTATCCACTGAACCACTTACCTGCCAACTTGGGGCATTTTCACTGTCTGGCCCCAATATTTGGATCTCCCTCCCCATCTCAGCCTCCTAGTTTCCTTGACTTCAGTCAAGTCTCAGCTAAAATCCCATCTTCTGTGGGAAGTCCTTCCCAATCCTCCTTAATCTTTGCACCTTCCCTCTGTTGGTTAACTCCACTTTTTCCTGTCCATATCTGATTTGTACAATTATTTTCATGTTGTCTTTTGCACTGGACCATGAGCACCTTGAGGGCAGAGACTTTCTTTGACCTTCCCTTGTATCCCCAGGCCTTAGCTTAGGACATATTACAAAGTCTGGCAAACATTAGGTGCTTAATAAATGCTTGTTGACTTGACAACTCTTGTCTGAGACCTTGGGCATGGTTTTCCTGTCTCAGCCTAGATGATACCAGAGACTCTCAGATTCTGTGGCCTCTGATAGCGGACACTTCTTTTCTCTGATCTGAGAAAGGGGGATGGAATCCCAGAGTTGGAAGGACTCTCTGGGCTTATCTCGTCTAGCTGTTTCCCAGAGCAGGAATCCCCTCTACAGGATCTCTGAGAAATGCTTGAGAAAGAGGTGGGAGACCTCACAGGAATTCATTGCATCCAAGAGGTCCCTTCCATTGTTTGAGAGCTGGAACAGGTAGTTAACACTTCCAACTGAGCCAAAAGCTGCCTCTTAGAACAGACCTGCAAAGTCTCTGTGCCAGAAGGAACCTCGGGCATTATACAGTACAATTCTGTGGTTTTGTAGAAGTGGAAACTGAGGGAAATATGGCATAGCCAACAGAACCCAGGGGAAGAGGGCCAAGTTGGCTCTGGACCCCCACCCAGACTCATTTTTTTTTCCTATAGCTGGCACTCTTTGGCCCATTGTTCCTGGTGGTTCTGCTGGAACCCCATAAAGCAAAATCAGTTCCTCTCCCACACAACAGACTTTTCAATCTCTGGAGACAATTGTCTTGGCCTCTAAGCCTCCTCTGCTGGCTGAGCCTCTCCAGATCCTTCACCTAGTCTGTCTTCCTCCCTCCCTTCCTTCCTTCCTTCTTCCTCCCTCCCTTTCTTCCTTCTTTTATTTTCTTTCCTTCCTTCCTCCCTTTCTCCCCCTCTTCCTCCTTCCCTTCCTTCCTTCCTTTTCCTTTCTTCCTTCCTTCCTTCCTTCCCCTTTCTTCCTTCCTTCTTTTTCCTTTCTTCCTTC
>NC_058130.1:769729839-769781368 GCF_016433145.1 Gracilinanus agilis
AAGGAAAGGGAAAGAAAAAGAAAGGAAGAAAGAGTGGAAGGAAGAAAGGAAGGATGGAAGGAAAGCAGAAGGGAAGGAGGAAGGAAGAAAAGAGGGAAGTATGGAAAGAAAGGAGGGAGGAAATAAATGAGGGGGGAAAGAAGGAAGGAATGATGGGAAGAAGGAAGGGAAGGGAAGAAAGGATGGAAGGGGAGGGAGGGAGGAAGGATGGATGAATGGAAGGAAGGGAGGAAAAAAGGAAGAAAGGGTGAGGAAGAAAAGGAGGAAAGAAGCTTCCTATTCCTAATAGGGAAAAGAGGGCCAGGGACTGGGCTGGATGGCAAAGTCATGCCTTTGTCCTATGCTGCGATGATTAATGGACTGCAGGGAATGGTTCCCTATTCATGGCCTTATGTGATTTTGATGTAAGGGAGCTGTGTCATGGGAAATCTCCCTCCTTGCTCAGGTTCTGTTCACCCTCTGCCTGCCTTTCCCTCACCTCCTTCCCCTCTCAGTGGCCTCTTACCAGACTCTGCAGCTAGCTGTTAGCTGTCAGCTGGAGGGGGGGCCCTGCCTTCTGTGTGGGTGTCCCTATCCCTGAGCCCAGAGCCCTGGGTCCAGGGGTGCATCGTCAGGTCTGTTGAACAGAAGGAAACTTTCTAGCTTCTCTCTGCTCTTCCTCACCATAGTGTGCCGTGCGCTTGGCTAAGACCGTGGGCTACGTGAGTGCAGGGACCGTAGAATACCTCTACAGTGAAGACGGCTGCTTCCACTTCTTGGAGCTGAACCCCCGTTTGCAGGTGGAGCATCCCTGCACCGAGATGATCGCTGATGTCAACTTGCCGGCTGCTCAGTTACAGGTGATCATCCTCCTAGGCGCAGGCCGTGAGCGGGTAGGGCTGCTCTTGACTGTCAGGGCGGGAGGACATATACTTTGGGCTACGTTCCTTCCTTTAGTCATTCATCAAACGTTAGTACAAGGCTGCTCCGTTTAATGCCTTTTTCTGGGCACCGAGGGAGAAAGATGAGGAAGACCTAGTGGGTGCCCCCGAGGATGCTTCAGGATAACCCTGCCAAATGGCTCCGCATCCATAAAAAGCCAGGGGCTGCCTCTCCTTGGGGGCTGCAGCTAGCCACTGGTGGGCTTTCCCATCTTGCAGCTGTGGGGCTGGCGAGCTGCCCCTTTGGAGCATGTCAAAGGCTAACGACTTTCTCCTCCTTCCATCCACAGATTGCCATGGGGGTGCCTCTGAACAGGCTGAAGGACATTCGGGTCCTGTATGGAGAGTCACCCTGGGGGGTCACTCCCATTTCTTTTGAAAACCCCGTCAATCTTCCAGTCCCCAGAGGCCATGTGATTGCTGCCAGGATCACCAGCGAGAACCCAGACGAGGCAAGACCAGAGGCTGAAAATGTGGGGACCCTGAGGCCTGGGGAGGGGAGGAGACTTGGAGGCATTGATATACCCCTTCAGGTTTACAGAGCACTTTATTGACTGTGGCCTTGTTTCCCTTCTTCCTGCATGGGCACCATGAGAGTAAATGCCTCTGGTATCATTTCCTGGCATTTTACAGAAACTGTGACTCAAGTGGGGTCAGGGTCATCGCTGCCACATCAAACTCCAGGTTTCTCCTGATGCTAAGCCATCCTTGTCCTACTCTGTCTCTCCTTGAGAGTGCTCTCTCTTGGACCGTACAAGTCAGAACCTGAGTCTGTCCCCTCGAAGGCCCTCGCGTTCGCCCTCCAGCTGAGTTAAGGGGCATCCGCCAGGGTCTCATGTGCCCTGGCCCGCTCCTCCAGAGTTATCTTAGGTTTTAATTCTGACCCATCACTCCCTTTGTCTTTTCCCTTTTGGTCTCCAGGGTTTTAAGCCAAGCTCCGGGACTGTCCAGGAACTGAATTTCCGGAGTAGCAAGAATGTGTGGGGCTACTTCAGTGTCGCGGCCGCAGGAGGCTTGCACGAGTTTGCAGATTCCCAGTTTGGGCACTGCTTCTCCTGGGGAGAGAACCGAGAAGAGGCCGTCTCGTCAGTACTCCCCTCCGCGTGCCCTCTCTTCTCTCCTCCTCCTCTTCCTTTTTGTATACTACTAGAAAGTAGGCATTTGGAGGGAAAATGGAGAGGACAAGAGCACATCTCTGAGCTTTAGCTTCCTTCGTTATAAAATGAAAGATGGGGTGATGTCTTATTATTATTTTAATTCTTACCTTCCATCTTAGAATCAACGCTGTGTGTTGGGTTCAGGGCAGAAGAGTGGTTAGGGCTAGGCAATGGGAGTAAGTGACTTGCCCAGAGTCACATAGTTAGGAAGTGTCTGAAGCTAGATTTGAACCCGGGACCCCTGGTCTCTAGGCCTGGCTCTCAATCCAGCTGTTGCCTGAGGGTGGCATCTTAAGACTTCTTACTCTAGTATCTCTAGCATTAGACTGGAATTGGGAAGCCCTGAGTTCAAATCCTGCCTCTAACATAGGTTAGCTGTGTCCAGGAAAGTCACTTAACCTCTGTCTTGCCTCCTCTGTAAAATGAGGGTTGGGACTTGAGGGTCCCCAAGGGCCATTCCTACTCTGAATCCAGGATCAGACGAGCCTCTCATGGCAAGGCCCGGGGATCCGGTAGCGCATGTTTTTGTGCCAAGGTGGCCAATGTGTGTTTCTCAGGAACATGGTGGTGGCCCTGAAGGAACTGTCCATCCGGGGAGATTTCAGGACCACAGTGGAGTACCTCGTGAACCTGCTGGAGACAGAGAGCTTCCAGAGCAACGACATCGACACGGGCTGGCTGGATCACCTGATCGCCGAGAGAGTCCAGGTGAGCGCACCCCCCCCCCCCCCCGAGACCGCCTCTGGCTTCCGTCTGTCATCCTGGCATCTCGACGGGTCTCCGAGTGGAGGCTGCCAGCCCTCACTCCCCGGGGAGGCCGGAATGGCTGCCGAGGACCCTCTCCTCCTCCTCCTCCTCCTCCTCCTGGGGTCCTGCGAGCCCCCCGCCCTGCTGTAGAGCTGGGCCTCTGGTCATAGAAAAGGTCATTCTTTCCTTTCCTAGGCCGAGAAACCCGACATCATGCTCGGGGTAGTCTGCGGAGCCTTGAACGTAGCAGACGCCCTGTTCAGGACCTGTATGACCGACTTCTTGCATTCCCTGGAAAGGTAGGGCGTGCCGTCGTTCCCGGACCACCGGTGACCCCACAAGCTCGGGGTGGGTAAGACAGACTCGGCGCCGGGGCGTCCTCTGGGGTTTGGAGAGAGGTACAACAACAAACAAGGCAGCGGAATGTACACCTATGTACACCTGCGTGTTACACAGAAGCGGACATCTAGATACACGTAAGAAACACATCTGTGTCTGATCCCTGTAGCTCTAGAGAGCTAGTGGATGTACATATACACATAGATAGCGCCAGAGCCGTAAATAGGTAGATGTAAATCTAATAAATGCCAGGCCACCTAGAAGTAAATACACACACAACATGGCTGTTTATTATATGTTCACACATGTACGTGTGTTATATTTATTTTTATTTTTTATAAAGTGTGTGTGTGTGTACAGAACTGGAATTTAAACCCCAGGGCTGCCACTGCTTACTGGTCCTTTCCCTTTGCTCAGCCTCAGTTTCCTTCATCTCTAAAATCCACCAAATGCTCTCCTGACTGTAGATTCTTGGGTCCTCTCTGGGCATCTGCTTCCTCCTCCATAAAAGGAGAACATTGTTCTCCAAGGCCACCAACACCCCTCCTTGCTCTGACTGTTTCCACTAGCCCTGCCCCATCTGGACACCATCTTTGTCTTGTTTTTAATCCCTTACCTTCTTGGCAATACAAGACTGTGTGCTGGGCTCCAAGGCAGAAGAGGGGTAAGGGCTTGGCCATGGTGGGGAAGTGACTTGCCCAGGGTCACACAGTTAAGAAGTGTCTGAGACCAGATGGAGATAAAGCACTTCTCATCCTCATACCTGGCCCTTTGCCCACTGAGCCACCTCACTGCCCTCCTCTTTATTTTTTTTTAACCCTTATTTATTGATACTGAGGATCATTCCAAGGCAGAAGCGTGAGCTGTAAGGGCTAGGCCATCGAGGATAAGTGACTTGTCCAGGTTCACCCTGCTGTCTGAGGCCAGATCTGAACACAGGACCTCCCATCTCTAGGCCTGGCTCTCTAGCTGCCCCTGATGCCGTCTTCTTGGAGACAGCATCTTCCGCTGTCTTGTTTGTTTTTGTGCCTCTCTCCAAACCTGTTTCATTAAGGCTAATAGATTAATGCTAGGGCAAGGCTCTTGCCTGTGTAGTTTACAAAGCTCTTCCCCAGAGCAGCTGAGGGCAGCTGGAAGGATCAGTTGTCCAAGGACAACCGGGTCTCACTTTATAGATGCGGAAACAGAGCCCCAGCGTGGCTCCATGAGTCGTATCAGTCACTGGGTTAATCAGTGGCAAAGTGTCGCCTCAGACCTTGGTCTCTGGACTCCCAGGACCTGTGAATCTTCACAGGGTTCCTGTGTGCTTCTCAGAGAGCCAGGATGGTTGAGTGAATGAAGCAGGCCATCAGAGGTTCTTTTTTTTTTTTACATTTTTAAACCCTTAACTTCTGTGTATTGGCTCCTAGACTGGTAAGGGTAGGCAATGGGGGTCAAGTGACTTGCCCAGGGTCACACAGCTGGGAAATGTCTGAGGCCAGATTTGAACCCAGGACCTCCCATCTCTAGGCCTGACTCTCCATCCACTGAGCCATCCAGCTGCCCCTATCAGTGGTTCTTGAGTAAATCCTCCGGGAGGCTTTTTTATTGCTCAGGGCAGAGTGGTGCCCTTTGGACTCTCGGCGCAGTATTGCGGGACATGGGGCGACCGCCCGGGGCCCAGATAATGGAGATGATCCCCTTTCTCGATTCTTTGATTTCCTCAGACTGCTCTGAATTGGTGAGAGCGGGAGGCTGGGACAGAGCGAAGGGCAGACTTTTGCCAGCCCGCTCACGCTGGCGGGATTCGTGGCCTTTATAATTTTCCTTTTAAGCCACCATCAGACAGAATTTCCGGGGGAGGAGGAAGGGGTTCTGTTTTCCCACTTAGTTATCAGCTCAAAGGTAACTGGATGATAAGGGAGCCAAAGTACATTCGGTCGGTTCCTTAGAGGGCCAGATGCTCAGTTTCTCAGGAATATTCTTTCTGGAGGAGGCTTAATTAGAAAGTGCTTATGTAGCAGATGCTTGAGTTTCCGAGGAATGTGAATAAAAGACGATATAAACCGGGGGCCCTCGAAAGCTCTCTCCTACCCGTGGTGATAAAAGGGGGACACATTAAAAATAATTAAAAATAAAAAAATAAAAAATATTAAAAATAAAAATAAAAGGATCAGGGCTGTGGTTGCCGACCCCCAGCTATGAAGGGTATTATTCGGGCTCTCCCATATCGAGGGTATTGCTACCGATCCCCAAAACGTCAGATATTGCTACGGACCTCCAGAACAACAAGTGTTGTGACTGACCCCCAAGATATCAGGAGCATCATTGCTGATCCCCAAAATATCAAGAGGATTGTTGCTGATCCCCCAAATAGCAGAGGTGCACTGACCCTCCAGATATTCGGGGTATTATTCCAGATCCCCCAAATTGCAGGGATCTCGTTACCGACTCCAAAATATCCAGGGCGTCGTTACTGACTGTTAGAGCCCTGAAGGCCGTTCTTGTCCAAGACGTGGGCCCGCTTGTTTTGAAAGGTGGCAAAGCAGCCGAGCAGCCCTTTCTGAAGGGCCTCTGGCTGTCTGTCTGTCTGTCTGTGTGTGTGTGTGTGTGTTCCAGGGGCCAGGTTCTCCCAGCAGATTCTCTCCTGAACATCGTGGATGTGGAGCTGATCTACGGAGGGGTGAAGTACATCCTCAAGGTAAGACCACCACACTTACCCCAGACTCCCACCCAGTAAGGGAGGGAGTCTTGTTTTTAAACCCTTAACTTCCTTCTTAGAATTAATACTATATATTGGCTCCGAGGCAGAAGAGTGGTCAGGGCTGGGGCATGGGGGTGAAGTGACTTGCCCAGGGTCACACCGCTGGGAAGTGTCTGAGGCCAGGTTTGAACCCAGGACCTCCCAGCTCCAGGCCTGGTGCTCTGTCCATCGTGCTAGGTAGCTGCCCGTTTGTTATTTTTAAAAGCCGATCTGCATCCTGTTCCAGGGCCTCTGTGGGCTTTTGTGCAGTTCCTGTTAGGAGATCATCAGGCCAGTGAAGGGCCTTGAGGCCTTTGCTCTAGAATCTCTCCCCAAAAGAAGGAGTGTTTGGTCTGGAGAAGAGACACAGAGGGATGTGCCGGTATCTGAAGGCATTCGAAGGAGGAGGATTAAACTTATTCCATTTGGCCCTTGGGAGCAGGAGCCGGAGAGATGGTAGAAATAGCAGAGGTCAGTGTAGGAAAATGCTTCCTGATGAAGAGGAAACTCCGGAAGTTCAGTGGGCTCGGAGCAGGTACATAGCCCAATGGATAGAACACCAAGCCTGGAGTCGGGAGGTTCTGGGTTCAAATCTGACCTCAGACACTTCCCCACTGGGTGACCCTGGGCAAGTCACTTCACCCCCATTGCACAGCCCTTGCCCTTCTGTCTCAGAATTAATACAAGGGCTGTGTGACCCTGGGCAAGTCACTTGACCCCCATTGCCCACCCTTGCCACTCTTCCACCTAGGAGCCAATACACAGAAGTTAAGGGTTTAAAAAAAAGAATTGATACTAGGACAGAAGATAAGGCTTAAAACATCTTTTTAATAAATAAAAGAAAGTTCATCAGTCTGTGTCAAGATGTCGTGAGCTCAGCCTTAATGAGCTCACACAGATTTATAACTAGAAGGGACCATTTCTGAGGGTCTCAGGCAGCCTGGAAGTGCCCTCTTGGGCATTCAGGAGAGGAGATTCTGCCTCAGCTCAGACTAGAGGGTCCTTCAGGGCCCTCCAGGCCTGACATCCTGCAGTTCTGGTGCTGAGGAGGCTGGAAGACTTCCCTAGAAGGACAGAAACCTCCCAGGAGGGAGCGTCAGAACATGGGCAGGTCTGTTGGCCACAGTCCTGGGCTCGAGACTGCCCAGTCCCCCATCCCGGGCTCTGGGCTCGCTCCGGGCCTCAGTCCGCCACTGCCACCCCCGAGCTTCTTTAAGGAGGGTCGGAGCTTCCCGGCCTGGAGGCTCGGCGATACAGGGAGAGAGAGGGACGGAGAGCTGCCCCGAGTCACCAAACGTGGCCTGTGGCAGGTCCAGCCTTCCATCACAACATCACGATGTCGGGGCCCCCAGGAGGAGAGCGGAGGTTGGGGAGCCCCTCTCCCTTTGGGAACGGGCCAGGAGGTCTTCTGAGCCTGGGGTGCCCTGCCGGGGGGCGGCCCTTCCTTGGGCTTTTAGCCGGTCAGCCCCCGGCTGTTTGGCGAGCCAGGAGGGGGCGCGGAGTGGCGCAGGGCCGCCCGCTGAGAAGCCGCTTCTCCGCAGGTTGCCCGCCAGTCTCTGACCATGTTCGTTCTCATCATGAACAACTGCCACATCGAGATAGACGCCCACAGGCTCAACGACGGCGGCTTGCTGCTGTCCTATGACGGCAACAGCTACACCACGTACATGAAGGAAGAGATAGACAGGTGGGTGCCCGCCTGGGGAGGGCTCTGGCTCCTGGGACCCCCGGCTCCGACAGAGGCGAGCCCGGGGCCTCCCTTCTGCCGAGACCTCCCCGGGGGAGGCCGCTGCCCACACCGCTGGGACAGGGCAGGGGCTTGGCCGGGCGCAGACACGGGCCGCCCTGTCCCCCCGGGGCCCCGGAGGCCTCCCGCCATCTTTGACTTGTTCCCGGTGGGGGCCCCGCCACATGCTCGTGTTTGGTCTCCGTTTGGTGGTATTTTTTGAACCTCGTGAACAGCGTGACATAGTGGTGGGAGAAACTACTGAAAGGAGCCTGAGGGAGCAGCGAGGCGGCCTAGTGGCTAGAGCCGGGCCTGGAGTCAGGAGGACTTGGATTCAAATCTGGCTGCAGATACTTCCTCACTGGGGAAGTCACTTTGGCTCGCCCTTGTCCTTTTTCTCTTTTTGCCCCTTTTAAACCCTCCCTTCCACCTTATATTCAATACTGGGTGCTGATTCCAAGTGGTAAGGGTAGGCAGTGGGGGTGAAGTGACTTGCCCAGGGTCACACAGCTGGGAAGTGTCTGAGGCCAGATTTGAACCCAGGACCTCCCGGGCTCTCTAGGTTTCCTAGCTGCCCCCTAGCCCTTGTCCTTCTTTCTCAGAGCGTTACTGAGGCAGAAAGTGAGGGTTTAGAAAAATAAGTCAACTGAGGACCAGATAGGCCTAAGGGACGTCCCTACATGCTTGGACTCCTAGGCCAGAGCGCTCTCGGCATCTGGCAGCCTGAAACCTGGGGCTTCTTGTGCAGGGCTGGGACTTTGTGCCCTCGTCCCTGTCCCTTGTTGAGGCCAGGGCCCTGCCTTGGGGCTCCACCTCCCACCCGTGCCACCGGGAGTGGGAGAAGCGGCCTCTGAGGGGCAGCCCGGGTTCACACTGGCCTTTTGGTTCCTCTGCCACTCATCGAGAGCTTGCAGCCCACTCAGACCCCCAGATCTACCTCAAAAGGTCTCATGATGTGCTTTAAAAATAAAGCCAGCCCCGATAGTGGTCCTTGTGGGATTTGGGGTGAATGGTGTCACATCAGCGAGCCCCAGGCACCCAAAGCTTGGACCTCGGGGTCGGGAGGAGCCTCGGAGGCGCCCTCACCCCCAGGATCCGAGCCGTGTCTGAGCGAGGATCCCCGTACAGTAGCAGCCTCCTGGAGGCAGAACCGGCGTCCCCCATTGTGGGGAGGCACCCCCAGGTCGGCCCGGCTGTGGCTTCGTCCTGCTCCCAGTCTAGGCACGGCAGGAGCTTTCCAGAGCTCCGTTTGACTCAGGCGGGCGAGTCGGGGTCTCCTTTGGGAAGCCTCCTCGGCCGCCCCGCAGTCTGTGGCCGCCCCGCAGTCTGTGGCCGCCCAGCCCCGGCCCCCTTGTCTCCCGCAGTTACCGGATCACCATCGGCAACAAGACGTGCGTGTTTGAGAAGGAGAACGATCCCACCATCCTGAGGTCTCCCTCTGCCGGGAAGCTGGTGCAGTACCTGGTGGAGGACGGAGGCCGCCTGACGGCAGGCAGCACCTACGCAGAGATGGAGGTAGCGCGGCCAGCTGGGCCCTGCCCCTTTCGGGCGCCGCGTGGAGCCGCTCTTCTTGGGCCTGCCGGGCTCCGGGGACACCTCCATGACCCTGTGGGGCCCGGCTTCTCCTGGCCCAGGGCCCACGTGTTCTGGGGGCCCAAAGCAGGAGAGGGCCTGGGGGTTCCACAGCCTGGACCCCTGACCCTCCTGTGGTAGGTAGCAGCCAGGGTGAGAGGCTCTCAACTGCCAAAGGACGTCTGTTCGGAAAACAGGCGCGGCAGCGGCCTTTTAGGGTGTTTACGGCTTTGTTGGCTCAGAAAATCTTAGGTGAAAGGAGCTCCAAAGCTCCGTGGTCTCCCCCAGACCCGAGCGAGGGAGCCAGGACGGCATCTGGCCTCCGCAGACCTACCTCCAGGGGCCTCCCGAGGGATTTGTCCCCCTGTCAGAGAGTTCTCAGCACCACCATGGCCATTGCCCCTTCCCAAATCGGCCCCCTGCCCTCTCCCCATTGCTCCTAGAGACCAGGCACAGCGTGCCAGGCCTTCCCGTACACCCTGCCTGTCCTCTTGTCCACCCAGATCTCTTCTCCACACCAAACAGCCGTCCCCAGGTCCTCAGGTCCAGGCCTCCCTGGCCTGATCCCCGGCGGCTCTCCAGGGTCCTGATGGCCTCCAGACAGCTGCTCGTGGGGCCTGTAGGTGCTGGCTGCCCTGTCTGTAAAATCGGGGGACCCTGCAGCTGAGTCACCGTTAAAATCCCATTTTAATGCTCCAGCCAGCAGAGGTCTCTGGATATTGCCCAGCTTGGGCTTCTCTGCCCACCGGATGAGCGTGGCACCCACGCCCTTATCCAGGTCCCGGAGCCAAAGGATGAGGCAGCCCTCTCTTGGGGAGACGGGGAAGGAGCCCTCTCCACCAAGGCTGGCCCGAGTCCCGGGGTCACCCAGAGCCCCGGGAGCCCCCCTCTGCTGGCTGCAGGTTGACCTAGAATTGTTAGAATTCTTGTTTAAAAATTAATATATCAACCTCTTAAAATCGGGCAGGAACTCTACTAGTCTGGCTCTGATCCTAACTGGGCCTAGAATGCTAAGCGATTGGCCCTGGGTGACCCAGCTGTCATGGATCAGAGTCCAGAGCTCTAACCCAGGATGCCCCGGGCATAGCTCATGGGGTCAGCTAGCAGGATGTGAGTTCAAATCCAAACTCTGACACTTAATAGCTGTGTGAAGCTGGGCAAGGAACTTAACCTCGCTCAGCTGTAAAATGGGGCCCCAGCGAGTCGTGAGGACCAAATGAAATCATATTTGTAAAGCCCTTAGCCCAGGGCCCGGCACACAGGAGGTGCTTAATCAGTGCTTGTTCTCTGCCTCCCTGCTTCTCGATCCACGGAGCCACAGCCTGTTGTAGGGTCTCGAGAGCTCCCATCCCTCATGTATTCAGAGGCAGGCAGAGAGTTAGGGCCAGCCTCTTTGGGGATTGTGTCTCCCGTAAATTTGTCATCTTATGAGCGTGGAGATGCCCTCCACGGGTGCTGATTATGCCCTGGGTGCAACCTCTTATCCCAGGCAAAATCCTCCAGAGCAGTGATGGGCAAACGACGGCCGGCGGGCCAGATGCGGCCCCTGAAATGTTCCCTCCGGCTGCATGACATCATTCCTAATCTGAGGAATACGATGAGTAGGATACAATGCAATGAAATCTTGAAAGAGCTGCCTTAGAAACAGACTGACAGAGGAGCACTTCCTTTCCTTTGGCCCCTCTTTAAAAAGTTTGCTCATCACTGCCCTAGAGGACTGTCTCAATGCACTAGAGCCCTTCCTATGTTCTTTTTGCAGGGAAGGACATGGTTGATGGATGGATGGATAGATAGATAGATAGATAGATAGATAGATAGATAGATAGATAGATAGACAGGTAGATAGATAGACTGACAGACAGACAGATAGACAGACAGGTAGATAGATAGACAGACAGACAATAGATAGATAGATAGATAGATAGATAGATAGATAGATAGATAGACAGACAGACAATAGATAGATAGAGAGATAGACAGACAGATAGATAAATATATAGATGGATGGATGGATGGATGGATGGATGGATGGATGGATGGATGGTTAAAAGTATAGATGGATGGATAGATAAACGAATGGATGGATAGATTAGATACATACAGATAGATAGATGGGTGGGTGGATAGACGGACAGATGGATGGATGGATGAATGGATGGATGATAGATAGGTTGAAAAATGAATGGATGGATAGATTAGATACATAGATGGATGGATGGATAGAAGGATAGATGGGTGGATAGATAGATGGATAGACAGATGAGTTTTTAGATGGATAGATAGATTAATGGATAGACTGACAGGCAGACATATAGATTGATGGATAGACAGCCGGATGGGTGGATAGATAAGGGTAATGGGTAAATAGTGATAGATATATGATAGAAAGATAGATGGATAGATTGAATAGCTATGGATCATCGTGCCCGGTAGTGATAGATAATAGAGATGCTATAGATAGTGATAGACTGATAGAAAGATGGAGATAGATAGATAGATAGATAGACTGATAGAAAGATGGAGATAGATAGATAGATAGATAGGACAGGCCTTTACTAATCGTTTTCAGCCACTTGCCAGGCATTTTGCTGAGTGTCGAGCATACAAATAGTAGCAAAGATGTGCCTGTCCTCATGGCACTTCTGCTCGAGTCAGGGAAGCCGGCACATGAAGGGGAGCTTGGAAGGGGGTTTTATTCTAGTAATCATCGAACAAGAAATAGCTGGGATGTGCCTCTAGTGCCTCAGAGATCTGGGGGGGGTCCCTACCTCAAGACCAGTCAGTCTGTCCTGTGGCAGCCTCGGCACTCGTGCACCAGCCAGGTTCTGGGGCTCCTCTCCTCACATGTTCACCGTGTAACCCTCCAGGTAATGAAGATGATCATGACCTTGAATGTCCAGGAAGACGGCCGGGTCCACTACGTGAGGCGGCCGGGAGCCGTCCTCCAAGGGGGCTGTGTGATAGCCAGGCTGGAGTTGGACGATCCTTCTAAAGTCCATGAGGTGAGTGATGGCCCTGAGATGATCGATTAGGGGTTCTCAGAGCTGCCTGGGACTGGGGCCAGTGCTGGGGAGAGGGGGGGTTCTCTGCTTCCTCCACTTTACAGGTGAGGATCAGTCCCAGGAAGGGAAGGGCCTTGAACTACAAGGTCATTTGGGTGGTGAGTGGCAGGGTCAAGATTTGAACCCAGTTTCTCTGCCCTCAGATCACGTGCTCTTGGCCTCCTCCTAGCGGAGGCCTAAATGTCCATCACAGGCCTGGCAGGAACTCTCTTAGCCTCTGCTTGAAAAGTCTCCAGTAAAGGGAGGAAACCCTCTCCCTGTTGGGGCAAACTAGACTTTATGCTAAGAGTTCCCTGCTCACATCCTCTGGGAATTCAGAGGCTGCTACTGACCCCACCTAGTCTGTCTTATTCTCTCAGGCTCCCAGCATGGACTTAGAGTCTGGGAGAGCCTCCCCCCCCCCCCCCCCTCCGCCAAGGGCTGCATAAACAAACATTTGTGAATGAATGGATGAGAATGTTATTCTGGATTTGTATTCTGGAGGCACTGGAGCTCCTTCACTGGCTTATGTTAAGACTAAACCTTTAGGGGGCAGCTAGGTGGCTCAGGAAATAGAGGTCCTGGGTTCAAATCTGGCCTCAGACACTTCCCAGCTGTGTGACCCTGGGCGAGTCACTTAACCCCCATTGCCTAGCCCTTACACTCTTCTGCCTTGGAGCTAATACACAGGATTGATTCCAAGATGGAAGGTAAAGGTTTAAAAAAAAGTCTAAGCTTTTTATAAAAGAGAAGATTTCTATGAATTTTTAGTTGCTATCTTACTCCATTAGGTGCCCGTCTTTAGGGAATCAATAGGAAAATAAGGGGAGAAGGAAGCCAAGTCACAAATACTGGTGACCCTAAGAAATTCAAACTTAAACAAGATCTCAAAAAGGCACAGAAATCTAGCCCAGTCCTCTCATTTTACAGAAGAGGAAACTGAGGCCTGAGGAGTTAGCAGCTTGCCCAAGGTCTGGGGGTCTTTTGGTCACTTTCCCCCATCTGTTTCCTACCAGGCTGAGCCATACACAGGGGACCTCCCTTGCCAGCAGACCTTGCC
The DNA here is from genome assembly GCF_016433145.1 of Gracilinanus agilis. Taxonomy (NCBI): domain Eukaryota; kingdom Metazoa; phylum Chordata; class Mammalia; order Didelphimorphia; family Didelphidae; genus Gracilinanus; species Gracilinanus agilis. The sequence continues at coordinate 769,743,124 of NC_058130.1, forward strand.
CATCTTGGGAGAGAAGCTGCACCAGGTTTTCCACAACGTCCTGGAAAACTTGACCAATGTCATGAATGGCTACTGTTTGCCAGAACCAATTTTCAGTACCAAGGTGAGCAGAGGGGGCTTCTGGCGGGCACTGAAGGGGTGAGAAAAGTGGTCTACACACACTCACGCACCTCCCCACACACCCGTACTCATTTACACACTCACGCATTTACACCCCCATATACTCACACGTTCTTTCACATGCACTCATGCTCACACATTCACGTTCTTTCACATACTCTCATTTTCACACAGACACCCTCATTCAGTCACAAATTCACACACACACACACACACACACACACACACACACACACACACACACACACACGATTGGGGAATTTATTTTTCTGTTTCCCTGGCCTTTTGGCCTTGACCCGCCTGGCAGGCCTGGGACAGGTTTTCTCCTCGTGGTTTACACATTCCCTTTGAGCCTGTCATCCTCGGTGTGTCTGTGGAGCCGTTGGGATCGGGCTAAAAGCGAGCTGGGGCTCCCGCTTAACTCCTCAAAAGGGAGACACGACTTGGCCATTCAAGGCCAGGCCATTAAAGATGGCGGAGAGAACCAGACGAGGCACCTCCCACAGCTGCGGGCAGGCAGCGAATGCCACGGCAACGAGGGACGTGGAAGCTATTTCTGAAAGATGAAAGTCCATCCTTCAGTTATATGAAGTTGAAAGGCTTTGGCGTGACCAAACTTAGTGTATCTAGAATTAGGGAGAAAGCGATGGGCTGGGGGTACCTTTGGTATCAGGTGTCTCTGAAAAGAGTGCGATGCCCACCGCAGAGGAAGACAAAAGCCATTCCCCAACAGACTTAACAAACATTTCCCAAAAGAAAAATGGCAAATGCTTAACAATGACCTGAAAGAAAGCCACATTATCACTAGTAATAAGAGAAATGCAAGGGGGCAGCTGGGTAGCTCAGTGGATGGAGAGCCAGGCCCAGAGACGGGAGGTCCTGGGTTCAAATGTGGCCTCGGACACTTCCCAGCTGTGTGACCCTGGGCAAGTCACTTGACCTCCATTGCTTAGTCCTCAGCACTCTTCTGCCTTGGAACCAATTAATACACAGTAGAGAATCCAAGTTCTGCCATACTTTCTGCCCGGTCATTTGTCACTGTCCAGTCTTCCAGAACTGTGCTTGACCCACAGCCTCTGGCATCCCTTTGAATGATGGTGGTCGTGAACGATTTTTGTCTCCTCCAGCTTAAAGAGTGGGTGAATAAGCTGATGGTCACTCTGCGGTCCCCTTCCTTGCCCCTTCTGGAACTCCAGGAGATCATGACCAGCGTGTCTGGCCGGATCCCCGCCTCTGTGGAGAAGGCAGTCCGCAAGGTGATGGCCCAGTACGCGAGCAACATCACCTCTGTGCTTTGCCAGTTTCCCAGCCAGCAGGTAAAGGGGGTCCTCGAGGGAGGGGAGGGGAGGGGAGAGGAGGGCAGACACGTCTCCTAGGTCATGTCTCGACTGCTCCTGTGCCTGACCTCTGAGAGTAAACGTCAGAAGACCTGCAATCTCACCAACACCGGGCCGCCCTTCTCTAGATTACAGAGATTACAACCCTTTCCCAGCTTGCTGTCCTTGTGGGCAGGGGCAGCCCTCATGCTCAAGGGCCACACAGACTCCCAGGCTCTTGCTGGGCCAGCCCTCAGAGCCTCTCCCACAGGGCAGGGCCTGCCGAGGCGCAGACACTGCAGAAGGAGCTTTCTGGAGCCAGGGGAGGATGTCACTAGAAGATTTAATAGTTACCCGAGTACACGTTCTGGCTCTGAGTGCCTTCCCCACAACCACCCTGGGACCTCGACAGTCCAACTTTGCATGGTCTAGACCAGGGGTTCCCAAACTTTTTTGGCCTCCCGCCCCCTTTCCAGAAAAAATATTACTCAGCACCCTGGAAATTAATTTTTAAAAATTTTAATAGCAATTAATAGGAAAGATAAATGCATCTGTGGCCATCACTGCCTTCCTGGATCGCTGCAGCACCCACCAGGGGGCGGTGGTGCCCACTTTGGGAATCATTGGTTGTGTAACCGTCTGGTACAAATCCAGATGAACCCCGAGAGATATTGTCTCTGCTCAAGGCTTTGGCCAAACTTTTAGAAGTGACCGGTTTCTGATAAAATGGCCTGCTGGTTTTAAAAACCTAGCCATGAAAGATCCCGCAGAAGCCTCGAGCGTTTTCTGGATCAACCTGGTCAATAACAGCATCATCCTGAAAGCAAGCGTTTGGCAGAAATAATACAGAAAAGCCCCAAAGCCATCCCGAGTGCTCATCAGCCCAATAAATATCTGCTGAGCACCGTTCTGCCTCCCTGGGCCCAAGCTGAATGCTTTATTTATCTATCATTTGTACATAGTGTGACTGTGAAGTAGTGGAGGGACCCCTGGACCAGGCACTGGAAGACCTTGGGTCAAGTCTCTGCTCTGCCACTCACTTGGTGCGTGATTCGGACATGCCTGCCCCAGACTGCTCTGGGCCTCCCTTCTCCTCGATGGTACAATACCGTTGGACTAGATAGTTTCTAAAGACCCTCCCAGCTCCAGAAGGCCACTCTACGTAGCTCTCTCCCACAGGCAGTATCTGATAGCAATCTTTTTTTTTTAATGTTTCCAACAAACAAGAATCTGTCATCACTCCCTCCCTCCCTCACCCCACTGGGGGGGGGGGGGAACCCAAACACTTATCACAAATATGCACAGCCCAGCAAAATAAATTTCCCACAATCCCCACATCCAAAAAATATGTGTCCCATTTTTCCATCACCCTGTGTGAGGAGGTGGGCTTGTGGGCTTTGTCCTCATCCTGGGATTATGGAGCAGGAAGCTTAAGGTTTTTGTAATGGGGTCTTTATTATAGAAACTGTTTTTTTTGGTTTTTTTTGGTTCTGCTCCCTTCACTTACCATCAGTTCATACGAGGTCCCTGGGTTTCCCTTTTCACCATTTCTCACCATAGTATTCTGTGGCATAATTTATTTCTTTGCAACCCAAAAAAGAGTGGCCATAGAGATTTTTGCCTATATGGACCCCTTTTCTCTTTGTTTCACCTCTTTGGGGCATAGACCCGGCAGTGATCTGACTAGGTCAGAGGCTCTTCGCACTTTAGTGACTTTGGGGCTTAGCGCCAAATTCCGTTCCTGCACGGTCTCCCAGCAGTGCCTTCTTGGGCCGGTTCGCCCAGAGCCCAACAACATTTATCATGTTCCTTCTGCACCAACTTAACCAATATGGTGGATGTGAGGCGGGACCTCCGAGTTGCTTTCATTTGCATTTTTCTAATTTTTAGAGATAGGGAGCATTTAATCATATGGATATTAATAGCTTAAATTTCTTCCTTAGAAGTCTGCCAGCCCAGATCCTTGGACCATTGATCAGTTGGGGAATGGCTCTTATTCTTGTAGAATCGAGTCGATTCCATGTAGATGTGTATGGCATGTGTGCGTACGTGGTATATGTATGTGTATCCATAGAGATGGAAGAGTAGTGTAATGCGTGTTGTAATGCATACGTATATGACGGTGTGTAGATATTGCATGTGTATATGCAGACTTGCACATGTATGTTTGTGTATGTAGGTAGAAATGCCATGATAGCCACATTGTATGTGCATGTGTTGTGTTGGGGGTGTAGGTGTATATTGTCTGTGAATTAAGCATGTGTACATATGTGTACGTGTACATGTTTTTTCTAGTTACCTGCTTTTCTTCCATTTCCAGTTTTAGCTTTATTGGTCTTATTTATGTAAAACTTCTTCATTTCATGTCATCATAATTGTCCGTTTGTTTTCTGTGGTCCTCCCTCTTCCTCGTTTGGCCGAGAACTCGCCCCTTCTCCATAGATCACAAGTGAATTGTTTGTGACGCCCCCCCCCTCCTTATGTGTTAGTCATAAACCCCCTGGGAACTCGGCTTGGTATCTGCTGTGAGACGTGGCTCTCTAATTAGTTTCTTCTGGGAGTGATCTTTATACACCATAAAATGTGTCTACACCTGCGCTGAAGTCTGACTTTGAGTCTTCATCTTGGTGCTGAGGGAACCCTGGCTTTTGGAGCCCATGCCAAGGGCTCGAGCCATGGCAGGCCCCGCCAAGCCAGATGGGCTTAGGGTGGCCGCCATAGGATGACCAATGGGGGATAAGAAGCCCGTAGCGTGGGGAGGGTCCGAGTTATCTCAATGAAGCTGTTGACCTGGGAAGGCACTCTTAGCTGCATTGGCAGAGGAACTACCTTGTGGGGAGGCCCACAGGTTCTTAATGGTTTGACCAACTGCCTGGATCTGCCCAACAGGTGCCGTCACTGAGAAATGGCTGTTATCATTACTATCCTGCCTGCCCATCTTTCTCCCTTCATGTGACTAGAAGGGGCTTGTTATTCTCTCACCCACGCCCATATTTTGTTTAGGAAATGACTGCCTGTCATGGGAGTGTATAGAGGCACCGAAAATACGCATTTTACAGCCTGCTTCATCGAGTCACACTAAGGAGAGCCCCTTCCTTCTGTAGGAGCAGCGGCCGCTGCCTAGACAGTGAATCTCCAGGCAGTTAGCTGGGATGGCCCTTGGACCCCAGCATGTTCCCACCTCAACCCAGCCCAAAGGGCCAAAGAGCCCTGGGAGAGCCAGGATGGAGGGATCGCTATGAGCAGGGGAGATCTCTTCCTTAGAGAGAATCCTCCCTCCATTCCTGAAAAGCTCGATCTCTTGAGCAGCTGGAATTCTGGATGAATGAGGCCATCTCTGCCTCTTCAGAAGGAATCTGGAATTTGCTTAAAACTGGATTTTTTTTGTTTTTTTTTTGTTTTTAGACAATTGGATTTCTTGGTCCTGAGTAGTTAGACGAGTTTTGTTTTTTTTTCCCCCCCATTTAGATTGCCAACATCCTGGACAGCCACGCCGCGACCCTTCAGAGGAAGGCAGACCGAGAAGTCTTCTTCATGAACACTCAGAGCATCGTCCAGCTAGTCCAAAGGTGACTCGAGACCCGTTGGGCTGGGGAACTGTGAAACCACACACTGAGCCCTGGGGGGGTGCTCTTTGTCAAGACAGGCTCAGTCTACGGTCAGGGACCACAGAGAGGCGATGCCCAGGCCCTGCCCCCTGAGGGAGTGGCTAGTGCCATTCTGACACCCCTCCAACACACGACTCCACTTACCAACAAAGCATTTGTACTGTGTGATAAACATGTTACTGTTAAGGGGGGAAAGCAATCCAGACAACCTCCGTCTTGGGAGTAGAATATAAATGATGGCATGAGAGGCAGCGTGTCCCATGGCTAGAGTCAGGAAGAGCTGCTGCCTCTGACCCATACCAGGGGCTTTTCACACATCCTCTCTCATTTGAACCGCAACTCCACCCTGTTAGCTAGGGAGCAGGAGTATCCTTACGATCCTTATGTGGCAGAAAAGGAAACTGAGGCTCATGGCAGGAAAGTGGACCCTCGGCCAGTACACGTGCCAGCTCCTTTTGCCCAACTCAAATTGTTTCTAATCTTTCTCTCTCTCCCTCCCTCTTTCTTTCCCTCTCTCTGTCTCTGTCTTTGTTTTTGTCTCTGTCTCTGTCTGTCTGTCTCTGTCTTTGTCTCTGTCTCTGTCTCTGTCTCTCTCTGTCCCTCTCCCTCCCTCTCTTTCTCCCTCTCTCTCTTTCCCTCTGTCCATCTGTCTATCTGTCTGTCTGTCTGTCTCTCTCTCTCCCCCCACCTCTTCTCTCTCTGTCTCCTCTCATTTTCTCTCTCTCTTGAAGATTGTTTTTAGCTTGGCTCTATCACGTGGCAAATTTAGAGCCTTTGAATTTAGAACCCCAAATGTGAGGGGCAAGAAAAGCTCTGGCAGCCCTGGCAGTCCCTTGTCACATGGGCACGGCTAAACTTATACCCTTACTTGTATAGATAGGAGGCCCAGTGGGTAGGGTGCTTGAACTGGAATCAAGAAGACCCAAGATCAAATTCTGCCTCAGACACTTACTAGCTGTGTGACCCTGAACAAGTCCTTTAGCCTCTCTTTGTCTCAGTTTCCTCATCTATAAAATGGGAACAATAATGGCTCCTCCCTCCCAGGGTTGTTGTGAAGACCTAGGGAAATAGTTTATTTAATGCTTTTTGGAAACCTTAAAGCACTCTCCAAATTGCCAGCTATTACCTATTATTAAACAGAAGTGGCCAGATCCTTCTTTAGGAGCATACAGAGGACCCAGATCCCCCGGGGCTCCTGTAGCTCCCTGCTTTGTGCGTTGGCTCTGTCCAAAAGGAGACGACATTCCCCACCTGCTTGACCCCCAGGCCATTGGGAAGGCCAGAGGAGAATCTGTGCAATCACTCGTGAAATGAGGGCGAGTTATTGCCCGGCCAAGCTCTCTCTGGCCTTAATGATTCTATTTCTAGGAGAGCTTTAGAGCTTCCCCCACCTCAACCCAATATTCCCTCAGCCTGGACAGAACACCCATCAGTTAACTGATCAATAGGCATTTAGGAAGACCACGATGCTTCGTGTCCTCAGTGCCAGTCACAGATAAAAACAAGGCCCATGGCTAGGTGACCCTGGGCAAGTCACTCTGCCCCCTTGCCTAGCCCTTACTGCTTTTCTGCCTTGGGACCAATGCACAGGATTGATTCTAAGAGGGAAGATACGGGCTGAAAAGAAAAGAAAAGAAGGAAACGCACATGGCCCTCGCGCCTGTTCTGACGCAGCCAAGCAGATACAAGGCAGGGCGGCGAGCTGTGGCTCCCCCGCTGGTCCGGCCCCTCGGGGCACCCTGGCCCAGCACTGATGCCCTCCTTTGTTCCTCAGGTACCGCAGTGGGACCCGTGGCTACATGAAGACGGTCGTGTTAGATTTATTAAGGAAGTACCTGCAGGTGGAGCATCATTTCCAACAAGGCAAGGCGGGCGCGAGGGCGCATCTCTGGCCTCCGAGAGGCCGGCGGCCAGCCGGGGGAAGCCCGCGTCTAACGGTGCGGCCTCTTGTCTCCCCCCAGCCCACTACGACAAGTGCGTGATCAACCTCCGGGAGCAGTTCAAGCCGGACATGTCCCCCGTGCTGAACTGCATCTTCTCCCACGCCCAGGTGGCCAAGAAGAACCTGCTGGTCACCATGCTGATCGTAAGGCCTGCCGAGGTGGACCAGGCCCCGCAGGGCTGCTCTCTGCTTGCCCGCTGGGGCTCCCGGCCATCTATTTTCTCTTTTCTCTAAAACCTTTACATTCGGGCTTAGACTTGATACCAAATAGCAGTTCCAAGGCAGAAGGGCGGTAAGGGCTGGGCCATTGGGCTTAAGTGACTTGCTCAGGGTCACCCAGCTACAAAGTATCTGAGGCCAGACTTGAACCCAGATCCTCCCAGTTCCAGGCCTGGCGCTCTATCCGTGGAGCCATCGAGCTGCTCTGGTGAACTTGTTCTCAGTGTAACTGGCTTCCTTTGCCGTCATATGAATTTTATTTTGGCCACTTGAAAACCCTTTTCTCAGGAGTCCCTGGGCTTCCTCCCATTCCCAGAAGGAGTTGTTACCCCAAAAGGAGTTGTTACCCCAAAAGGTTACAAATCCCCGAACCAGAGGAAATCTGCTGAAGATGTCACCACTTTGTGTGCATGCGTTCTGTCTCCGCCAGGATGAGCTGTGTGGCCCAGACCCATCCCTGACCGATGAGCTTCTCTCCATCCTTGGCGAACTTACCCAGCTGAGCAAAAGCGAGCATTGTAAAGTAGCCTTACGGGCCAGACAGGTACGTGGCCCTGCTCGCTGCCCTCTTGCTCTCTGTCCCCCTGCTCGCTGCCACCCTGCTCGCTGCCACCCTGCTCGCTGCCCCCCTGCTCGCTGCCACCCTGCTCGCTGCCACCTCGGCTCCTGCCTGGGCAGGACGAGGCTACTTTTCCTGTGTCTGTGGCTTCACGTGGGATGCTAACGGGCGCTCATCCCCCTGGGCAGGCTGTTTCCTCTGGTGGGAGGGGGCCGCCTCCTTCTTGGGGGCTTGTTCTGCTGGTCCAGGTCCTCACAGGCTCCCTCCTTTTCAGGTACTGATCGCCTCCCACCTCCCCTCTTATGAACTCAGACACAACCAAGTAGAGTCCATTTTCCTGTCTGCCATTGACATGTATGGCCACCAGTTCTGCCCGGAAAACCTCAAGGTGAGCTCTGCGGCCCAGAAGTCTCTGGTTCTGATTTCCAAAATTGTGCCTGATGTGTGCCCTCCTATCCAGTGTGCTCTGGCCTATTCCAGCCACAGATTCATTTTTGTTTTGTTTTGTTTTGTTTTGTTTTTTTAACCCTGACCTTCTGTTTTAGAATCAATACTATGTATTGATTCCAAGGCAGAAGAACAGTAAGGGTGGGCAATGAGGGTCAAGTGACTTGTCCAGGGTCACACAGCTAGGAAGTGTCTGAGGTCACATTTGAACTCAGGACCTCCTGTCTAGGCCTGGCTCTCCATCCACTGAGTCACTCAGCTGCCCTCTTGATTCTTGTTTTCTGGGATGAAGTATGGAGTTTTCCTCATTTGTCTTCCCTTTTCCTCTAGAAACTGATCCTTTCAGAAACAACCATATTTGATGTGCTGCCCAATTTCTTTTACCATGCCAACCAGGTGGTTTGCATGGCATCCCTGGAGGTGAGTGTGTCCCCTGGGCATTGTGCGCTGGGTGAGCAGGAAGAGGGCTCAGACAGTCCGTGGGACCCACTGGCCTCCTCCTCTGACAGGTGCTCTGGAGCCCAATCAGGTCTGCCCCCCAGGGCCCTGCCTCTGAGCCCCTTCACCCCCGTTCTGAGCCCTCCTAGACATTCTCCCATTCCCAAAGGGCTTCTGGGCTCAGCAGTTAGACAGCTTCTCTTCCACTTCCCCTCTGGCCCTATGACTTAGGGGAGACCTTGGCAAGCAGTGTGGGAGGGCACAACCACCCCCATTAACACTGTGTGCCTGGGGGAGACTCAGCCTTGTGAGCTGGCCTTGCGGGGGCCACAGGAGGCCCATTAGCCGTTGGCCTCCCTCAGCCTCCGTAGCTTGGCCAGCTTCCTTCTTGTCTCCCAGCGGCCTGCTGTGGCCGCCCAGGCTCGGGGCCACTGATGCAGGGTGTCGGAGCCCCAAGAGCTAAGCTGAGTGGTGAGCTCGGTGCCCAACAGAGCCCATAGAATGTGTCAGAACCAGAGGCGGAGGGTTGGGGTTTGCTGAGAGGCGACCATTTGTCTCGCTCCATCTGCTTCCCCAAAGCCCCGCTCTTCTTCCCGGTTGTCCCAGGCTGGGCATGCTTTTTGTCCATGCTCCAAACACGTCTTCCTGGGCTTTTCCTCCCCTGGAGGCTTCTGCCATGAGTCCCCTAGCCTTCTTAGCAGAGTGCTCTGAGTCTGAATGAATGAATGAGCATGTAGTGAATGCCGACGGTGTGCCAAGCTCTGTGCTACGGGCTGGGGACATAAATAGAAAAATGGGATTGTTCCTTCCCTTAAGAAGACCAATTCCTCCCCACATGGGGTGGGGGCCCTGCCTCTCTCGGGCTGGGCACCCCTGATTGTGCCAAGTTGGTTTCACGTGGGATGGTGCTCCTGTGCTCCTTCTGTGTCAGGTGTACGTCCGCAGAGGCTACATTGCCTACGAGCTGAACAGCCTCCAGCACCGGCAGCTTCCCGACGGCACCTGTGTGGTGGAATTCCAGTTCATGCTGCCCTCGTCTCATCCGAACCGGTACGGACCAGCCCTGCCCCCCACCCCACCCCCACGGCCCAGCACTGGCCTCCCCCTTCCCTATCCAGAGCACGCGGGGCTCTCTGCTGCACATGGGACTATCGGGAAGTGGCCCAGAGCTCCGGCCGCCATCTCAGTGAAATGTCACTGGATGGTCTGTGTGGGTCCTTGTTCCTCGGACAGTTGTTTTCTGAAGGGACTGTGCTGGTGCTGCCGTCCTTGGAGGGGGGGATGCCCGATGACCACGCGGCCACTCCTCTCCTCGCCACGTTTGGCCTCAGCTCACGGTCTCATTTTTCCACCATCTCCTTTCAGAGCCCAGACCCCCATCCTGGTCAGGTAGAGTGTGGTGCTTTGAACCGAAAGTCTTCCTGTCTCCTAGGGATTTGGCTTTTTTTGTCCACTTCTTTCCTTCTTACCTTGGTTCCTGGCTCTCCGATGGGCTCCCAAAGTCTGGCTTGGGGCTGGGATGGTCTTTCTGGGATGCTTGTTTTCCATCTGGACTCAGGCTTTGGTCGGTAATGATCATTTGGTCCATGCAGGGCAGAGGGACTCCTGCTTTCTTGAAACTGAACAAGACTTTTTCAATCATCTGGGACTTTTTAAAAATAAGGGTTTCCCTTTTCTTTTCTTTTTTTTTAAACCCTCACCTTCCATCTTAGAATCAGTACTATGTATTGGTTCCAACTGTGATATTGGAAATTTGGGGGTCCTTGAACTTATTTTGAGGTCCCTGGTCTAAACTTCCTGTGGACATTTAGATCTCTTACAAACTACATTTCCCATGATTCACTGTAACAAATAAAATTAATATAAAAGGATATATTTAAAAATATTAGGGTTTTATTGTAATCCATATTGGTAATTAATCCACGGGCCTGATAAGAGCTAATTCAAATGCTACGCCATTACCTCTGCCCACCTGGCTTGTTCAGCTGGAAAAGAGGAAATACCAATCTCAATCTCCCTATTTAAGCTTCTGTTTACATTGGCTTACATCACCACATAAGACAGGAAGCCAGTTAAATAATGGGAAATGTAGTTTGTAAGAGATCTAAATGTCCACAGGAAGTTTAGACCAGGGACCTCAAAATAAGTTCAAGGACTTCCAAATTTCCAATATCACATTCCCCCCTGAGATCCGGAGGAAAGACTGGTCTTCCCAATGGATCTTGTAAACATAGCCATCTTTTAAATTACAGGAATTTGGGGATAAAAGAAAAGAGGACAAAAACAATGATCCAATGATTGCTAGCCGCATTGACAAAAATCCAATTAGGGGTAGTCCCCTTTGGCATAAGTGTACATTCAAAACAAACGCATTCAACTCCCCATAGTTCAATCAACTGCACCCCAAAGTTCATTTTGGATCTTCATGATGCAGTGTAGGTTCTTCAGGCATCTTCATGGTGCCTTCTCCAAACAGCTTTGTTGTCTGGATTCTGGGGAGATGGCAGATTTCTTATCCTGAAATTACTCTCAAAAGAATTTAAACTTTACATTATAGGTTATAATACAGACATTCTGAGTATAAAACTTACACACACCCCCTGAGGAGAGTTAATAAGACATTCTCCCCTGAAGAGGGTACCCCAGGTCAGCTAAGAATACATGGCTGAGTTTTTGGGGTTGTGTGAAATCAATTGGCAAAAAAAATTAAAAATTAAAAAAAATAAAACCCAAATAAAAGAGAAAAATTAACTTGTGAATGAAATGTAAAATGTCAAAGTCTTATGTGCAAAAAGTGTAAGGAAAAAGAAATTTATAGCAGGTCCTTGAATCAAGGCCCAATTAAAGTAATTTAAGCAGTTTGCAATTACCCATTCAGGAGCCAGGACTACAGAAAGTTGCCATTCTATATATAAGAGAAATAACAGGGCCAAATTTGTGTGCAAGGGAAGTGTCTCTCCTTCGTCTGATTTGCCTGCACCTTCTCAGGGATGAGCCATAATGATAGCCAATCTTAGGTGCTTGGCTAGAGATGAAGCTCAGGGAGAAGTCTGGTCTCTAACATATGTCAGAAAAGCTACAATCCCGAACCCTAAATGCTAGTTTCAAGCCCTTCAGTATTGGCATAGAAATTCAACAATCCCACCTAGATTGGTATAGTCTGTTTGACCTTGTGCTCCTCGGCACTTTGTAGATCCTCAGTCGGTCTCCATGACCTTGTGCTTTCTAGCACTGTTTAGTGGCTCTTCTTCCCTTCTCCTGGAATCAGACAGAGAGACTTTAATCACAGTCCCATAATATTTATTGGCAGGTTACCATAGTCTAAGGCTTTTTGGATATGCACTAATATTATAGCAAATATATATTTACATTAAACTTACATTACTATAAAATCAAAAAAAGATTAACACTGATTATATGTACTTTAAGTACCAAAACTGAGAAAAAAGGGAAAAAGTCAATTATTCTATTAAAAAAATAAAAGAAAAATTAAAAATTCAGGGAAAAAATACAATGCTCTCAAGTACAAAAATGAGAGAAAAGAACACATTGTATTGCACATACAAGGAAGAAAAAATAATAAAAGAATGTTTTAAAATTAAAAATATATAGCTTGGAATTAGTGAAAGGTTTTTCACCCAGAAATGAGATCCATTTCCTGTTAAGCTTTTCCATGAACTGTGAGTGTAAATGACTTTTATAAAATAGCAGATTCATAACGCACATTCAAATAAAGTACCATAATCTCCAGGAACACACAATGCAGAAAGTGGTAAGGCCTAAGCAGTGGGGATTAAGTGGCTTGTTAGGGTCACCCAATTAGGAAGTGGAACACCAGCGCTTGTGTCTGTGGATCCAGAGCTGCCCGGGCTTGTGTGGGCAGCTTGGTGGCCCTTCAGGGAGCACGCTAGAACCACCCACGCATGCCAGCTGGGCGATGCAGCTTGGTAACCCCCTCCCTGTCTGGGGCCTCTGTCCCCTTCTCTGCAGAAAGAGGGGGCTGGAGACAGGCAGGGCAAGCTTTGGAGATCTCTTCTCCTGGGAACCTCACTGAGACCGCATGAGGGGGTACCATCTCCTTTTACAGGTGAGGAGGCTGAGGCTTAGACCAGCCAGCTGATTTGCTAGTTGTTGCCAGCAGGATCCCCACCTGGCTATCCTGATTCCAAATCTACGTCCTGCTTCCCCTGCACCTTCTTGCCCAAAGAGAAATACCGAGTTTGTCTGGAAACTTGGTTTAGGAGCCGAATGGCCCCCTCTGTTCAAAGAGGAAATCAGTCATGTAGTCGTTTCAGGGCCCCCCGGGGAAGTTGGCTCCACTTGACGAATCTGGCTTCCCAGCTAGGTGTCAGATCCAGCCTTAGACCCTGCTGACTGACTCCGTTTCCTCCCCTGTAAAATGGGCATCATCATAGCCCCTACAGCTTGTCTGAGTCTCGCTCTCTCAGTCATCCCCGGCTTCCTTCAGACACATTGACCATGTCCCAGTTTTGCCTGGGCCCACTTGGTGTCTCCCTGAGGGGGTGGCCATCAGGGTGGTGTTCGGAGAAGGATTTTCAGAGGAGTCCCCCGGTAAGCCAGGCCCTTGGTGCTGGTGGCCATGGCGAGTTTGCTCAGGTCTCTGGGCCTGCAGTGACCCACGGCCACCTCCTTCTCTCTGCAGAATGGCCCTTCCCGTCAGCGTCACCAACCCTGACTTACTGCGACACAGCACGGAGCTGTTCATGGACAGCGGCTTCTCCCCTCTCTGCCAGAGGATGGGGGCTATGGTTGCCTTTCACAGATTTGAGGATTTTGTCAGGTACCAGCCATGGCGGCCTCCCCCAGAAGCTGGGCCTGGAAGTTGAGGAAAGGGAGCTGGAGTGGGGCTGGGACTTGTCCCGGTGTGGGCGAGCTGCCCCGGTGCCCTTTTCCCTGTGCCCCCTCAGGGCTTTGCTGTGGGTGGCAGAGCCAAGACCCAAACCAGACCTCATGGCATCATGGGAAGGGCTCTTTCCAGCACCCCGTGATGCCTCCCCCCCACAAAACCCTCATCAGGTTAGGCTGCTGAGGGATAGAGCCAGAAATATTTCTGAAATCTGTTTCTGCAAACCCCAAAGACCTCGGGAGATGCCAAGGCTCACGCCCAGGGGAAAGTCTATGGACCATCCAGAGAGAGAGGAAGGGAGGGCTGGCCCAGGCCTCAGGGACCCCCCACCAAGGCCAGGGTTAGCCTGGGAAGCCCCTCATCCTTTCTCTCCCCCTAGAAACTTTGATGAAGTCATTTCCTGCTTCGCAAACCTGGCTAAGGAGAGCCCCCTCTTCAGCGAGGCTCGGTCCATGATGTACTCCGAGGAAGACTGCAAGGTCAGTGAGCTGCTGGGCGGCAGTTTGACCAGGTGCTCCCTGCCCTGTCTGTGTGTCTCCGTCTGGATCTCTGTGTCTGTCTTTCTTTCTCTTCCTTCCTCTCTTTCATCTCTGTCTTTGTTTCTGTCTCTGCCTCTCCTTTCTGGCTGCCTTTCTCTTCCTCCATGTCTCTCTTCTCGTCTCTGACTCTGTCTCTTCCTCTCTCGGTCTCTGTCCATCTCTGTCAGTGCCTGTTTCTCTCTCAGACTCTCTGTGATCACCTGCCTGCCTCTTATTCTCTCCCTTTCATTCTTTCTGGTTTTCTCATTCTGGCTCTTTTTTTAAACCCTCCCCTTGCATCGTAGAGTCCACACTGAGCCTGGGTTCCAAGGCAGAAGAGCAGTAAGGGCTAGCCCTTGAGGTTAAGTGACTTGCCCAGGGTCACACAGCTAGGCATGTCTGAGGTCAGTTTGAACCCAGGCCGTCTTGTCTCTAGGCCCGGTGCTCTATCCGCTGAGCCCCGCAGCTGCTCCCTCTCCCTCTCTTATCTAACCTCTAGTGCCTCAAGGATGAGCCCATCCACATTCTGAACGTTGCCATCCAGTGCGCTGAACACCTCGAGGATGAGGAGTTGGTGCCTGTTTTCCGGACGTTTGTGCAGTCCAAGGTATTGTGTGTTATCTGAGAGCTCCCGCTGGGCTCCCCTTGGCTCCTGGGGAGCTGGGGGAGGGCGGGATGGGGCAGCCGTGGGAGCCCCGGGAGGCTGTGCCTGCAGCGCTGTTGCCGATGGCGGGGCCCGTGGCCATAGCTGAGGCCCGTCTCTGGAGGGCTCTGGGAGCTTCCCACACATTGTTTAGCCTCCGGGCACCCCTCCGGCAAGCTCCTGTAGGTGCTTTACTGTATCTGAGGGGAGGGCTCGGGTCCCCTGCTCCCGGGGCCACAGCTTGGGAGGCTTTGGGGCTGGGGGCTCCCCCGTGCTCTCAGGCCCCCAAAGTGCTTTTCTGCTGGCATCCCAGGAGGCAGGCAGGGCCGGACTCTGGCCCGTTTCTGGCCTTCATCCGTGAGATGAGCCCACTTGTGGACAGAAGCCCGTTGCCGTTTATTCGGCCGGCACCCCTGGGCGAGGCAGCTCCAGAGCCAGGGGGTCCTTCATGAGTGTGGGGGAGAAGGGAAGGCACCCACACAGCTGCCAGTGGCACCTCTTGGAGCCATGTGGCCTGGGGTTCTGGGGCTGAGGCCGGATTTCCACATGGAGCAGGGGCTCTGGGGACCCTCCTTTACGGAGCGGACTAGGAGTCCTTCCGGCCTCGCCTCTCCCCCAGCATTGTCTGGGGTAGATGCGCTGCGGCTGCCCTACAGAACAGGTCCCTGCGTTAGAGCTTGAAGAAGGGCCTGGACAGTTTGTCCAGAGATGGCTTGTGGCCGTGGCCGGAGGACCGAGGGGGGCACCTGGGGTTCCTCTGGCAGGGCTGGGAATGGAGGGAAGAGAGGAGAGAGAGCCTTGTGGAGGGGGGTGAAGAGAGGCTGGAGAATGGAGGGGGTGTCCTGGGAGCTAGAGCTGGGAAGGGCCGCCGGACCCCAACTCCAGAGATCTCCCCTGCCCGGACTCCTCTGCTTCTCCCCCCACACTGGTAGATGCGGCCTTGTATCCTGTCGGGGTGGAGTGGGGCTGGGTCCAAGATCAGACTCGAGGCACCCTGGGTGCTCAAGGGTGAAGCCTCGCCCCATTCTGCACCTCCCCAGCCCAGGCTCCCTCAGGTGGTTCATGGGGACCTTGGCCTTGCCCCCCACCCCTAACAAACCCCAGAGGGAGGGAGATGGGACCTCCTTTGTCCAACCCAGAGTTTCCCAGGAATCTCAGGCCGTGCTCCCCTGGACCAGGGCTGAGAAAGAAGCCAAGATCATTCAGAAGAGGCCGCGGCCTTCAGGGAGCTTAGAAAGCCAATAGGGCACCGCAGGACCGGGGACACCGAGCGTGGGGAGAAGACGCTGGAGGTTGGGGGGTGCACCAGGGGCTGCCTGGGGAGGAGCACGGAGGAGCCTCGTCAGCTCGGACCAGAGGCTGGAGCCAGGGATGGCGGGTAGAAGGCACATTCGAACTGTCCGACAGCACTTCCTAGCCATGAGGGTTGTCCCAGTGTGGATGACCTGTCTGCAGAGGGGGGACTTCACCCTCCCTGGAGGCCTCCCAGCACAGGCTGGATGACCCCTTGTTGGGGGCACTGAAGAGAGACTCTCATAGGTCTGGGTCGGACCACCTGGCCCCTAAGGGCCCTTCTCGCCCCAGAGCCCTCGTGTGCCCCAAAGGGGATAGCCGGGAACTCCCGCTGGATGGAGCCGAGGCGGGTGGACACTTGCTCACCGCCCAGACCCGACCAGCTCCTGTCTGTGTCGTCCTCGGCTGCCCGTTGCCAGGCTCCGTCTAGGCTAGCCCTCGGCCCCTCGTTCCCACACGGCTTCCTGGGGGTGACGAGGACCCTCACGCCTCGCCTTCTTTACCTCTAGAAACACGTCCTTGTGGAATACGGCCTCCGGAGAATCACCTTCCTCATCGCACAAGAGGTGAGCGATCCTGGGGCTGTTGGCCGGCCTCTCTGGGCCCTCTCGGTGCTGGCTCGGGGCCGTCGGGGAGCACTTGTTGGGGGGAGCAGAGGCTGGGCCCTTGTGCCCTTGGACGGGAGCGCCGCGGACCTCATTGATTCCAGGTTCCTTTACCAAACCGACTTTTCTTTTTCTTTTTGCAGAGAGAATTTCCCAAGTTTTTTACATTCAGAGCCAGAGACGAGGTATGGCCAGACAGGCTGGCAGTCTGTGCCCTCCCCTGGGCATCCCTCCCCGGCCTGCCCTCAGCCACACGGGGCCACGACAGGAAGGGCACCCACAGGGCATCTCGTCCTGGCCCTCATTACAGAAAAGGGAACTTGAGGCCCAGAGACGGGGGTGACCCTGTCCAGGGACACGCGGGTAGCAGGTGGCACAAACCCGGGTCTCTGGGCTCCCTCGGAGGTGTCCAGCCCTTGGCCACCCTCTTGCCTTTTGGAAGTCTAGCCGGGGCTGCAGGGCGTCAGTCCTCCGGGAAGCCCTCACTGCTTGTCCTCCTCGCCCTGGGGGTCAGGAGCGAGCTCCTGGGTCTCCCATGGCCCTTCGTGCCGCTGGAGAGCCTGGGTGCTCCTTTCCTGCCTTTTCTGTCCTGGGTGCTCCTTGTCTTTCCCGTCCCTGGAAGGGCCCAGAAGGACCGCCTCCCCCCGGGCCCACCTCCATGTCCCCCACGATGGCCGCCGACAGAGGGTTCCGCGCTGATCCGTGCTGGTTCGTCCTCAGTTTGCTGAAGACCGAATCTACCGCCATTTGGAGCCCGCCCTGGCCTTCCAGCTGGAGCTGAACCGCATGCGCAACTTCGAGCTGAAGGCCGTGCCCTGCGCCAACCACAAGATGCACCTCTATCTGGGCGCCGCCCGAGTGAAGGAGGGCACCGAAGTGACCGACCACCGCTTCTTCATCCGGGCCATCATCAGGCACTCGGACCTCATCACCAAGGTACCCCGATGGGCGCGGGATGGGGCTTCCGGCCCTGCCCCAGACGGGCGTCAGCGGCACGGCCTTCTCCTCGCGTGTAGAACGGGAACAATAACGGCGTCTACCCCAGGGCTGTTGTTGGGGTCAGAAAAGGGCCTTCCCGTCACCCTCTTAAAGAAAGCACCCCCTCTCACACCGCCTCGGCACCCGGGCTTCGAGCTGCCCAGGCACGCCAAGCCTCTTAGAGGCCTCTTTCCCATTTTCCTTTGCTTTCCTGCCCCCCATGGGTTCAGCCGTCCCCCAATCAATGCCCTGTCTTAGTGGCAAACGTTAAAGCTCTGGGCGTGTCATTGGTGTTTGTGTGATCAATATTCACCTCATTATTCACTGTTGTGCTCGAAATCCTCTCCATTCGTCCTGGGCACTCGGCTCGAAGCGCAGCCCCTTTGGACAGTCCCGGGGGTCGTTCCTCTGACACAAGTGTAGTCCGAAGGCGGCGGGACTCTGGGAGGAATCGGGCTCTGCACGGGCCGTCTGGCTCGTCGCGGTTCAGGGCCGAAACATCCCAGGTTCTCCCAACTCCAGACCTGATGCTCTCCCCACTGTGCTGCCTTAATTCTAAGGAGGATTCCTGGGAGCGTTCCACCTTCGCCCCAAAGCACCCACCCTTGTCCCTAATTAGAAGGAGCCGGAACCATGGGCGATGTGTCTCCGCCAGCCAGGCAGGGAGGTTTCCTCCTTGGTGCCCGGCTCCAGGCTGGCCCGTCCTTGCGTCGCTCTGACTACCTTCCCTCAATGCCAGGAAGCCTCCTTCGAGTACCTGCAGAACGAGGGCGAACGGCTGCTCCTGGAAGCCATGGACGAGTTGGAGGTGGCCTTCAACAACACCAGCGTCCGCACCGACTGCAACCACATCTTCCTCAACTTCGTCCCCACCGTCATCATGGACCCTTCCAAGGTGCGCTCTAGGGAGGCTCCGCAGGGACGCAGCCGGACCCTCTCGGGGAGAAGGACGGCTCGTGCTTCAGTGCGGGATTGGGAGGGCCGAGGAGGAGTTGGGGGGCTGGGAGGAAGCTCGGGCTTCCCACGTGCCACAAGGAGCCTCCCCAGCCTCTCTTGGAGCATCCCGGGGCCATGAGGACCCCCGAGCTAGAGCGTGTGCCCCCTCCCCCAGTGCCTGGAGGGTCCTGGGGTCTAGGAGCCCGTGGCGGGGCCCCAGCGTCCTCTGGGGGGGTGTCTGGCTCTCGTTCTTGGCAGATCGAGGAGTCGGTCCGATCCATGGTGATGAGGTACGGGAGCCGGCTGTGGAAACTGCGAGTCCTGCAGGCCGAGGTCAAGATTAACATCCGCATGACCCCGACCGGCACCGCCATCCCCATCCGCCTCTTCCTGACCAACGAGTCAGGCTACTACCTGGATATCAGCCTCTACAAGGAAGTGACGGATCCCAGGAGTGGAAATGTAAGAGACGGCCTCACGGTCGGCATTTCCTCTGTCTGGACATGATGAAAACTCCTAGCATCAGGGCAGCTGGGCGGTTCAGTGGAGACATGGGAGGTCCTGCGTGCAGTCTGGCTTCAGACCCTTCCGAGCCCTGGCTGCTCTTCTGTCTTAAAACTGATACTAAAAGGGGGCAGCCGGGGGCTCGTTGGACTAAGAGCCAGGCCTGGAGACAGGAGGTCCTGGGCTCCAGTGTGGTCTCAGACACTCCCTAGCTGAGTGACCCTGGGCAAGTCACTTGACCCCCATTGCCTAACCCTTACAGCTCTTCTGCTTTAGAACTGATACTCAGTATTGATTCTAAAATCAAGGAGGGAGGGAAAGACACATTTGGGTTTCCCTCTGTCCTTCCTCTTTCTAGATCATGTTTCATTCATTTGGAAACAAACAAGGCGCCCAGCACGGCATGCTGATCAATACTCCCTACGTGACCAAAGACCTTCTCCAGGCAAAAAGGTTCCAGGCCCAGTCTCTGGGCACCACCTACATCTATGACTTCCCAGAGATGTTCAAACAGGCAAGACCCGCACTTCATTTTTTTTTTTTCCCGTTTTTAAAATTGACCTAGAACTTTTCTTTTCCTTTTTTCATTTATATTTTCTTTTATTTTAAAGCATTTTTGCATGGTTCTGTGATTCTTGTTGTCTCCCTCCTTCTTCCCTCCCCGCTCCCAGAGCTGACAAGCAATTCCACTGGGTTATACATGTATTGTCACTCAATACTTATTTTCATGTTATTCATTTTTGTAACAGAGAAGTCTTCTAAAAACCAAAATCCCATATCCTACACCTATATAAACAAGGGATAAATCATATATTTTTCTTCTGCCTTTCTATTCCCACAGTTCTTTCTTATAAGTTCCTCTGGATCGCCCGGGGTCATTGCATAGTTACTAGTAGCAAAGTCCATTACATTGGATCATTCCACAATGTTTCACTTTCTGTGTACAATGTTCTCCTGGTTCTGCTCATTTTGCTTCACATCAGTTCATGGAGGTCTTTCCAGTTCTTATGGAAATCAAGCAGTTCATTATTCCTTATAGCACAATAGTATTCCATCACCATCATATACCACAAATTGTTCAGACATTCCCCAATGGAGGGATACCCCCTCATTTTCCGATTTTTTGCCACCACAAAGAGTGCCGCTATGAATATTTTCGCACGAACATTTTTTTTATATCTCTTTGGGGTACAAATCTAGCAATGGTAAGGGCAGCACTCTTTTAATGCCTTTTGGGGCATAATTCCAAATTGCCTTCCAGAATTATTGGTCAGTTCACAATTCTACCAACAATGCATTAGCGTTCCAATTTTGCCACATCTCCTCCATTTATTGTTTTCCTTTACTGTCATATTGGACAATCTGCTAGGTGTGAGGTGTTACCTCAGAGTTGTTTTGATTTACATTTCTCTAATCAGGAGGGATTTAGAACACTTTTTCTTGTGACTGTTGATAGTTTTGATTTCTTCATCTGAAAACTGTCTATTCATGTCATTTGACTACTTGTCATTTGAGGGATGGCTTAATTTTTTATAAATGTGACTTAGTTCCTTATAAATTTGAGAAATTAGACCTTTGTCAGAGATTTTTGTTTTAAACATTTTTTCCTTAG
Source organism: Gracilinanus agilis (assembly GCF_016433145.1). NCBI lineage: Eukaryota > Metazoa > Chordata > Mammalia > Didelphimorphia > Didelphidae > Gracilinanus > Gracilinanus agilis. The sequence continues at coordinate 769,763,729 of NC_058130.1, forward strand.
CTTGTTGCTTCCCTTCTAATTTTGGTTGCATTGATTTTATTTGTACAAAATCTTTTTCATTTAGTATTCTCAAAATTATTCATTTTGCATCTTGTAATATTCTCTCTTACTTGGTCTTAAATTCTTTTCTTACCCTTAGATCTGACAGATATACTATTCTGTGTTCACATAATTTATTTATAATTTCCCTCTTTATATTTAAGTCATTTACCCATTTTTGATCTAAACCTCATTTTCCCCATACTGTTTTCCAATTCTCCCAGCAGTTTTTGTCAAATAGTAGATTACCGCACTTTAAATAACTGTTGGACAGACTCAGGAAGCTGCTTTTCAGTGACCTGGGTGGATCCCTAATCCCCTGTGGTCTGAAGAGCCTTGAGGCCAAAGCACAGGGTCCTTTATGAAAAGGAGGCTTTGAGTGGGATGGTTTGATGGTTTCTTTACAGATCTGGAGAAGTATTATCATTTCATGGTTGTGTGTGGATGTGTGTGTGCACAATCAGATTCTTGAAATCTTTTGGTAAATGAATCACACAACCCACAGATAGCCAGTACTGAATTGCTTATCTCCCCCAGGAACAGGGAAGGAAGGGAGGAAATCCAGAATTCATCTTTTTAGAAAATGAATGTTAACAATTGCCTTTATTCATAATTGGGAAAAATAAGCAGACCACATAGGCCATCTTGGCATTGTGTTCTGTTACGATTAAAAATGATAAAGACTGATATAAATATAGAAATTAGTATTTTAATTAAAGCCATGCTGATAGAGATAAAATCATTAGACCACGTGCCTGTAAGTATTCAAACTGCCTCTGCCATTTTTACCTTTCGAATATCGCGCTCAGGTAGCTAAGAGAGCGACTTCCTCCTCACCCAGGAGTTTTATCCCCTCTCTTACATCATCATACTTCCTGTTTGCCATGAGGAATCATGGGAAATGTAGTTTCAAAGTCTCCCACATGTCCATAGAAAATATATAACATACTTTTAAATGGCATCTTCCCAATTCCAAATTTACAGTTTCACACGTAGTCTTCAAGCATTATTATGGTACATGCCATACTGTGCTGGGACCGAGGGGCTGGGAGAGAGTAGCCCAGGGCTCAACCTAATGACTTTGGGTTCTTATTTGTCATCTCTGCAGGCTCTCTACAAACTGTGGGGCTCAGAAAAGCACCCCAAGGATGTCTTGACATGTACAGAGCTCGTGCTGGACTCTCAGGGGCAGCTGGTAGAGATGAACAGGCTCCCTGGGGGGAATGAGGTAAATGACGGCCATCCCGGGTGCTGCAGGGCTGCCCCTTGGTCTTGGCCACTGGCCCCCTTCAGCCCGCCGCCTTGTCTCTTCTCACAGATTGGTATGGTAGCTTTCAAGATGATGCTCAAAACTCGAGAGTATCCCAATGGCCGGAACATCATTGTCATTGGCAATGATATCACTTTCCGGATTGGCTCCTTCGGGCAAGAGGAAGACCTCCTCTTCCTGCGTGTGTCCCAGCTGGCCCGAGCAGAGGGTATCCCCAAGATCTACCTCTCTGCCAACAGTGGGGCCCGCATAGGCCTGGCTGAGGAGATCCGGCACATGTTCCAAGTGGCATGGCTTGACCCTGCAGACCCCTGCAAGGTAGGCTACATTTGTGGGAGATGGGCACCCAGAAAAGCTGTGGAATGATGAGCCAGGAAGCCAACAGGGTTAGGACTGAGAGTGGGTGAGGTCAGGGAAGAGAGAAGGGAGACTTGCTGGTGGCCTTTCTCCCTCCTCCATCAGATGACATTCTGATTGGGCACAATGGTCACTGGATCCTTTTTCCAGCTCAGATGGTCAGTGCTTCTGTGCTTCAGCCCATTGCTTCTATGTTAAATATGACTAAAAGAATAAGGGAGGAGGTGCTACCCAATGGCCTCTGAGGAACCAAGCAGGCATCACTCCTTGGTTCCCTTTTGGCCATGACTTGGGGACCTTCTTCTCAAGTCATTTGGGCACCTTTTATGGTCTGGATGATGAGCTTGACTCGGGAAGCTTAGCTCCATGAGACTCTCTGCCTCCTCTGGTATTCTTTAGTCTGCCTACCTTCAGAGCTCCTCTTAAAAACAGAGTTGAAATCTTTGACTTTACCCTTTTAAAAATTCTTTGGGCTGCAATCTACCGCCCTGGATAGACACTCTGGACTATCACGTTGGGAAGCCCCTGGTGGGAGATGTCTTGCCCAGCCTGTCCTCAAATGAACGTTTCTTCTCTCGTGTCCCCAATATCAATCACTGAACCTTTGCTTTAAGATCTCTTATGTCAGCATATCATCCACCCAAACCCCAGCTTAGATACTTCCCTGGAGATGCCCCAAAATGGCTCTGAGAGAATCCCTGAAGAGGCCTGGCCTTTGGGGGAGAAACTAATCCCCATCCAGTTGCCAGAAGGGTTCAGAGGGAAAAGGAGGCTGGAGACAGGCCTCAGAGTCACTCAGGGGCTGGGTGGTGGTAGAAGAGAATGGCCTGCATCCGGGACCCGGAGGATCCATCTGTGGGCTACCAGGGACGAGGTGAGCCCCACACAGCAGGAGGGTAATGCCTGCTTCTCTCAGGTCTCTGGCACGACTGGACCAAAGCCCTCTGGGCTGTCGGACACAGGGAGAGGGACACATGCTAGGGATATGTCAGGAGCAGGGACAGCTGTCATGGGGGGGTCCCCGAGGGGCAGGACAGTTGTCCCTTCACCCCAAACTTGAAAGTATTGGGGAAGGGGAACCCAGACAAGCCTCGGACATTAGCAGAAGGGGCAGTTTAGCCATCAGGAAACATTTATTAAGCACCCACTGTGTGCCCAGCCCTGGACTAGTACTAGGGTCATAAAGACCCAAACCCAGCCACCAGCCTTGAGGAGCTCGTGCTCTAATGGGGGAGGCGACATGCAAACAACTGTACAAACACGACACAGATGGGGGAACCACTGGCAATAACCAATAGAGGGTTCAGAGGGCTCCCACAGAAGGTGGCATTGCCTGGGACGAGGATTCCAGTTCAATTGGTGCATTGACGTTATAACCCCAACTCTGGCCATGGCCGCCACTGCTCTTAGGAGGGAGGCTTGGCCTCATCTTGCTGGTCATTGAATGAGGCTGCCACGATGTTCCAGGGCATCCCAGGGGCCACCCAAACCCTTCCCAGGAGGGCGGCGGGGGGAATGAGTGGAGCCGAGGCCCTTCATGGGGTGACTGTACTCTGTCTCGCTTGAAGGGATTCAAATACCTCTACCTGACGCCCCAAGACTACACCAAGATCAGTTCCCTGAATTCTGTTCATTGCACGCACATAGAGGAAGAAGGAGAATCGAGGTAAGCAACGTCGGGTGGCGGCCGGCCTCTTCTTAATTCCTGGGGTCGTGTTTGTCTGGCCACATCTCTATTACTGCTCCTCATTCGTATTGGGAGCGTTTGAGGCTGTTAATAGACTCAAATAAGATGGCTTGTCACATTCCGCTGGACACAGGATGTGAATGTCTCTTATTGTTACAGAAGGTCAGATTTAATAAGTACTGATAGGGGCACCCGGTGGGTCAGTGGATAGAGAACCAGGCCTGGAGACAGGAGGCTGAATGTGACCTCAGACACTTCATAGCTGGGTGACCCTGGGCGAGTCACTTAACTCCCATTGCCCAACCCTCACCACTCTCCTGCCTTGTCAACTATACCTAGTATTGATTCTAAAATGGAAGGCAAAGATTTAGATGAGAAAAACGAAACAAGTCTGTATGAAGGGCCTCCTGAGTGCCAGGCCCTGGGCTGGACACTGGGGATACTGTATGCAGAAGGCTCTGGCCCCCCTCCTGAAACGAAGTTCCTCTATTAGGGAAGACCCCAAGAACCTGTCCAAGCTGAGCTGGATAAGTCTAAAGTGAATACGTGGTGGGCAGCTGGGTAGCTCAGTGGATTGAGAGTCAGGCCTAGAGGCGGGAGGTCCTAGGTTCGAATCCGGCCTCAGACACTTCCCAGCTGTGTGACCCTGGGCAAGTCACTTGACCCCCATTGCCCACCCTTACCACTCTTCCACCTATAAGTCAATGCACAAAAGTTAAGGGTTTAAAAAAATAATAAAGTGAATAAGTGAAGGAAGGGCGGCCTTTGTGTAGAAGGTGGCCATTGACTGGTATTTTATGGGAAGCAGAAGAGAGCTGGGGGCACCTTCCAGACGTGAGGCTTGGCTGGTACAAAATGGATATGGAGGGTCTGCTTAGTGCAGAGGGACACAGAAAGATTGGCCACACTCACTCCCCTGTCCTCAAGGACCATCTGGACTAGGACGAGCCTGGGACGCTTTTTTAAACCCTTCCCTTCAGTCTTAAAATCAATACTGTGTATCTGTTCCAAGACAGATGAGTGTTGAGCTAAGGCAAGGGGGGTTAAGTGACTTGCCCAGGGTCACACGGCTAGGAAGCGTCTAAGGCCAGATTGGACCCCAGGCCCCACCATCTCCAGGCCTGGCATTTTGCTTTCATTAAGTCTCCGTGGCATCCCTTGCCGTGGGGCAGAGGATCTTTGAGCTCCTGAGGCTGACAGTCCTGGCCAGAATGCTGTTAGAGAAGGGCAGGGCAGGATAGGATTGTCGAGCAGATGGGCAGCACCCTAGACATCACTTACTCAAACCCTGTCCTTCTGCAGCAGAGGCATTTGGGGCCAGATCAGTGTGCCCAAGGCAGCACCATTTAATAAGAGGAAGCCCCCAGACTAGAAGCAGGTCTCTTGACTGCCAGGCTTTGGTCTCCCCCTCCCTTCCACTGCCCCCTGGCTGAGGCCCAGCTCTGGCGGGCCCCCCCGGTCCTCTGCCTGACGTGTGTGTGATTTGGGCAGGTACGTCATCACCGACATCATTGGCAAGGACGATGGCCTCGGAGTGGAGAACCTGCGGGGCTCCGGCACCATTGCTGGGGAGTCGTCTCTGGCATACGAGGAGATTATCACCATCAGCATGGTGAGTACCCTCTTCTGGGGTCCTTGGAGCAGAGCCCCTTTCGAGCCTTAGGAGTGGCTGTCATGAATTGCCCTTACCCAGCGTCTGGCCTTTCGATGTCCGGACTTTTGCCCTTAGCCAGGAAGATAGTCAAGCGGCAGACACGTAGGCCAGATCGGACCCTGGACCCTAAGCGGTTCTAGCTTGGGAGGCCCTGCCTGCGCCCGGGCCCTCCTGGCTTCCGTCCTGAGCTCCCAGAGTTGTCAGGCTGTGGTGTATTCAGGTAGGAGTGGACAGCACGAGTTGTAGTGAACGGGCCTGGCGATGTCCAGAACAACCTCCCGGCTTCCGCTGGGGCTGCTCAGGCCATGGTCAAGGCCATCCCCAGCTCGATGGGAAGCGGACAAGCACGGCCTTCTGGGTGGCCACTCCCAGCGGGTCCACCATGGAGCTAACCTGCCTCTTGGAGAAACCTACCCAATAAGGCATCCAGAAAATGGCGCTGCAAGAACAAGAGCTCCTTGGAGAGCATCCTGGGTATCCCGAGGACCTACCACCATGATCGCCAGTCTTCTCCCGCTAGTGCGGGTGCCCACATGGCCCTCAGCGGCCATTCTGTCCAGCTCATTCCCTGCTAGGACAATGAGTAGTGACAGAAACCGTGACGGCGACCTCACTGCCTTCGTGGCCTCCAAGGACTCAAGAAGAAAGCCTTGGATCTTCCCAGTCAGGAGAGGAGCTCCACCGCCAAGAAGCCCACGTCCCAAGCCCGCGTCCCTACGCTGCAGGTCGCACCCCACCACCTTGCTGTCCCAACCCTCCTCTGAGGAGGGAGTCCTATCGTCTGCGGCGTCAATCAATCCCCCATCTCCCGTTTTGGTAAAAGGAGCTTACTGAACCTACTGAAGCATCCCCAGGGCCTTGTTCCTACAAGGGCCTCCACAAGTGCCATGCCGAGTGGGGCCACCTTCCTTGGAAGACTGGAGACCCCCCAAAAGAGAGGTGAAGCGCCCATTGCTTTGGCACTTTGGTATTCCATTTTACAGATGAGGAAAACAGAGGCATGGTCCTGAAGCAGTGAAGCTGGGATTTGAACTCACGTCTTAAGGCTTTGATTCAGATGCTTTTTCTGCCAGGTCCCACTGCCTTTCAGATCTCTCTTGTGGTTCTCCTACTGGGATAGGGCCATCCATGGGCAGCAGTGTTCAATAGAGAACCCTCCAGCCCGTGGAACGAAAGCAGAAGCAGCACTGATTCTCTGCCTCCCCTTCTCTCATACGGAACAACTACAAGCATAGTCAAATGTGCCTTTGAGAATCAAAGGGGAGCCCCCCATGCTCTGAGTCAGCCTCAGAGAGTCTTGCCTGGCCCTTCCCCTGAAGCAGCAGCAGCAGAGGCAAACCCTATTATCTGGACTGAGAAGATTCACAGCCTCCCCGATAGAGAGCTGGAAATCCTTTCGGCATGGCTTACCTGGCCTCAGGAACGTGCCGGAAGCTTCTGAGAACCATAGAGTTTCCCCGGGTTCCATCCAAGCCCCGGCTCTGACCAGGCTTCTGGAGCTCTGAAGGCTTTGCCCAGGACCCTGCAAATGTGTGCAGCCCAAGAAGCTACCTTGCTGAGTGTGGAAGGGCTCAACCCTGGACTAGCTGCCGATGGGTGATGCATTTTGGCCACAGCCCCTCTGGGAGACCATCTGCTGAGCCTGAGGCTGCCACTGTCCCAGCAGAATCCAAGGCCTTGAAGCACCGCAGGACACCGGCCGCACTGACCAAGCCCAGGGTGGGGGGCCCCAGAGCTCATGCTTCCTGCTCTCTCCCCTCCCCGTCGCTCACCAGTGACCCATCTCCTCCCCCAGGTGACCTGCCGAGCTATTGGAATCGGAGCCTACCTGGTAAGGTTAGGCCAGCGGGTGATACAGGTCGAAAACTCCCATATCATCCTGACGGGAGCAGGTGCCCTGAATAAGGTAACCGGGGCCCCTGGTCCTTTGGGGGCATGAGTGTGGGGAGGCCAAGGCTGAGGGGCACCACCAGAACTCCCCAGAGTTTGCCCTTCCTGAATGCTTCCTTCCTCCTAGCCCAGACCCTGTTCTCTCATCTTTGACCAATATTATGAGTTTATCTAGCAACTCGCCAGGAAATCGTGGTGGGAGGTTTAATGGAGGTGGGGGACTGGGACAGCCAGAGACTGGTTGAAGGCAAGGCGGAGGCTTAGATCTGATGAAGAGAAGCCCCGGCCAGGGGAGAAGTGAGGGCTGGTCTGTAGAAGAGAGATTGCCGACTCCTTCTTGGTCCTCCGAGGCGGTGCCAGAAGGAATGTGAGGCCATCGTAGGCTCTGGTTAAAGAATTTCAAGCTATCTCAGAACCGTACTCAGGGAATTCCTAGTCCTTTTTTAAAAACAAGAATAAAAACAAAAAAATCTCCCTTACCTTTGGTCTTAAAATAGTAAATATTGGTTCTCAAGCAGAAGACTGGGAAGGGCTAGGCAGTGAGGGTTACATGACTTGCTCAGGGTCACCCAGCTAGGAAGTGTCCGAGGCCACATTTGAACCCAGGACCTTGTGACTTCAAGCCTAGCTCTGTCTCCATGGAGCCCCCTAGCTGTCCCTCAAGTCCTTCTCTAGCACATTGAATGACCCCTCATCAGGGGTATTCTAGAGGGGTGTTTTGGTCAGAGAGGGATTGTTTGAGACGGATCTCAGGGTCTCCTCCAATTCTAGACTCTGAAAGGAATGACTGGGTTGGCGACCATGGGTTACCATCGGGTCCCAAGTGGGAGACTTAGACTTCATTTGAGTCCAAGCCCCTCATTTTATAGATGAGGAAACTGAGCCCAAAAGACAGGGCAAGCAGGCTAGAGCAGCGGTTCCCAAATTTTTTTGGCCTACCGCCCCCTTTCCAGAAAAAAATATTCCTTAGCCCCCTGGAAATTAATTTTTAAAAAATTTTAATAGCAATGAATAGGAAAGATAGGAAATAGGAAATAGGAAAGCACCTGAGGCCATCACTGCTCCCTGGATTGCTGCAGCACCCACCAGGGGGCGGTGGCACCCACTTTGGGAATCACTGGTCTAGAGTCACACACCTTAACTAGGAATCACCTAAGGCAAAACCTGAACTCACGTCTTCCTGACCCCAAGTCCAGCCGCTGACCCCCTAGATTCCCTCTGAGTCACACATGTACACACCATGGACTCAGATGAGCAGGAGTGGAGCGTCCTGGGTTTTTTGGCTTCTTTTTCACCTTTCCCAGTTTCCTCTCTGACCTTAGAGGATCTAATTCACTGTTCAAGGCCATTCTTGCTCTTGGCCACTAAGCCTGCCCTTTGCTCGTCCATAATCATCCTGCGTCCAAGCTGGATGAAGTCACGGCCCCCCCAAGGTGGCCGCCTGTCTGGGCTGTGCTGTGTGCACAGAGCTGCTGGGGGGGGCTTTGCTGACTTTGGGTTTTGAACCAGGTCCTCGGCCGTGAAGTTTATACCTCAAATAACCAGTTGGGTGGCGTGCAGATCATGCATTTTAATGGCATTTCCCACATCACCGTTCCAGATGACTTTGAGGGAGTTTACACCATCTTGGAGTGGCTGTCGTACATGCCCAAGGTAGGGTATCCCAGGCCGCTGGAGGCCGGCCCATCCTGCCCCAGTTCTCAGGGGCAGATCCAGCAGATTAGCACTTGTGTCTGCCTTGGATAGATTCTAAGCCCTTCCTCCTCCCTGCCTTGAGTAGGATTTAGGCTAGGAAGCCCAGTTACTGTTGAGTGGGGTTCAAGGCCAAATCATCATCATTGGCATCGTCATCATTATTGCTGCTCATCTTGGGATCTTCCTCTCGTTGCCTCTCTTCCCGACCCCCCACCTGACCCCATTCCCAACCATCATGGATGTTAATAATCCCTCAGTCCCGTCTAGCCACAGATCCCCAGTTCAGAATGGGAGAGCAAAGAAAGAAATTGAACTTAATCGAAATCTGCTCTTTGTGTCTACAATTCCCTTTGTTCTGCTGTGGATGTGGGAATGCTTGTTATCTGGCGTTCACCAAGTTCAGAGGAAAACTAAAGGAGGAATAGCTAGCCACTGAATAGCAGTTAAAGGTTTGCAGAGCTCTTGACAAACGTCAACTCGTTTGAGCCTTCTGCCCACCCCGGGAGGCAGGTTCTTCACCTTGGTTTTTCTTAGGATTGTGCCTTGGAGTGAGATTGGAGAATCTCCCTTCTTTTCTTCTTATAGGACATTTATAGCGCAGTGCCCATCATCACCCCCACCGACCCCATCGACCGGGAAATTGAATTCCTTCCTTCCAAAGCCCCCTACGATCCCCGATGGATGCTAGCAGGAAGGCCTCATCCAAGTAAGCCCTGAATGCCTCTCCCTCTTCCAGGCCTAAGATCCTTTCCCGATCTCTTTAAGAAAACCCGGGGTCAAGGGCAGTCTACCGAAGCTCATGCAAAGCCTGAGCAAACTGACTGGGGGTGTCGAGCTCTTAGACCTCCTGAGCAAGTTCAGAAGAGATCCGCCAAACATGGCGCCCAAGAAGAGGCATTAGTGTTAACTGCCAGGTTCTTGAGGTTCTGTTGTGGGGTGGGGCAGAATTCTGGAGATAAACTAGCTAAGGGACCTTCTGATGATGGGCATAGATGGAGAACCCGAGAATCACCCCATCAGATTTCCCTGAGCAGCCCTTTGACATTTTTTGTTGTTATTGTTCAGTCATTTTAGTCGCACTTGACTCTTTTTTTTTTATACCCTTAACTTCTCTGTATTGGCTCCTTGGTGTAAGAGTGGCAAGGGTGGGCAATGGGGGTCAAGTGACTTGCCCAGGGTCACACAACTGGGAAGTGTCTGAGGCCGGATTTGAACCTAGGCCTGACTCTCAATCCACTGAGCTACCCAGTTGCCCTGTGCTTGACTCTTTATGACCCCTTTTGGATTTTTTTTTAGCAAAGACACCAGAGTGGTTTGCCGTTTCCTTCTCCAGCTCATTTTTACAGATGGGGAAATTGAGGCCAACAGGGTGAAGTGACTTGCCCAGGCAGCTAATAACTGTCTGAAGCTGGATTTGAACCCAGAAAGATGAGTCTTTTTTACTTTAGTCCTGGCACTCTGCATGCTATGGCAGCCACTGGACTGCTGGGCCATTATAAGCCTGCTGGGCAAAGTCCTCCAAGAGGTTATCCAGGAGACAGATGTGAATTCCCCCTTTTCTCCCTCCTCCATCTCTGGAGAGTGCATCTCTGCACCCGGAAGGGGAGCGGGTGCCAATGGGCGCGCTGCTGAGGTCCTGGTTCCAAGGGCTGCTTCCCTGTTGGATGTGAACATGGAAGGCAGAGTCTCAGCACCATTCAGAGTCCAAATGGGTGACCCAGCCAGGGCCAAACATTCCTCTGTATTTTAAATAAAAATACGATCTGGTAAAGAGTTTAGATTCTGCCTAGAGAAGGAAGCACGTTGGGCTTTCAGTTTGGGCTATGTAGGTAGTGGAGGGAATTGTCTGTTTGATGGGAAGATTTCTGGGCCTGATTTAAGAGACCAGAGTTGAATTTGACTTGGACACTTCTTTGCCGTGGGCAAGTCCCTTGACCTCTGGGCCTCAGTTTCCCCACTGGTATTACTTTACTCACTTGCCTCAGGGGGATCATTGGGAGGAAAGTGCTTTGGAAACCATCAAGTGCTATATTGGTGTAAATGGCCCCGGAGACACCAGCCTCCTCTCTCCATGCATGAGTCTCCCCCCTTCCATGATGGTCCTTCCCCCCCCCCCCCCCTTTTAGGGACCTACAAACAAAGAATGATTTCTTTTCCTTCCTCTGGGAAAAGCTGCTCTCATCAGTGAGAGGATCACAGGCAGGAGTCTTTCTGTCTAGCCCCCTGTTTAGTCAGAAACAGGCTAAGAGGGAGTGACCTGCTCAGGACCTCCCCCCCCCCCAAGAGATCTCCCTGTAGTACACCTCCCTCCCTCCCACCCGGCTACACTTGGACTCTAGGGAGAACTCAAATTCTTCCTTGGGGGCATCTTTTCTTTTTTGGCCTTGTTTCTCAGGAAAGGATGAAAGGGTCATGGGGTGGAGGGGAAGGAGGGGTTGGAACCACCTTGGGGTGGGGGGCTAATTAATGCTTTGATGCTTCAAAAGATGGAACTCTTCTGGTGCCCCTGAAATCACACCTCAAGGTAGAATCTGGGAATGGGAGGGATGGCTCGGGAGGTCTTAGGTTTAGAACCAGATGAGGTCTTAGAGACCCTCGTGCTTTACTTCTTCATTTTACAAAGAGGGAAACTGAGTCACAGGGAAGAAGAGTGACTTCCGAGTCACAGGGCTAAATTGGATCCCAGTTACTTTGACTCAAAGTTCAGTATTGCCAAACCACCATCTCAGTCTAGTGAAGGGACAGCTGGCAAGTGTGGATGGTGGTACACAGGAAATTACCTCCTTATTTAGTGTGTTTTATTTTAGTGTTTTTAGTGGTCCTCTGCAGTTTGGGGGTGAGCTGGGGAGGGAAAGGAAAAGGGGGAAGATAAGTGACTCTGAAAACCAGGCCCAGTTCTCCTGGGAAGTTGGGATTCTTCTTTTTGGCTGCTTAGCTGTTTGTGATCTCCATAGCATGTGGCCTCTCCCCTTCTGTTCCCCAGCTGTGAAGGGTGCCTGGCAGAGTGGGTTCTTTGACCAGAACAGCTTTAAGGAGATCATGGAACCCTGGGCCCAAACTGTAGTGACCGGCCGAGCAAGGTAACACCCTTTGGACAGGACACCCGCTTTCGGTTTTTATTTTTGTTAAAATCCTACCTTCTGTCTTGCAGAAGAGGGGTAAGGGCTAGGCACTGGGGGTGAAGGGACTTGCCTGCCCAAGGGCACACAGCTAGGAAGTTCCTGAGGCCAGATTTGAACCCAGGATTTCCTGTCTCCAAGGGTGCCACCTTTTTGAAAACCTTCCCTCCCTGTGGAAGGAATGACTCCCAGAGAAGGCTAGAGATCGGAGGATGGGGGAGATGATGAAGACTTTCAGGAGTTAGAAGGGAAAACGCCACAGGTCCTGCTTTGACCCAGAGGGAAGAAGCCATGAACAAATGCATGGATTTCATTATCTGCCATGCGCTGGGTCTGGATCTGGACAGTTACACAGTCCCTACCTTCAAGGAGCTCACATTCTCCTCGGAGGAGACAAAAACTATCAGCAGGGGTGGCTGGGCAGCCCAGGATGGAGGAGCTGAGCCACGTGTCTGTTATCACACCCTTCCCACACTGATTTGGTGACTGTGCCAAAAGCAGGAGGGGTTAGCCTGGCACAGGGGAAGGTGGCAGGAGCGCCAGGGCTGGCCAGAAGGGTCAGATGAATTTGTACACCCTTCAGTCACTCACCAGTCAGGACAGCTCAGTCCCAGAGTGGGCAGTGCCTTCAGAGAGCGTACAGTCTCCTTCGCACGGGCAGGATGCCACCCTGCAAAGCTCTCAGCCCCCCAGATACAGATACAGAACCTAGACCTTCTCTTGGGCTTCTGGGAGAGATCCAAAATCTGAGCCTTCTGTTATGGGGGGCTCTCAGAAAGCCCTGCTGGAATCTGGCCAGGGCCTGAGGCACCTGGGCCTCCATTCTCCCCACTTCCGTCTTACAGGTTGGGGGGAATTCCTGTTGGGGTGATAGCGGTGGAGACCAGGACTGTTGAGATGGTGGTCCCTGCTGATCCTGCGAACCTGGATTCTGAGGCCAAGGTGAGTGTGGAAGGAAGGAGGGAGATCTCTGGACAAGAAGGGAGAGGTCTAGTAGGGGAGGTCAATCTCTGACTGTTTTACTTTAAAAATACTCTATTTAGGGCAGATGGGTGGCTCAGTGGATAGAGAACCAGGCCTGGAGACAGGAGATCCTGGGTTCTAATATGGCCTCAGATACTTCTTAGCTGTGTGACCCTGGGCAAGTCACTTAACCCCAGCTGCCTAGCCCTTATCACTCTTCTGTCTTGGAACTGATAATTCATATGGATTCTAAGATAGAAGGTAAGAGTTTAAAAAGCACAAAACCAATCTCCAAACCAAGCCCGCTCTGAGGCTGGTGCTGATTTCCCTGCCTCCATCTTGCTCTCTTCTCCCCTAAATCTGGGTCCCTCGAAGGCCAAGTTTATGGTGCTGTCTGGCATCATCGGATGCCTAAGGAACATGAGACCTTACCAACAGCCTTTGTCTGGCCCTTTACAGTTGTGCAGGCGCTGGGCCACGTACTGTGCCAAGTGCTGGGGTACAAAGGCCATAACAGCTCCTGCCCTCAAAGAGCTTATGTTCTGAGGGGGAGACATTGTGTACGTACACAGGGAGGGATGGACAAGAAACGTGCAAGGAAGCTCCCAGGTAGTCCTGGAGGGCAAGAGCTGGGTCAGGCTTGGGAAAGGCCTCCTTCAACAGATGGCCCTTGGGATGAGTCTTCAAGGAAGCCAAGGCATTCCAAGAAGAGACAGGATTTCAGGCAAAGGCCTAGTGATGGGAGATGAAGTTTCACTGCAGCAAATAGGGTAATATGGCCAGACCATGGGGTGTGTGGAGATAAGTCTTATTTGAGACGACTTTGAGAATGGTGGGATTGGGGGGGACAGTCTAGGAGGAACTTAAGATGCCAAATGGAAGCTTCCATTTGATCCTAGACATGCTAAAGTCCATTGGCTTCTTTTCGAGTTGTGGGTTGACATGGTCAATAGGTTCAGGGCTAGAATGGATCTTCGAGGCCTTGAGGCTGACCACTTCCTTTTCCAGATGAGAACAGAAAAGCAGGCAGAGCTTAAGTGGCTTGTCCAATGTCACTCTGCTGATGAGTCTGAGACAGAATTGGGAGCCTGGGGCACCCTGACTCCAAATCCACCGTCCCATTGGCTCCACCATCTTATCTAGGGTCAGACTCACACTTTAGAAACATCCTTTTGGGTTACTGGGGAGAGAGATTGGGATGCAATTCCACTCGGGTGCTCACGTCTGTGTGTATTGGAGAGAAGGCAGCGCCTGTGAATGAGAGATTTAGTAGTATTGGTTTGGATATGGCAGGTGAGATATAGGGAGGAGCAGGAGATGCCATCTAGGTTGTGAGTCTGGGAGGAGGATGGGATCCTCAGCAGTGATAAGGAAGTCTGGAAGCAGGGAATGTGGTGGCGCTGGGGAACATAATGAGTTCAGTTTTGGATATAATGAGTGAGTTTGTCCTGTCATGTAGGAATCAGTGGGGTAAGTAATAGCAGAGGAGAAAGACTAGATCTGGGCACCATCTGCACTGAGATGATCTCCTGGTCTACACCAAAGAAGCATTGTTCTGTCCATCACACGAGAGATGAATTGGAAGAGGAAGAGAATAGAAGCGGAAAGGCCGTTGTACTAGTTGTCAGTGCAGGTGAAAATGAAGGAAGTCACTCATCCCTTCTGCCTTAGGTTCTTTATATTTACAAAAGGAATTCTCATCCATGCCCTGCCTTAGACGGGATAAGAGGAGCAAAGTGCTTGGTAAACTCTTAGCTACACTGATGCGCCAGCTGTTGCTTCCCATGCTGTTGGGATAGTGATGGTTATGATGGAAGTGATGATGATGGTGATGATGATGGAAGTGATGAGATGGTATTAGGGATGATGGTGATGGTGGTGGTGATGGTAATGATGATGGAGATGATGATGGTATTGGGGATGATGGTGTTGGTGGTGATGGTACTGATGATGGTATTAGGGATGATGGTGATGGTGGTGATGATGATGGTGGTGGAATTAAGGATGATGGTGAAGGTGTTGGTGATGGTAATGATGATGGAGGTGTTGTGGATGATGGCGATGGTCTTGGTGTTGAAGATGCTGATGGCATATCTCCATCCTAGAATGCAGGTAGAGATCTCAGGGAAATCACTCCCCATCAGGACTCTCTATTGGAGAAGCAGCATGGTGTGTTAGAAAGAACATGAGATTAAGAGTCAGGACTCTTGGGGGCAGCTAAGTGGCCAAGTGGATAGATAACCAGGCCTGGAGACAGGAAGTCTAGGATTCCAGTCTGGCCTTAGACATTTTCCAGCTGTGTGACCTTGGGCAAGTCACTTAACCCTTATTGCCTAGTTCTTACAGCTCTTCTGATTTGGAACTAATACCCGGCATTGATTCTAGGACAGAAAGTGAGGGTTTAAAAAATAATAAAGGACTCTTGGGTTTCTAGGCCCTGTCTTCAGAGTTTACCCTTTGTCAGGAGAGGTGTCATGTACGTCTGTAAGAATATATTGACAAAATAAGTACGAGGTAGTGAGAGAGGGAAGGCTCCAGCAGCGAGGAGGGCTCAGAAAAGGCTCGAGGTAGAAGATGCTATTTGAACCAAGTTGAGAAGGGACCTGGAGGTTCAAGGAGCTCAAGATGAAGAGGGAGCGCATTAGTGTCATGGCCATGAGAGGGATGGCAGGCAGGGCACTTTGGCTTGCCTGCAGAGTAAAGGGAGTCACGTGTAGCAGAGTTGGAGCCAGATCAAGGAGGACTTCAAAGCCCAGGAGAGTTTGGTCTCAGGGGTCTCAGGGGTCCCAGGGAGTCGATCGGCTTTGAGGCCTGGATGGAGTCAGACCTGGACCTCATGGCTCTCCTTGGGCAGTTGTACGGAGGCCGGATTGGAGAGGGCAGAGGCTTCCCACAAGGAGATCGTACAGGAGGCGCCTGCAAGGAGCTGTGCAAAGCGCGGACCTTGGGCCGCTGCTGTGACCGAAATTGTGGTCCTCTTTGGGGGAGGGTCTTCTCTTCTCTGCGTCACACCACGACGGCCTCGAGCATGGCCGCCCCTCTGAGTTTCTTCTTTTCCAGAAGCAGCCTAAGCCACATTTCCGTGTTTTCCAGATAATCCAGCAGGCAGGACAGGTGTGGTTCCCAGACTCGGCCTTTAAAACTGCGCAGGCCATCAAGGATTTCAGCCGGGAGAAGCTGCCCCTGATGATCTTTGCCAACTGGAGAGGCTTCTCTGGGGGCATGAAGGGTAAGGAGGGAAGTGAACGGAGCAGGCCTAGGCAGAGCCGAGAACGGGATCGGGCGATAGATGAAGCCCTGGGCCTGGATTCGAATCCAGGGGCGGCCCTGGTTAGCTCTGAAGCTTTGGGGAGCTCACTTCAGCATTGCAAGCCTCTGTTTTCTCATCTGTAAAATGAGGATAATCCTACCTGTTTGCTCTACCTCACATGAGAATCAAGTGAGAGAATGTGTGTGCTTTGCACTACGCTGCATTAGGTAAATGGGAACTGTCGTTATCCTGAGTAGTTTGGATCCCACTCAGTCAATCAACAAATATTCCAGAACATATTTATGTATATATAAAGATATATGTTAATAGGATATATTTATAACATAACATATGTAAATACGTATCACAATGTAGTATATATTACAATTTCATCCTAATAGAATACTCATTTATTATATTAATATAATTATAATATATAATATAAGTGCAATATATTATATGTACATATTTAAAACCTTTCCTGTCAGTCTTAGTACCATTTCTAAGACAGAAGGATGGCAGAGTTAAGTGACTTGCCCAGGGTCACACAGCTAAGAAGTGTCTGAGGCCAGAAACCAGTTATTAATGCGCACCTGCTCTGCGCCGGGCCCGGTGTTAGGCACCGGGGACACCCCTGACCCCCGAGAGCTTATGATCTAGTTTAACGCGTGCTCTCGTGCTGGAAGCCTCCCGAGGGGCACCGGCCTAGGACTCATTCTCCAGGGATTTCAGCAGCTTTTCTGTTCTTTGGTACTCCCTGAGGTAGACAAGGTGGAGGCCTCCATGTTCCAGAGGAGGACCCCGAGGCCCCTGAGCCGCTGCAGGGCTTCAGGCCAGAGGCAGGGACAGAGGTCCGGCCTCCCGACGTGTGTCCTCATATGGCAAAGGATAGTGAAGCCCGAGAGGGGCTGTGCAGGGGGTCCTCCTGGGTCGCTGGGAGTCATCACGGAAGGGGCCTCCGCTGTGCCTCTGGGTGTCATCGCGAGGTCCGTAGAGCAAGCGGGGTGGCCCCTCCCCCCATTTAACCGCCGAGGAATCAGACTCCCGGCTGGGTGGGCTCGGGCAGGGCCTGCTGGTAGCCCTGTGAGAGCCGGAATTCAGAATCCGGAAGCAGGAGGGCCCTGGAGGGTTCCCAACCCCCATCCCTGAGGCTCCCGAGCCTCCCCTCCGTCGTGCTGCAGGGCCGGGTGGGGGAGCCGGGACAAGACACCCCATCAGGCTGGGGCTGGGGCGCCCCCCTCGGGGCAGAGTCCTCCCTGCTGGAGGCCCTCCTCCGGGGAGCCCTGGGTAACCCTCAGGGCGGGCGGGGGGCGCTTCGGTCTCCAGACATGTACGACCAGGTGCTGAAGTTCGGGGCCTACATCGTGGACGGCCTCCGGCAGTACAAGCAGCCCGTCCTCATCTACATCCCCCCGTTCGCCGAGCTGCGCGGAGGCTCCTGGGTGGTCATCGACCCCACCATCAACCCCCAGTGCATGGAGATGTACGCGGACAAAGAGAGCAGGTGGGCGCCTCCCCCGGGGCCTGCCGGCCTCGGCCCTGCTCCCGGGCCCTCCCGGGCTCTCCTGGGCTCTCTTGGGCTCTCCCGGGCCCTCCCGGGCTCTCCCGTGCCCTCCCGGGCTCTCCTGGGCTCTCCCGGGCCCTCCCGGGCTCTCCCGTGCCCTCCCGGGCTCTCCCGGGCTCTCTTGGGCTCTCCCGGGCCCTCCCGGGCTCTCC